>NC_085997.1:9907961-10255103 GCF_030014385.1 Trichomycterus rosablanca | reverse complement strand
TACACTGTATATATACACACACACATATTTGGTTCTCTAAAATAATTCGCAGTGTCTGTGTGTACAAGGGAACCTCTTTGTTGGTCATTTACTAGATCCACATTTCTTAGGATTCCGTCATCTTTTTCAATCATAACCTGGTTTTGTCTAGATGCATCAAAACATCTGGTCAGCGTGAGTGTGATCTGTGAGCGTCAACCATATCAAACTTCATAAGTCATCTGAAAACACTCAGATAGGTTTGTTTAAGCTAGCTGCCACTCCAACTAAATGAAATACAGTGGTCTGAAAAATATCTTCCATTAGAAAGAAAATAACCAGCGTAACAATAAAAGAATTTGAAAAAGTTAGGACACCCCATGAAAACCTTTATCATTTTGAACATATTTAAATATATGAACATCTGAGCTTTATTTGAAAGCTTTATTTGAAACTGAGAGATGGAGCTTACATAACTAAACAAAAAAAATTACTTTTAAACACAAGTTGTAAAATGTAATGAACAAAAATGGAAAATTATTGTGAGGAAAAACACCCCCACATTTATTACTACTTAAAATGTCTAAAATTACAATCCGGTGCACCACATCAGCTGCAATGATTAGACCATCGTTAGTGGACATTGGAGTTTTATTTAAACCTCAGACATTAGTTTGGTTTGCTCTTGATTGTTGAAGTGAGTGGTATCACTATGGTAAGATCTAAAGAGCTCTCTGAGGCCTTCAGAAAGAAAGTTGTAGATGCATATGAGTCTGGAAAGGGATTTAAAAAGATCTCAAAACAATTAGAAATCAGCCATTTCACTGTCTGGAAAATAATTTACAGGTGGAGAACATTTAAAACAACTGCCAACATGGCCAGGTCAGGGATGTTGGGATGGGGGCAATTTAGGGCTAGTAATGAGGTGAAAAAAACTAAATAATGATGTGATTCCAAACAGGTGATGTCAACAGGTGATTGTAATCAAAAGCAGCATACAGGAAAGGCTGAGTCTTTGATGAACAGAGAATCTCCATAATATCATTAAACCATTCAAGGAATCGGGAGGAATTTCAGTGCGTAAAGGCCAAGGGCACAAGCTTAAGCTGAACGCCTGTGATCTTCGATCCTTCAGACGGCACTGCATCAAGAATCGCCACTCAACAATAGCTGATATGACCACATGGGTGAGGGATTACTTTGGCAAACCTTTGTAAAGCACTACAATATGGAGTTACATGCACAAATGTTACTTAAAACTTTACTGTGCTAAAAAGAAGCCTTATGTTAACCATGTCCAGAAGCGGCATTGACTTCTCTGGGCCATCTAGGATGGACCATCACACAATGGAAACGTGTATTGTGGTCAGATGAATCAGCATTCCAGGTCTTTTTTGGCAAAAATGGATGCCATGTGCCAAACCAAAGACAAAAAGGACCATCCAGACTGTTATCAGCAACAAGTCCAAAAGCCAGGGTCTGTCATGGTATGGGGCTGTGTCAGTGCCCTTGGCAAAGATAATTTACACTTCTGTGATGGCAGCATTTAATGCAGAAATGTACATTGAGAACTTAGAGCAACATATGCTGCCTTCAAGACGTCATCTTTTCCAGGGACGTCCATGCATTTTTCAACAAGACAATGTAAAACCACATGCTACACACATTACAAAGCCATAGCTGCAGAATGTGTGGGGAATTTTGAAACGGAAATGCGACATTGATGACCCTGTACTGTTGCACATTTTAAGACGTGTTTGCAGGAAGAATGAGACAAAATAAAAGCTGAAACACTAAATCACCTGGTATCCTCGGTGCCAAAACGTCTTTCAAGTGTGGTGAAAAGGAATGGCAACATTACAAAGTGGTAAATGATTTACTGTCCCAACTTTTTTAGGAATGTGTTGCAGGCCTGAAATGCAGGAATGGATGTTTAATAATAAATGAAATGAAGTTGACCAGACAAAACATCAAATATCTCAGGTTCATCCTGTCTACAATCAAATAAAAGTCAAAGTAAATGTAAGAAACTTTGTGTTATTTTCCATGCTGTCCCAACTTTTTCTGATTTGGGGTGGTTGTTGTATGTTTTGCCCCTAATTTTTGCTTGGGGTTCCCACACCACCTGAGGTTTATGGCGATACAAAAGTTCAAACAGGCTGAACCTGGCATTTTATACTTTACAAAATGCATGCAATATGTGCTTCAGGACTTGATAATTATTTTTTGCATTTAACCTTCCTGTCTTAGGATGGTATACGCTGGTGTGAATTGACTTAATTTGCAAAAGGTCATATAGTTCAGGTACTGTATGTTAACAAAAATGTTGTGCCCTGGTCAATCGGGATCTCATTTTACAAAACTATTATTTTTATACAAAACACTGCCTCTGTCATGCTCTTTACAGAGATTGTATGTAGAGGCACTGCTTTAGAGGCAGTTACTTATACAAACTGGTACACTCAACAATTGGGTCACAACTTCACCTGCTTGAGTGTCCTGGCTAACTATACAAACTGCAATAAATAATGGGAAATTTAGGGTAGGTTAGGGCAACCCCTGGCTTTACCACCTTGCCATTGTAGAGGCACTTCTTTAGAGGCAGTTACTTATACAAACTGGTACACTCAACAATTGGGTCACAACTTAACCTGCTTGAGTGTCCCGGCTAACTCTATACAAACTGCAATAAATAATGGGAAATTTATGGTAGGTTAGGGCAACCCCTGGCTTTATCACCTTGCCATTAATGGTCACAACATGGCCTCATGCGTCAATACCAGCTGCTCTAGAGGGAAACCCAACAGGGGTAACACGGTTTTATTCTCTGTCTCTATTTTTAAAAAAGTTAAAACCCGGTTTTGGCATGGCCCTAAATCAGAAACTGTAAATAGGTCTTTAGTTGTCAGCTCTGGCGCATAAGAGCTAAATCCACATTGACTTTTTCATCTCTCCCAACAGGGCCAACCCAGCAACTTTCATCCCTTGGGGAACACATTTATTGATCTAACAACTGTTATCTCCATGCTAATCAATCAGTGAGTTGTTAAGTTGTAACAAGCTACTGTAAAGTTCCCTTCTGAATAATACTGTCTCACATTAGTCCTGACATTGGTAGCGCAAACAGTGACGGCATTCATGGTTTTACATGGACTAATTTTGGTCCATTATTGAGCAGGATGGGAGAGCTTAAAAAACGGTGGCCATCTTCTGTCCTTCAGTGTTTCGGTTTAAAGGACAGGTCTTCACAGAGAGGTTTGGAGGGCTTATGTGTGAACACTTTTCTGGGCATTTTCCAAGCTAAACCCTGGCTTCTGGATAAGGATGTGGCATTTGTTCTTCAACAGTGCCCAGGTAGCTATGCATTATCTCCGGTTTCTTGTTCTCATCATGCTGACTCACTTTCTATTATCTTCCTGTCTTCCACATTAGATAGAGGGAGTGAGAAGCCAAGTGACCTACGAAGTGCCAGTTTGGGCCCCCATCAGGGCCTTTCTGACCAGGGTAGGCATCTTTAGTTTTGAGACTATTCAGTACAATATTTAGAATATTGAGAGCACTGTATATAATGTCTAAAATGTGGGCATGTTTGTTCTTTCTTGCCTGTGCAAAGGCTGCTAAAGTAGTTTATTGTAATTGTGACAGTCCAATCTAACATATGTGATTCTGATATAATTATTAACCTGAATATAAGTGCATTTATGAGCATTTATGTTTTAGTAGTTTTTTTTAAACTACTCATTATACTCATTAATGCCATTAGTTTTAAGAATGGCTATCCAAGACCATGCATATTTTAAACACTTATTAAATTCTAATTGGTCTACAATGGTTACTGGTAAACATGACTAACTTTTCATTAGGATTGATGATATTATCAAGGAATTTTTATATGGCATCCAAGGATGCATGTAATGCTGCCATCAAATCTGACTAAATAATGAACCTTATTAAGCTTTATTATTTAGCTCTTCACCATTGTTGAATTAATAAACCGTATACTTTATTATGTGGGAAAGGCATCAGGATCGACTTAAACATTACTAAGTTTGCAAAACAAAATATAATTAACACAGATATAAATGTACTGAACTTCTATTTATTTGTCAATAAAATAATAAACAGGCATCTTAATATTTCAGTGTTATTTTCACTCAACGAGTAAGCATCCGACGCTGCCTTGGTGACCAAAGCAATCCCAGCATTCATTGCGGGTCGGATGCGCTTTTCTTACAGAAAAATAAACATAGCTTGACGGGGCGGAGAAACGAATGGAGTTATTATCAAACGTAAATAAAATATTACTGATTTTTAACTTGTATAAACTTGTACCGAGTGTTTTTATTTGCAAGTTCGAGCTTGTCAGGAAATGTAACGGTTATCGGTACATGAAGGGAAATGTTATATTGACGTTAGCGTTAGCGCTGTGCTACCTCAGTTCATTGGTTTTAATGGCAAGATGCTAAATCCTAAACCCGATGGAATCGCTATGTAACGCGTTCGAATAACCTGATTTATGAGTTGATGACTTATTAGAATCCTCTCTACTGAGGCAGCCGCTTATGTACAGTAGTAGCTTAAATAACTTTTTCAAATAAACTTATCCGTAAATATTTAGTGCAAACAGTAATTCAAAATAAAATATAGCAGCTAAACCTGAGTAATAAACATGTTGCCATCGAACTTGTTAGCATAGCAAGCAAGTGAAATACCTCCATGCAGCTGACTCTTTGGCTCGCTCCATGTTGCTGTTTTTGTTTGTTATACGCCATACGTGTCAGCAGTACGTCCTGTATGGGCTTAGCATGCGTCGCAAACGAATTAAAGTGAACGTATATCGGCCCCATGGATCAGTTTAATTATCCGATATCCGATCCATCTCATTTTGGTAATATCGGGACCGATATCCGATCTTAATATCGGATCGGTGCATCCCTAGTAATGACTATACTACAAAATACTTGGCAAGTTAGCTTATCTGTGATGTGCTACGTCCCCACATCACTAATAAAAAATAAAATTTAATGAAGTTTATTTTTGTATTATTATTATTCTGGTAATACTGTCTCCCCATGTCCGTAACCTTGGAGTGATCTTTGACCCCACACATTAAAAATGTTGATTAGATATTAGCTTTGCTGCATGTGATTGCATGTGGTGTAACAGTTTAAATTAGATAATGTAGTGTGTTATTGGCAGATTTTTGTCTTTGTTCTCACTTTAGGTGAATGTATAGACACTGAGTTTGCCTTTGAGGAAGATGACAGCGTGTCCACTCTCTTCATGACTGAGAGTCTTCAACACATGCGGGTGATGGAGGGGGCATCTCGTTCCCTTCCATCTTCCCCTCTTCTAATACATCAGACAGTCAATATGTGCTTACCGCCGGTAAAGCGGATCACCACCGGTTCAGCTACAGGTATGCATAACTCTTTCCCATTCTGTTTGGTGGTGTTGGGATTTAAGCTCACAATCTTCCAATGACTTCAGAATGTCATTTTTGGCCCATGAGAAAGGCCCTAAACTTTTTAAATGAACAACAAAATGCTTTAACTATGTTCTGTCTATTTTGTAAGTTGCTTACAATATCTGCCAAATGTGTACATCATGGTTTACACAAGCAGGAAAGGACTTCTTCATAGCCTGTTTTTACTCTTAAAACTTCTGTACTATTAAAAAAACAAGATCGCTTTAAAGACATTGAACATACAATGCGGTGAACTTGTATTTGCCCTCTTTTTGAGTTTTATTTATTAAGTTTTGAATAAACCCCAGTAGAGTTTTTATTATAATCTTTTATACCAAAATTTTTTTTTTATTTACCTGACCCCCCTCTTGGTGCCTTCTTTTTGGTGGGTAGCAGTGTCGCCTTACAGCAAAAAGGTCCTGGGTTTGATTCCCAGGTAGGAACGGTCCGGGTCTTTTCTGTGTGAAGTTTGCTTGTTTCCCCCGTGTCTTTGTGGGTTTCTTTCTGGAGCTCTGGTTTCCTCCCACAGTCAAAAGACACGGTGGGTCATATTTTGCAGTCATAGTACTACTGTGGTTCTTATCAAGGGCTGGTGAATCTCTTAATGCAAATATAGTTTTATTCTCAGATTAATTCATTTGAACAGTGTTAGGCATTGTGTTAAGCTATGTCTGTTTGGCTTAAAGTTTGTTTACTACATAATTATGTAGTTTACATGCATGTGCCCTCACAGTCCTTAAAAAAAGAGAGAAAAGGCGCTACGGTGAAGTGTAGAAACAGCTTGGAACGTTAGAATTAGTTTTCTTATAGTCTGCTGCCATCGTGTGTTAATCCAAACTATGACCACAGTTGAAAATAGGATTATTACTTCAAATTGTTGTGAAGTCTGTAGTTTCATCTGTGTATTTTTTTTGTGTTCAGATCACAAAACTACACGTCTTTTGACTGTGATGTTAATAGGAGAAAAAAACACACTACAGGGTGAGTCAAAAGTCACAGGACACTCTTTTATTTCAGAAATGAAAGGGAAAATGACATGACAACTGCCAGAACGTGAAGTACTGGAGTGACGAAAACCCTCACTGGACGGCAGACACCAAAGTCATAGGTGACGTGAAGGTTATGGTGTGGTGTGGTGTAAAATATGGGGCACCCATGTAATCACACCCTAAATGCTCAGCGCTACCTGACAATGCTACAGGAAACCATCCATTCTGACTGAAGATGGCAGTTTCCCCTGTTATTTCCAACAGGATGGGGCTCCACCACACTACGGAGCAGGTGTTTGTCAGTGGCTGGATATTCAATTCCCTGGTCATTGGATTGGCCGTCGTGGTCCTGTGGAATGGCCGCCCAGATCACCCAACCTCACACCACTTGACTTTTATCTCTGGGGTCATCTCAAACAAATTGTGTATGCTGAGAAAATCCACGACAAACACCACCTTCAGCACCGCATCGTGGAGGCTTGTGACAGCATTTCTCCAGAGATTCTCATGTGGGTTCATAACGATTGGATCCAGCGCCTTCAGCTCTGTGTTCAGCACCAGGGACAACACATTGAACACGTCAAATAGCTGTGCATCACAGGGAACATTCCAGGTCTGTGTTGATAACTTTTGAACCACAAGAGATATTGATATGCTACATGACTACCTTCCCATTGGAAAAACTTGCCCTTGATTCAATATGGCGGCTTTCAGGATGGCGGCCATGTTCCGGACATGTTCCGGACATAGCCTAAAAGATATGCCCCCTCACCCATTACTTGCTGGGGTATTCAGATATGTCATTTTCCCTTTCGTTTCTGAAATAAAAGAGTGTCCTGTGACTTTTGACTCACCCTGTATTATTTATGTGCATTACAGATATAAGGCACTTTTTAAAATAAAGCATTTTGTATAAATGTAACTATTATGTGTATAAATTTATGATATTTGTTTATTACTTTATTCTTTATTTACAACCTTCAGAGATTGTAGTATCTCTTGTTTCTTCTTCTTCTAATGTTTGTTACACAAGACAGCTTTCAAATGTTTTATTTGTACTTTATTACATGCAACTAAAACAATAGCATGCATATTAAAGGTATATTATAAATTTATACCTCAGAAATAAGTTATCAGGGTTCAATTATTTATGACTACAGAGCATACTGCTTGCTGAAACTAAAAAAAGAATTGTAAGAAGCAATTTTTAGTGGTTTTCTCTGTGGCTCATTTGTAGTGCTGTGGTACTGTAGCATGGAACTCTTTCATTCTCTGCTGTTTTTCATATACTGCATCTTCAGCGACATGCAAGGTTACACTAAAGCACTGTGGCTCACTCGAAATTACAGCAACTCAATGTAAAGCATACGTGTTATTATTTAAGTAAATAATTAAGGGGAAAACAAGTTATAAATTGGAAATCTATTATGCATGTCAGTTATATAGGGATGCAAATTTTGCCAGTTTCTTTTAACTAATAACTACAAATAATGTTAGAAGGCCATCTTTACAGTTCAGCACTGCTTCCAGTCAATGGGCTGGCAGATTTTATGGCAGGCACAAAATACACAAACTGTCACAGATTTCAACAACAAGTGCACAAACAACATTGTTTCAAAAATACACATTCATACACATTCAGGTTCTTTCTGAACCAGAAACCTTGCGTCAGCGGAGAAGTAGAACGCTCAAACATCAGCGCTTAAATCCTGATAGCCTGATAAACTAAACAACTTCTATGCTCTGTTTGAGGCAGGTAACAATTTCCCAGCAGTTAAGCTATCAGTTAACAACATCAGCTGCACACTAATCATCTCTGTGCCTAATGTGATCAGATCCTGCAGGGCGGTCAACCAGCAAAGTCACAGTGCCAGGTCCTGATGGCATTCTTGACTGTGTCCTTAACACATGTGCCAGCTAGCTACCAGAGGTTTTTACAGACATCTTTAATCTCTCACTTAGCCTGTCTATTACCACAATGTGCTTTAAGAAGACCACCATTATCCCTGTACCCAAGAGGTCTGTAGTCTAATCTCTGAACAACTACCAACCTGTGCCCCTGACATCTACTATCATGTGCTTTCAGAGGCAAATCACAAAGCAAATTTTTTTGTCTTTAGGCGTCAATTGATCCTGTTTAATTTGCTTACTGACCACCACTGCTGATGCCATTGCTCTACTACATGAGGATGCTGTTTATCAACTACAGCTCCGCATTCAACAGCATCATTCCAGTGAAACTCATCACCAAACTTAAAAACGTAGGACTTAAGCAGACTGCATATTATTAAAAATATATTTGTGCTTGCTGAATGCTCATTGATTATTTGCCAGTTACCAGTTAAAATAATATTCCCATCTCTGATGACTGACTCAACTGGTGGTTTTCTACATTCCATGTGAAATAAGCCTAGCACAAGTTAAATAAAGTTTGTTCTACATTCTCTGTGTGAAAAAAAACACAGGAATACTGTGAAGAATCACAGCTCAATACACCTGCATCTTAAGTCCAAGAAGGCCCTTCTTCCACCAGCCTCTGCTCTTTAAGAGGGCCTTTGTAAGGATGGGCAGCTTGCATACATGTCCAAAAAACACTGCCTTGGGTTATAAATGTTGCTTTGTTGCTTTGTACTCTGACACATGTGAGCAGTAGCTATTAAGCTTTGCTGGAACCTAAAGCGAAATTCTTTAATATACATCAGTGTAAAAGCATCCGTAATGATGAAGCTCTGCATGGCTAAGCTAATATATTGGCATTTAATCTGATGGTGTGTGATTTTAGTGTAACCATGTGAGATTGTTAAAAGGAGTCTGCCTCTGTGGATGGGCAACTTGTTTGTGGCTAAAGCTTGTCTAAGTGGTGAAGATGCATGCAACTGATTCAGTGTTGTAACAGCAATAATCCCTCCACTGTAGAAAATGCTTATTAACCACCACAGTCAATATGATTAATGCCATTCCAGAGGATTCCCACATGAGCAAAATTGCATTTCCTTTAGTACCTATTAGCTAAATAGGATGAAACCCTGACCAGCCTCTCTCTCTCTCTCTCTCTCTCTCTCTCTCTCTCTCTCTCTCTCTCTCTCTCTCTTTCTCTCTCTTTCTGGCGTTCTTTGATTCATTCTGTGAATAACATTCTATCATAAAATCACTTTATTTTCACTACTCGGTACTACTCCAGTTTTTAACTTACTGCCAGTATTGAGCAACACCCTTAACCCTTGCTTGCATTGTATTTGGTCACAGTTGTAAGTTGCTCAGGATGAAAGCATATGCTACATTTCATAAATTTAAAATGTATGTGATCTGGGTCATTGTCTGTCAATGCTGGATGGCAATTTGAAGTGGATTTCTAAGCTAATAATCTCAAGGTAATTTTTATTCCACCAAACAAAAGAAAGTACATTTGTATTATATTTATCAATAAGAATTAGATAATAAGTATTTCTAAAATAATGAATCAAATAATTACCGACTTAATGTACCTGTACACTTAACAACTTAATTAAACTAACAGCATTACTACTTTTATAGCATGCAGCACAATGCCAGTGAAGCAGGGGGACCAACATATAAAAGACATTTACAAAATACAATTAAGTTGGTCAGCGAACACATTGGAAATATTTTCTTTGTACTTCTGTCAGTTAAAATGAAGTTTCAAGGGAATAACAACAAATTCTTTATTTTACTGCATTTTACAAAACACCATTTGTAGGAAATAGAGTTTGTATATTTAATCCTTTACAATATGTCATCTAGAAAAACATTACTGTCTCAAGATTTATAGGAAGTTGCCCTGATCTTTACAAAAAACAAAACAAACCACTGGAAGAAAATTTTTTTTTATAGTGTATGCATACACCAATCAGCTATAACAATAAAACCACCTCCCTGTTTCTACCCTCACTGTCCATTTGATCAGCTCTATTTACCACTTAAAAGCACTTTGTAGTTCTACAATTATTGACTGTAGTACATCTGTTTCTCTGCATGCTTTGTTATTCCTCTTTCATGCTGTTCTTCAATGGTCAGGACCCCCACAGGACCACTACAGAGTAGGTATTATTTGGGTGGTGGGTCATTCTTAGCACTGCAGTGACACTAACATGGTGGTGGTGTGTTAGTGTGTGTTGTGCTGGTATAAGTGAATAAGACACAGCAGCGCTGATTGAGTTTTTAACACCTCACTGTTACTGCTGGACTGAGAATAGTCCACCAACCAAAAATATCCAGCCAGCTGCGCCCCGTGGGCAGCATCCTGTGACCACTGATGAAGGTCTAGAAGATGACCAACTCAAACAGCAGCAATAGATGAGCAATCGTCTCTGACTTTACATCTACAAGGTGGACCAACTAGGTAGGAGTGTCTAATAGAGTGGACAGTGAGTGGACACGGTATTTAAAAACTCCAGCAGTGCTGCTGTGTCTGATCCACTCATACCAGCACAACACACATGAACACACCACCATGTCATCGTCACTGCAGTGCTGAGAATGATTTACCATCCAAGTAATACATGCTCTGTGGTGGTCCTGTGGGGGTCTTGACCATTGAATAACAGGGTGAAAGCAGGCTAAAAATTTATGTAGAAAAATAGATGGACTACAGTCAATAATTGTAGAACTACAAAGTGCTTCTATATGGTAAGTGGAGCTGATAAAATGGACAGTGAGTGTAGAAACATGGAGGTGGTTTTAATGTTATGGCTGATCAGTGTATATCTATTAGTGTATTACAATTCATTTGAACTTAATTCTTATCTATTGATGTAGGCTAGAAACACCACTATAATATACAAACACCACTTAAATTAAATATTGATTTAATAATGACACAAATTAACCCACTTCATGTTCACAGTAAATACAGGCTTGTTGGCACATTGCAGTTATAATAGTAGTTAAACAGAAGTAACATGGTCCAATAAATCCCCTTTCCTAGATAAGGATTTGTTCACTAAAAAAAAAGTCAGAGGCCACAGACTACAATATAGTGATGGAGCTATAATGAAATGGGCTGCCATCTTGACACCCCTCCCCTCCTTTAAACGTTTTTGTGGGACCCCCTTGACATGGGTTATATTATTCTTACGCTTTCAGCAGAAATGACCAAAGATGTCTTTTTGCTTATGGGAAATTCGATAATTCCAGGATGAAGGTAATTGTCTTGGTATTTCCTGATTTTGGTAGATGATGTGGGTTTACTTCTGGTAAACTGGAGGTTGGAGCTTCCTCACCTCTGTCTTTGAGTGTCCATACTCAAAGACCCAATTTTGGCTATAGGCAGTTTAAAATAGATCTATATGACATCAAAAGAAATCTCCCATATAGCACTAACCTATTGATTTTCCCATACCATCATGTGCTTAGGCTACAGTATTTTTGGCTTCAATTCAAACCATATTCATGATAATAAATGCCTCTTTAGAAAACATCATACACTTTGGAAAACACTGACATTGATATTTGCTGTCCTAATCAAGTAATCATGTACTTAATTACTTGATTATATTTTTCATGCCTTAGTGAAAGTTTACATTCAGAAGTTATTGTGGGCTGGTTACATTAAAGTCAGCTTTATAAATACAGACTACATGGCACATTAGCATTCAAAACATGTTTAGATTATTTTAATAAAAATATGTGTGTGTGTGTGTGTGTGTCTTTCCTGTGATGAACTGCTGATCAGTCAGGGATGTTTCCTGCCTTTTACCCCGTAAATTGAACCCACTGTGACCCCGTCCAGAATAAGGCAGTGGTAAAACAGACAATGAATGAATGAGTGAACCATTGTTTTTAAAGTAAATCATTGATATGTTCTGCTTTTAATTGTTTAATAAAATGATATTTGCAGTCCAATTTCATTTTTGAAATACTATTTTAATAGGCTTGCTGAAACAAAGACAAAAAAATGGCAGATGGTCTTTCTCTCTTTAGTCTAGGCAGCCAGACCTAATCTGGACTGATTAGGGTTGTTTAGAACTTCCACCATTTACACACTGACTTCACTTTATTTTCTAAACTCCTAATTTGTTGTTGCGTATTATTATTATTAATAATGATAATAATAATTTAAACTATGACTATATTGTATGTGCATATAAACTGATCAGCCATAACATTAAAACCACCTTGTTTCCACACTCACTGTCCATTTTATCAGCTCCACTTACCACGTAGGAGCACTTTTACAGTAGTTTTACAATTACTGACTGTAGTCCATCTGTTTCTCTGCATACTTTGTTAGCCCCCTTTCATGCTGTTCTTCAATGGTCAGGACTCTCCCAGGACCACTACAGAGCATGTATTATCTGGGTGGTGGATCATTCTCAGCACTGCAGTGACACTAACATGGTAATGGTGTGTTAGTGTGTGTTGTGCTGGTATGGTGGATAAGACATAGCGGTGCTGATGGAGTTTTTAAACACCTCACTGTCACTGCTGGACTGAGAATAGTCCACCAACCAAACATATCCAGCTAACAGTACCCCGTGGACAGCGTCCTATGACCACTGATGAAGGTCTAGAAGATGACCTCGAACTCAAACAGAAGCAATAGATGAGCGATCGTCTCTGACTTTACATCTACAAGGTGAACCAACTAGGTAGGAGTGTCTAATAGAGTGGACAGTGAGTGGACACGGTATTTAAAAACTCCAGCAGTGCTGCTGTGTCTGATCCACTCATACCAGCATAACACACACTAACACACCACCACCATGTCATTGACACTGCAGTGCTGAGAATGATCCTCTACCTAAATAACATCTACTCTGTGGTGGTCCTGTGGGGGTGCTGACCATTGAAGAACAGGGTGAAAGCAGGCTAAAAAAGTATGCAGAGAAACAGATGGACTACAATCAGTAATTGTAGAACTACAAAGTGCTTCTATATGGTTAGTGGAGCTGATAAAATGGACAGTGAGTGTAGGAAGGAGGTCGTTTTAATGTTATGCCTGTGGCATGTATATATGTATATACCAGTGGCGGCTGCTGGTCTTTCAAAGAGGGGAAGCTCATTGTCGGCTTACATCATAAAATTTGTCAATTTATTGATACATAAATTCTGCCCTCCGTTCCTTTTCAAGAAAATGGCCTGTGATCCTATCGTACCAAGTAGGCGTCTTTTCCAGGGACTTGACCAGTGTCCTGAAACAAATATTATGAGTGTGTTTTATTTACACAATGAACAATGGAAATGGTCAAGTAATTTCACCAAGCAAATACCAAGAAATAGGTTGCAGTTTGCCTTTCGACTTCACTCGCAAAATCCGCGATGGGACTGAAGCTTCCAGTGATTAAGTGACGTGTAGATCTCAAAATAGCTGTCAATCAAAATGGGATTCAGCCTTTCGACTGATCCTCCAATCATCTTGCAGAAGCTCCGCGTCCAGACCTGCCCACAGCTCCATTCACCCCTAGAGACGCTCAGCGTCCGGGGGCGGGACAAAATCGTGGCATTTATCCAATGACCGGCGAGTTTCGAAGCTATGAAAAAAACTTTTCCATGCAGCCCCATTGAAGTGAATAGATGCTCAGCTTCTACGGGCAAATGCATTGACGCTACAGGAGTTATGTGATCACATTAGCAACAAGCTTAATTAAAACCATAGACTTCCTGGCTAAAGAATTAATGGCAACATTTTTCTTTCTTAAATTTGAATATGCACCTCTGAGTCAATGTCACCTTTTTGAATAATCAAGTCACAAATGCCTTGGGCACTGATGCACCCACATATAATGACAGATGTTGGCTTTTGCATCTTTTGCTAATAGCAGTCCAGATAGTTCTTTTCGTCTTTGGCACAAAGAACTCAATGTCCATTTTCCCCAAAACAAGCTGAAACTGAGGCCTTTCTTGTTAGGAGTTCCACCAGGCTGGTTTTATCATTAGACCTTGCATTGGAACATTCTGGCGACACCTGGTGGAGCCAAAGGGATCATCAGCCCAATTCCCCAGCCAATAGATCTCTCCCAGTGCTGATTGAGCTCACCTGTTCCCAATTAACTCCTCATTCCCCAGCCTTCATAAGGCTCTGACTTTCCACCACTCTTCACCAGATTGTCTGATGATACCAGTTTGAAAGACTGCTCAGATCTCTTGGGTTTGTGAACTTTTCTACAGCTCTGTGCTTCCCCTGGATTTCTGGTGTTCCTTGTTCCTGGCTCCAGTGCTTCCGCCGGTTTCTCCTGCCTTCTACCTGGATTCACCTGGCTCCAACTCTGCCACCGATCCTCCTGCCGGCTGTCTGGTTCCATCCGCCTCCTGCTCTACTGCTGCCTTCTCCGACCATCCTCCCAGTCCCTCCTGCCTCCAGCACTCCTGCCGGTTCTCCCTGCCTTCTCCTTGGTTCCTGCTCATCTCCTCCCTCTTCCCTGCTCAGCGGTTTGATCACCCCTGCTGCCGCTCCCTAGTGCCACTGGTTTATTTTTGTTTAATAAATAAACTCATTGACTTAATCTCTGTGTCTGTGGTTGGTGTTCGCTTTGTGGTTCCTAACAAACCTTATTGGCCTAGTGCCAACCTTAACAGTACAATCTGGTCCTCATGGAACCCGCGAACCCACCCACAGAAGAGCAGAGGTCCCTGGAGTCTCTCCTGTGCCACCAAGCCACCCAATTGGACCAGCATGACCAACTGCTGAGGTCCCTTATTGAGAGTAATCGCCAACTGGTTCAACAGTTGGGGAACGTCTCAAGACAGGTTGCAGCCCTAACCTCCGCCCAACCCTTTTCCTCCCCGGGCCCCAGCATCACTGCCCATGTTTCTGGTGTAGCTCACGACTCCGTGTTGGGCCCTTCGGCTCAGCCACCGTTTGTCCCAGTTCAGTCCCTGGCAGAAGGACTCACCACCCATCCCGAACCTTATTATGGTGAGTTGGAGAAGTGCCGGGGGTTCTTATATCAATGCGGTCTGGTTTTCAGTCAGCGACCTGTCACGTTCGCCCCTGATGCCAGCAAAATTACCTACATTATAGGGCTCCTTAGGGGGAGAGCCCTGACTTGGGCAGAGGCCGCTCAGTCGAGTGTGGGCCCACAAGTAGGCCCATACCAGGACTTCCTCTGTCGGTTCCGGGCGGTATTCGACCACCCGAATCAGGCAGGGGATGCTGCCAGTCGACTATTAGGGCTACGCCAGGGCTCCCGGGCAGTCGCTGACTATGCCGTGGAGTTCTGGACATTAGCCGCAGATGCTGGCTGGAATGACGCAGCCCTCTGTGGGGCGTTCCGTCGGGGATTAGAGGAGCGTCTTAAAGATGAATTGGCCGTCCGTGATGAGCCTTCTAGTCTCCAGGGGCTAATAGATCTGGCTATTCGGTTGGACGGACGTCTCCGGGAGCGCCGCTTGGAGAGGTCGTCGCGTCCCGTTCTGACCTCGAGACCAGTTTCTACTAGGTCCACTCCTGAAACCTCTGGCGGTCCACCACATATACTCCCTAGTGCTGATGGCACTGAGCCTATGCAGCTTGGTCGGGCCCGACTCACCCCCGAAGAGCGTTCGAGAAGACTCCGCTCAGGGGAATGCCTCTATTGTAGCCGTATGGGACACCTCCTTGTTTCTTGTCCGGTACGCCCAAAAGAGGGCTATGGTCCTGAGGAACGCTCCTGGATCCCACGCTCAGCCATTCTTGACCCCAGCCTCATCAGACAGTTTCACTGTGACAACCCCGACAAACCAGGTAGGCCCCCTAGAGGCGGCCGTTGAGAGGGGGGTACTGTTAGGAGTTCCACCAGGCTGGTTTTATCATTAGACCTTGCATTGGAACATTCTGGCGACACCTGGTGGAGCCAAAGGGATCATCAGCCCAATTCCCCAGCCAATAGATCTCTCCCAGTGCTGATTGAGCTCACCTGTTCCCAATTAACTCCTCATTCCCCAGCCTTCATAAGGCTCTGACTTTCCACCACTCTTCACCAGATTGTCTGATGATACCAGTTTGAAAGACTGCTCAGATCTCTTGGGTTTGTGAACTTTTCTACAGCTCTGTGCTTCCCCTGGATTTCTGGTGTTCCTTGTTCCTGGCTCCAGTGCTTCCGCCGGTTTCTCCTGCCTTCTACCTGGATTCACCTGGCTCCAACTCTGCCACCGATCCTCCTGCCGGCTGTCTGGTTCCATCCGCCTCCTGCTCTACTGCTGCCTTCTCCGACCATCCTCCCAGTCCCTCCTGCCTCCAGCACTCCTGCCGGTTCTCCCTGCCTTCTCCTTGGTTCCTGCTCATCTCCTCCCTCTTCCCTGCTCAGCGGTTTGATCACCCCTGCTGCCGCTCCCTAGTGCCACTGGTTTATTTTTGTTTAATAAATAAACTCATTGACTTAATCTCTGTGTCTGTGGTTGGTGTTCGCTTTGTGGTTCCTAACAAACCTTATTGGCCTAGTGCCAACCTTAACATTTCTAACCATGTTTGCCCTTCTTCTTCTGGTCCATCTGAGATGAGTTTGAGCCCAAAGAGTGGTGCTTATTTAAAGAATTAATGTATGGCTATTATTGCATAATAAACATCGTTTTGGCAGGATTTGAGGATTCTAAGCAAATGAAGCGTCTCAGGTGTTACTTTGTCTCATTTTATTTACACATGAATACTTCTACATGTATGTGTGTGTGTGTGTGGAAGTATTTATGTGTATATAGAAGAGGATAAAATAACACCTGAGACACTTTATTTGCTTAGAATCCTCACTGCCGAAATGTCTTTTTACTGTTGTGCGAAGGAATGGCAACATTACAAAGTGGTAAATGCTTTACAGTCCCAACCTTTTTTTGGAATATGTTGCCAGTCTAAAATGATGTATATTAAGAATTCTAATTAAGTTGACAAAACAAAACATGAAATATCATGGGAATATCTTTGGTTCCCACAGTCTGTCTGTCTGCCTGCTGTATAAACAGATTGATTATAGTTCAAAGTTGTACAGTCTTATGGTTGTAGAAAGGAATTACCTGTGGAAGTGTTCTTTCCTGCATCAGATGAGAAGCAGTTTTCTGCTCAGTGTGTGCCTCTGTTCCTGTAGAGTTTTATGGAGTGTGTGGGAAGGATTCTTTATGATTGCTGATGCCTTTGCCAACATCTGCCTTTTCGCTACCATCTCCACTGTCCAGTTTTATCCCTAGTACTAAGATGGCCTTCCTAATAGCCTTGTTTATTCTATCAGTGTCCTTGGCTGAGATACTGCTGCCCCAGCACACAACAGCGTAAAAGATTGCCTCTCACACCAAATAACCACATTGGGACATAGAGTTGGCTCTGGCCTTCTTATACAGTATGTCCACTTTCACCTCCTGTTCCAACTTTTCACTCAGGTGGACACCCAAGTAGTCAGTGTTCTCACCCTGTGTGGAACCTGGAGCTGGAGAAGATTTCTTCTTTTAGAAATCCACCAGCAGCTCCTTTTCTACTTTCTGCTTGCATCTCTATAATGGTTGAACATTTAGGAAGAGGTTTTATGGAGTGGGGAGCTGCTAGTACACTGTGAAAAAGCAATTACATTTAAGGAAAAAGCTATTCCACACTTAGTTTATCTGTTTGTTATTGCTGCTGATTTGTTTTTGAGACTTCTAAATCCTTCATATTTTGCCATTTTGCATAGACAGTTTTTTGCATGAGATTCCCTCATACAAACAAATCTTTTTAATGCTAATTTGTCTACTTGTCACACAAGCAAATTTTTGGAATGTAGTTTAGATTATAGCTAGATATAATATAATTTTTCCCCATTAGATGGTTTTCTGTGACAGAATGCAACATTGTCAATAGTAAATAGTTATTTATGCTTACAATTAACATTAACAAGATATTGTTCATATTGAGCTTCAAGGGAAACTGTTGTAGAATTTAAAAATCATGAAGCAGAGCTTTATCAGTATGATTTCAGGCAGATTTGGAGTGTAAGAACCGAGTCCCTGTACTAGTAGCAGATGACAAAGACCAATAGAGAGGAGAAAAAAGCATGGAACAAACAGTGGAAAAATACAAATCTTTTTTTCATTTCATCTGATTATACACTATATTGCCAAAAGTATTCACTCACCCATCTAAATCATTGATTTCAGGTGTTCCAATCACCTCCATGGCCACAGGTGTATAAAACTAAGCACCTAGGCATGCAGACTGCTTCTACAAACATTTATGAAAGAATGTGTCGCTCTCAGGAGCTCAGTAAATTCCAGCGTAGTACCGTGAAAGGATGCCACCTGAGCAACAAGTCCAGTCATGAAATTTCCTCACTACTAAATATTCAACAGTCGACTGTCAGTGGTATTATAACAAAGTGGAAGCGATTGGGAACGACAGCAACTCGGCCACAAAGTGGTAGCCACGTAAAATGACAGAGCGGAGTCAGCGGATGCTGAGGCACATAGTGCGCAGAGGTCGCCAACTTTCTGCAGAGTCAATCGCTACAGACCTCCAAACTTCATGTGGCCTTCAGATTAGCTCAAGAACAGTGCGTAGACAGCTTCATTGAATGGGTTTCCATGGCCGAGCAGCTGCATCCAAGCCTTACATCACCAAGCGCAATGCAAAGCTTCGGATGCAGTGGTGTAAACGACTCTAGAGCAGTGGAGACGTGTTCTCTGGAGTGACGAATCACGCTTCTTTGTCTGGCAATCTGATGGATGAGTCTGGGTTTGGCAGTTGCCAGGAGAACGGTACTTGTCTGACTGCATTGTGCCAAGTATAAAGTTTGGTGGAGGGGGGATTATGGTGTTGGGTTGTTTTTCAGGAGCTGGGCTCGACCCCTTAGTTCCAGTGAAAGGAACTCTTAATACTTCAGCATACCAAGAGATTTTGGGCAATTTCATGCTCCCCACTTTGTGGGAACAGTTTGGGGATGGCCCCTTCCTGTTCCAACATGACTGCGCACCAGTGCACAAAGCAAGGTCCATAAAGACATGGATGAGCGAGTTTGGTGCGGAAGAACTTGACTGGCCTGCACAGAGTCCTGACCTCAACCCGATAGAACACCTTTGGGATGAATCAGAGCGGAGACTGCAAGCCAGGCCTTCTCATCCAAAATCAGTGTCTGACCTCACAAATGTGCCTCTGAAAGAATGGTCAAAAATTCCCATAAACACACTCCTTAACCTCTTGGAAAGCCTTTCCAGAAGAGTTTAAGCTGTTATAGCTGCAACGGGTGGGCCGACATCATATTAAACCCTATGGATTAAGAATGGGATGTCACTCAAGTTCATAAGCGTGTGAAGGCAGACGAGCGAATACTTTTGGCAATATAGTGTAGGTACAGCAAGAACAAAATATGTGTGTGTGGAACGATATTTTTGGCTTTTGCGTTATTCATTCTAAAAAATCATTGATATTGCCTGAAATATCTACCCTTATACAACTAATAAAGTTGTATAAAGTTTGTATACAAATTGTTAAAAAAGCTTTAACAATGTTTTATGTCATGGGAAACCAACACTTTTTGAGTAAATTACCTGTCTGAGGGGTGAAGCCAAACCAGTTAATGACCAGGGTATAATGGGCCACCAGTAATTATCTCTATCCTGTTTCTGACTGAAGGTGTGCAGATCAAGCAGTGTGGCTAGGTTAATACCACTAGTGTTTTCTGTGATAAAGGTGATAAAGGTTTCTGTAATGGCTGTTAAAACTGCATCTCTTAAAGCTGGTGGTGTTAATGTCTCATTTCAGATCCCTGGTAATTCTTAGCAATATGAAGGACTCATATTGCTATTTGAAGCTATCATGGTCTTGTTATTGTTGTGGCAGTAGTTTTAGAGCATATTTGTGTGTTCTCAAGATAAAGGATGAGTCGGTAATGTGGCTAGAAGGTACATGAGTGGACAAGCCTGTTGAAGGAATTAAAGATGGGATGTAATGGATGTAATAATAGGTGAAATGCTGTGGTTGTGAAAGTTCTAAGGGCTGTATTAGAGGCATGGGTTTGAAAGGTTATGTTTACAGTATCTACTTGTTTTTGTCTTATGGTGCCATTAGGGGTAATAAATGTTCTTCTGGACCACCTGGCATAAATAGGAGCTTTGGAAGTTGTTGGGGAAGTTTCATTTGACTTTTCCTGTAGTAAATGTAATGCCGTGCTTGAAGTGAATAGACAGCTTTCGGTTTGTTTATTTTTCTTCTGTATGAGCTCAATTTATGGTTAGCCTATTTCTGGGATACTTTTTCACCATTACAATCCTAGTGAAGTGTATAAAAGTTGTTTTTGGTAAACTTGAAGTCACTGGCCTCAAATGTGCCAGTTGAAATTAATGGGGGTAGGTTAGGAAGAGTAGCAGAAAGAGTTGGTAAAAGGTAAGGATTGTTTTGTGGATGAGATAGCGTGGTTGATTGTGGTATGTTTTAAGATGGGTTTTGAGCTGGATTTCAGGCTGTTAATGAAGGGTTTTGGTGATAGAAAATCAATCGTGATCCTTTTTGTCACTGAGATGCTTGGTGTATTCAGCAGATGTGGCAGGGATGTTGGTTGTGGTAGGCAACTCTAGATAGTCCTTTGGAGTTTTGCAGGATGGTGGGTAACGTAAAGGTGTGTGGGCATGGTCACATTATGGACATGCATGGAGCAGTTTGCATTATGATGCAAGCATCTGGCAAGTTATTGCACTTTGTGTAGTTACCTAGATGGTGAATGGCTAGGTTCCAGAATTGATGGTGGGTGGCACTGAGGGGTGTGAAGGGTCTGTGGTGTTTGATTAGAGAAATTTGAAAGCTTGGTGGCGGTAGATGGGAATGGGATGGAAACAGCTCCTGGTGATGTAGTGACAAGCGGCTAAGGGATGGGATTTAAAAAAACATGAAGGAATTAATAGAGGCAGAATTTAAGAATTTATTGCTTGCTGTCCTCTTCCTCTTTTAAGATGGGATGAATAGGGGTACAATAAAAATGTATTATTGTAATATTATCTGTGGCTATTTTGATGGTACGAGTGCATGAAAGGTGATTGAAGTAAAGAGTAGTATTTTTTTGGGTTCTGGAAAATATAGGATGCTATAACAATTGCTGAATAAATGCTTTTCATGTGGCTGAAAAGGGGTTGATGTTAATTGTTAGACATGTTTGTGGGTTGAGTTTTGCCAAAGTGTAGGTGTAGTGTCTGCATGGGGACTTGATTGCACCGATGCATCACTGCATTGAGACATTTTAAAGCTTTTAGCAGTTTCCACTGAAATGTTTGGAAGGGCTGAATTTAGACTTCAATTCTGGGACTAGTAAGTTCAGAAGCACAAATTTTTAGGAACAGGAGCTTTAAGTTTACAGATGCAGGCTGGAGAAGCAGGTGGTGGAATTTGAGATGCTGGTGTTGCACGATAGTGTTTACAGCAGGTGTGAGAGGAGGTGCTGGCAGGAGTGGAAAATGGAGGAATGGCAGCAGATGGTGTGTACTGTTTGGTAGCAATCTGTCATCGTTAGCAGCTTAGATGTATAAAACAAATCTGTAGAGTTACATAGGGTCTGGTATGAAACTTGGATGTTGAAATTCATGTTGTGAAACTGCATGGTGTCTGGTCTCCATGAAGCATAAATGTTAAGACCCTGCTGTAGAACTGCTTGCAAAGAATCATCGGATAAAAGCGAAGGGAAAAATGGGTAAATATACAGGTTTCAGATCTGAAACTCCACCACCTGTATATTTACCTTAATTTCCTTAATAAAAAGTTACAAAGCCATGGCAAACATCCTTAAAAAGTTAATAAGACCACAAGTATTGTCCCCCACAGGTGTCCCACCTTTAATTTCTTTAACATTCTTTGAGATTAATAATCAAGAAAATCAGCAGTCAAATCCCAAAAGCAGCAGAAACAACAGTTACACATTTAACAAAAGGCAATAAACTACACTGCGATCATCTTTAAGCCTACACTGTACACAGAACGTCTTCTAAAATAGAAGCACAAAGATGCTTGTCAAAAAATATAAACATGAGCATACACAATTCTTTTGAAATTATGTTGTGTGGTCAAAAAAAAGACAACCAGAAAGTTTTGGAAAACACAAAATAAATAAATAATAAATAAAATTCAATGTTCCTCTGGACTACCTAGCATAAATTAGGAGCTTTGGAAGTTGTTGGGGAAGTTTCATTTGACCTTTCCTGGAGTAAATGTAATTGCTGTGCAAAACTTTCTACACAAAATAAATAAAGGTTTCTTCAAGTTTGTCTTCTTACACAAATTTCCTGTCCTACTCACCTAAATCTTTATTTAAAATAATGGCGTATAGTTTAAACATCATCTTAGTTTTATAACAAAAAAATTGTCACAAAAGGAACTATTTTCATTTTTTTATTATTTTTATTTTTTATTTTTTTACCACGGTTAATACTGACCTATTATAACCTAATAATAATCATATTTACATTATCTCCCTCATTATTGTCTCTTGCTTTTTCTAATCATCTTTCGTCCAATTTTGCACATCATCATTTTGAAATGAACGAAAAAGAAACATTCTAGGTCGGGTCAGCAACCTATGGCATGCGTGCCAAAGCTGGCACGTGAAGCACGTTTGACTGGCACGCTTATTGGCAACAGTAAAAAAAATTTTATTTCATGCTCAGGGCTGTGCCTTATTAGTTGGATCCATCCTTTACACCCTATGCCATATGCTCACTCCTGACACCTTAACAAACATAAATTACTCCACCTTAACCGCCTCTGCCACATCCGCCTATGGCCAGTTAAGGTTGAGTAATTTATGCTAGTTAAGGTTAATCAAGGTGTCGGGAGTGAGTCAGCTTTCAATTTCGTGCAAACTTAGTATTTAGCATGGCTGCTAAACACGCAAAATTGATGTTCGTTCTGGACAGATTTGACAAAGCACCAAAGCTCATTTAAGGATGATGCTGACAGAATGGAATCAATCAAACGAGCAGTTTCATGGTCGGAGCCATGGTAAAAGTTCACCTCATATACACCACAGATGGATCTTGGCAGAGAAAGTCAGGGACAAGGATCACACTGACATGTAAGTTTAATTAACTGATTAATTGGTTTATGTCACATACATAACAACACTTTGTGTTATATGACTGATGTATTTCATGGCACACTTAGTACTTCATCTTCAATTTATTTTTTTTAATCGGCATAAAGTACAAAAGAGGTTGACGATCCCTGTTCTAGGTTAAGCCCAATCACTCAGTCATGATGACCTCACCTGTTACCAGTTAAACTGTTAATTGTGGAAACTTCCAGAACAGTGTTTCTTGTATAGCTGTAGTCTTATTTTGCCTCTGTTCCAACTTTTTTGAGTGTGTTGTAGGTAGCACATTCTGTTGTTTTATAATATTTATGACATAGATAAAGCCATACCATTACTTTAAAAATAAAAGTAGTGATTAAAATTAAGCAAGGACAATATAAACAGTGAGAATAAAATTAAAGAAAAAGCTAAATAGTTTCCTCTGTTACAACCTGAATAGTTCCAGTTGTATTTATGTACTGGATATTAACATTATTAATTTTGATTGTATATGAGTGCCAAACAAAAAATGCTCCCGTTTTCATTTTAGAAATCTGGTCACCTGATAGCACAGGGGCGCAGTGGGTAGCGCTGTTGTCTCACAGCAAGAAGATCCTGAGTTCAATTCCTGGGTGTAGCCATCCAGGTCTCTTCTGTGTGGAATTTGCATGTTTTCCCTGTGTCCGCGTGGGTTTCCTCCGGAAGCTCTGGTTTTCCCTGATAGTATAAAGGCATGCGGTCAGGCTAATTGGAGCTACTTAAATGACCCTGAGTTTGGGTGTGTGTGTATTTGCCCTGTGATGGACTGGCGATATGTCTGGGGTGTTTCCTACCTTTCGCAAAATGAATCGGACCCACCGCGACCCTTAGAATAAAGCACTGGTAAAATGGATAATGAATGAAATCTGGTCACCTTATTTTTATTTAATAGTTTCAAGGGCACATGAAGGTTGCTGAAATTAGTTTTTCTGCATAATGATAAATTGCTTACATCATGCTAGGTGGCTGCCATATTAAAGTTGTGACTCTTGTCATGCACTTGCCATCAGCTAACCCATCACTGCCATGTCCCTGCAAAAGATAAAAACGTTTTTCTCATTCTTTCTCTCTCATTCTCTCATTTGCTTGTCCATAATCATTCTCCCTGCGTCGCTCTCTGTTTTCTCTGCCTCTTTCTTTCTTGCCTCCTCCCTTTTGGTTACCATGACAACAGCAGCACTGCACCATTCATGGGTTGTAGCAGCAAAGACGAGTGTGCTTCTTCCACATTCTGACTGCGCTTCATTTCCTAACCTTCAATAATTTCTACATGGTTTTTTTACATGGTTGTCTGTTTATACATATACATGCTCTACAACACCAAGTGTAGTGTTTAAAGAGCGGGAGCATCGGTCTGACAGAAGAAGAAAAAGATTGATGGAGTAAAAGTTGGCATATTCTTCTATCTTCACCTGTGCAGTGCTGTCTTAGTCATTATCTGGCTTTATTTAAGAAGGGACCTTTTTTCCTCCTCTGGACTAATGCATTTGTCGCTTCTCCCTTTCTCCTTTTTTGCCCATCAGTCTTAGTGGATCATTTTGATTAAGTAACCATTGATACACCTCAGTGGGTTATTGGAACTCTGACCACCCATACAGGCCTGCGAGGTGTGTCTGTGTGTGGGCACAGAGAGAGGCGTGGATGAGCTGGCCATCGCTAAGACGGCTGCAGGGGCTGTGTGTGTCTCTGGACAGAGAATGCGGGATCTGGTATGAGCATGGTAACCTGCCTTTCTCTTTTATTTGTTCTTATTTGTGGCCTTTTTCTGAGATTGAAGACTGTTGCTGTAGTGTATATGAGCACTGTAGGATCTTACAGTTTTATCAAGCTTATGTAAGCTAAGACATGTATAAGCAGTTCATTATTTAGCATAAACTAATACTCAATTAATTGATGGGTATTACAGCGTAATGCAGCATTTGCTGGAAATTAAACTTTGACTGAATAAGCGTCATTGAGGCATAAGGGACAGGCAGAAATGTTGCTAACTGAAACTGTGCTAATTGAAGGACCTGTGGGAGGCAGACTATGTGAAAGCATTTTGCATAGCTTAAAAGGTTGTCAACATTGGTTCACAAGGCTTTAGAATGATCAGAATTAAGAGTAATTGATGTTTGTCTCTTTCAATTGCGTGTGTGGGTTTGTGTACATGTTTGTGTATATGTGTACATTTTGTATTACATTTGTGTGTACGAGTGGTCAGAAAAATGTTTTCACCCATAATGTGGGCTAAACAATGAAGTATTTAGAGTGTGTGTATGCGTGTGTGTGTGTATGTGTGTATATACAGTGTATCACAAAAGTGAGTACACCCCTCACATTTCTGCAGATATTTAAGTATATCTTTTCATGGGACAACACTGACAAAATGACACTTTGACACAATGAAAAGTAGTCTGTGTGCAGCTTATATAACAGTGTAAATTTATTCTTCCCTCAAAATAACTCAATATACAGCCATTAATGTCTAAACCACCGGCAACAAAAGTGAGTACACCCCTAAGAGACTACACCCCTAAATGTCCAAATTGAGCACTGCTTGTCATTTTCCCTCCAAAATGTCATGTGATTTGTTAGTGTTACTAGGTCTCAGGTGTGCATAGGGAGCAGGTGTGTTCAATTTAGTAGTACAGCTCTCACACTCTCTCATACTGGTCACTGAAAGTTCCAACATGGCACCTCATGGCAAAGAACTCTCTGAGGATCTTAAAAGACAAATTGTTGCGCTACATGAAGATGGCCAAGGCTACAAGAAGATTGCCAACACCCTAAAACTGAGCTGCAGCACAGTGGCCAAGATCATCCAGCGTTTTAAAAGAGCAGGGTCCACTCAGAACAGACCTCGCATTGGTCGTTCAAAGAAGCTGAGTGCACGTGCTCAGCATCACATCCAACTGCTGTCTTTGAAAGATAGGCGCAGGAGTGCTGTCAGCATTGCTGCAGAGATTGAAAAGGTGGGGGGTCAGCCTGTCAGTGCTCAGACCATACGCCGCACACTACATCAAATTGGTCTGCATGGCTGTCACCCCAGAAGGAAGCCTCTTCTGAAGTCTCTACACAAGAAAGCCTGCAAACAGTTTGCTGAAGACATGTCAACAAAGGACATGGATTACTGGAACCATGTCCTATGGTCTGATGAGACCAAGATTAATTTGTTTGGTTCAGATGGTCTCAAGCATGTGTGGCGGCAATCAGGTGAGGAGTACAAAGATAAGTGTGTCATGCCTACAGTCAAGCATGGTGGTGGGAATGCCATGGTCTGGGGCTGCATGAGTGCAGCAGGTGTTGGGGAGTTACATTTCATTGAGGGACACATGAACTCCAATATGTACTGTGAAATACTGAAGCAGAGCATGATCCCCTCCCTCCGGAAACTGGGTCGCAGGGCAGTGTTCCAGCATGATAATGACCCCAAACACACCTCTAAGACGACCACTGCTTTATTGAAGAGGCTGAGGGTAAAGGTGATGGACTGGCCAAGCATGTCTCCAGACCTAAACCCAATAGAACATCTTTGGGGCATCCTCAAGCGGAAGGTGGAGGAGCGCAAAGTCTCGAATATCCGCCAGCTCCGTGATGTCGTCATGGAGGAGTGGAAAAGCATTCCAGTGGCAACCTGTGAAGCTCTGGTAAACTCCATGCCCAGGAGAGTTAAGGAAGTTCTGGGAAATAATGGTGGCCACACAAAATATTGACACTTCAGGAACTTTCACTAAGGGGTGTACTCACTTTTGTTGCCGGTGGTTTAGACATTAATGGCTGTATATTGAGTTATTTTGAGGGAAGAATAAATTTACACTGTTATATAAGCTGCACACAGATTACTTTTCATTGTGTCAAAGTGTCATTTTGTCAGTGTTGTCCCATGAAAAGATATACTTAAATATCTGCAGAAATGTGAGGGGTGTACTCACTTTTGTGATACACTGTATATATATATATATATATATATGTGTGTGTGTGTGTGTGTGTGTGTGTGTGTGCGTGTGTGTGTATGCATGTGTGTTTTGTGTACTTTTGTTTAAATGTATTGGTGCTTATTGTGATGTCAGAGCTGCAGCTCTACAGGTGAGGTAAACACAATGTACCAATATATTTATAGAGCAGAAATAATAATGTTAGTCATCATGTCATACCCTAATGAAGTGTATAAAAGTAAATGAAGACTGACTTTGATCAATCTTGCATTATTTACTTTTGTTAATAGACACATTAATTACAGGTGACCTAAACTGGACTGATTTTACTTATGATCCCATCAGTAGACTTATACTTAGAAGCATATAAGCTGCGTCAGTGGTGTGTCATGACGCGTTCATAACCATGGTAATTTAAAGATTTGGATTCTTTTTGTTGATTTTTAAAGGCTGGTAATTGGTTGCAATTAAGCATATTTACAGTAAATTGTTTATCAAACACTCTATCATTAAATTATATTAAAAACATGTTTAATTGTCAGATATAATGTTGCATTTTAGGCTGATTACAAAAGAGCTCTGAACTTGAGCTGTGAATTATTTAGGAATGTAATGATCCATTTTCTATTTGCAAAGCTCAATTCCAGAGAAGTTAGGATAGTGTGTACAATGCAAATTAAAAACAGTCTGGTTTGCAAAAACACTTAGACCTGTATTTCAGTGAAAGTAGTACAAAGACAAAATGTTTAATGTTTTACTTTATCCGCTTTTGTAAATACTAGGGCTGGCACCGTTTCGATACTCTGTATCAGTATCGGTCTGATATTGGCCCAAATTACTGAATCGGATATCGGAAGGAAAAAAACATGTAATCCGATCCGATACTGTTGCTTAATGTAAATAACATCTAATGTAAATAAAGCCATTGTTTGTGTGTAGAGCAAATAACACACGAAGATACGTTCCAACAGAGTGCCGTTTATTGCCAGCTCACTCTGCAACTGCCGTAACAAGGTGCATCTTGATGACATCATTAACATGTGCCACTGATCTACAACTTATCTGCAACAGCCATTCAGAAATTAAAACACACTGATCTACTGAAACTTTTAGCATTTTAAAAAATCATCTACTACTGCCACATCTAAAAACACTGTTTAAACGCAATAAAAATCACTTTATAAATGATAAATCGTTCACCTGAGATAAAGAAAACCTATCTTGTCCCGGCTTGGAGATTTCTCACATCCTCAACCATTAATCCATTAGTTATGAAATAAAACAAACGACACCGTTTCCCGTTTAGCCACAGATGTTCTCTTTAAAATCCAGCAGGGTTTAATAGTCTAAAAATGTGACAGAACTTTAACGGAAAATCTCAACCAAACTCTGCATCAATTCTAATTGGTCCATCGCGTTTGATTGACATTCCCATCTTCCAATTGTAGACACTTTGGAAGACACGCTGTAAAGCGAGATGTGTCACGTGAACAACAGCTCGAACGTAAGTGAAACCAAAAATGCTGCTAAACGTTCTGTGTGTAAAAGTTAAAATAAAAACAGCAGTTTTGCAGAAGTGTGATGTTGTAGGTTCTGTATTATTCCTTTAAAATATTTGTTTCACAGTCTGAGCATTGTTATTTAGATAGCTCGTTTAACCATGGTGCATTGAGACATGTATTATTACTGCTTAGTTGTTTGAGAGGAGAAATGACTGTATCGGATTGGTATTGGTATCGGCAGATACTCCATTTGCAGCATTGGTATCCGTATCGGACATAAAAAAGTGGAAGAACCAACGAGCCAGACCTAGTTAATACTGATGATGAATGCAATTTTTTTCAGAAAGGTTTGGACAGGGGCTGTTTAAGACACAGAACATTGTAAAATGCTTAGAAACATAGGAGATGCAATTATGCTATGGTATAAAAAAAAATAGAAATCAGAATGCCTCTGTGGAGAAGAGTAGCAATTGGGCTTGGAAATTCCTTGAAAATTTTTGTCAAGAAACTGTTGTCTCTAAATTAAATGCAGATTAAGGCTGCAATATGCACAGCAGAAGCCATGTCGAACATTGAATTTTCTAGGCTTATACGCACATAAAATGGACAACCATACCGTTGCAATGGTATTGTGGTGAGGTGTCTTTTGTCGTGGTGAAGCACTGATGAGGAAATGACAACTCCGTTGACACTAACTCATGTTTAATTAAGAGGTTTATTCAAAGAAATGAGTAGTGTCAGTACAGACATTTCGCGATTATGCCTGGAGAAAAAGTAGCTGATTCTTCTTCTGCCTTCTTTACGCCAACCTCAGGTTTAAATACCCCAGCGATTTACATACAGCACATCTGTTTCCACTTTGATCTCTCAAATACTGAGAGAGAGCTAAGCCCTCCCATGGTAGAATATATACATTGAACTAAAATTCAATTCTAACCCTTAGCACCAACCTCCGTCTTATGCTGGACAGGCCTCCCCATCCTATCATTGGGAACCTTACAGCTTTCCATACATTTAAGAGTGCTTCCCCGGCACCCCCAGAATCGTGTCCTTTAAGATATTCAGAGAAACGAATATCACACATATGAATAAAATACACATATGAATTAATATCTATATAAAATACACCTCAGTGGCTGGACAACTTCACATTTTAGATTGTTAGTGAGAGTAATGGACTTCTTTGTGCAAAAGAGGAGAAGAACCATCCAATTTGTTACCAGCATAAAATCAAAGCTAGGGTCTGTTATGGTGTGGGTTGTATTAGTGGGCAGATTGCACATCTTTAAGGGCAACATTTATGCTGAAAGATATCTACACATTTAGGAGCAACATACTGCCTTCTAGGTGAAGACTTTCTTAGGGCTGTCCATGTTTATTTTAACATAAAATCAAGCTACATTCTGCATGTGTATAGACAGCATTGCCACATTATCCAAAAGTGCAAGTGCTGGACTAGCCTGTCTGTAGTCCAGATCTGTCTACTATTGATAATGCATAGCACATTATAAAGTGCAAAAAAGGTGATATGGTTAATGAGTGGTGTTCTGTATTTTAACTTAATACTGGAAAGTTTCCAAATCACTGCTTATTCAAGCATTGCACATACACTCCTTGTATGTATTTTACTGCCGTGTTTTAGCCAGTAAATTTCAAACCTATTTTCACTGAATGGACAAAAATTTTATCTGACACACTCAAAAAGTATGTGGAAAGTCTTAACAGAATACTGAAAAAATGGGGGGTGGGGTGTCCAACTGGAAGCCCAATATTTTGATATTAATCAGTCAGATCTGCCTCCTACTCTCATAAATGAATCTGTGCATAAATCTTCATGCAACCACAAAGTCTTACAGCCCAGCTTTGAAGTCGCTTGTATAACCTAGGAGTGTGTGTGCGTGTGTGTGCTTGTGTGTGTCTTACGCAAAAGCCTGGTAATTCTGGTCAGTTTCTTTGTTACGTATGTATAAAAAGATCTGCCTGCAATGTGCTTTGCCAAAGTTGAAAATAAAGCATATTGCTTAACTAGTAAGCACATTTATAAGGCTCTGTGCAGCTGCAGTCACTGTCACATTATAGTTGACACTGGGACAAGCACAGATGTTAATAAGGATAGTACAATATAAAGGCAACACTTGAGCTAAACACTGTAAAAAGTGTAGAATTAATCAGCAAAAACTAGCTCATAGCTTAGTTTAAATCTAGTAAGCGCTAACCCTATGCTTCATGCCCCTATGCCAGTTCAGGGATGAAAGTCTAAAACTGAAAAAAGATTAAAAGCTGTAAAACAATTAACATTGGGAAAATACACCGATCAGCCATTACATTAAAACCACCTCCTTGTTTCTACTCACATTGTCTATTTTATTGGCTTCACTTACCATATAGAAACACTTTGAAGTTCTACAATTACTGACTGTAGTCTATCTGTTTCTCTGCATGCTTTGTTAACCCCCTTTCATGCTGTTCTTCAATGGTCAGGACTCTCCCAGGACCACTACAGAGTAGGTATTATTTGGGTGGTGGATCATTCAGAGCACTGCAGTGACACTGACATGGTGGTGGTGTGTCAGTGTGTGTTGTGCTGGTATGAGTGGATAAGACACAGCAATGCTGATGGAGTTTTTAAACACCTCACTGTCACCTCTGGACTGAGAATAGTCCACCAACCTAAAATATCCAACCAACAGCACCCCGATGACCAACTCAAACAGCAGCAATAGATGAGCAATCATCTCTGACTTTACATCTACAAGGTGAACCAACTAGGTAGGAGTGTCTAATGAAGTGGACAGTGAGTGGACACGGTATTTAAAAACTCCAGCAGTGCTGCTGTGTCTGATCCACTCTTACCAGCACAACACACACTAACACACCACCACCATGTCAGTGTCACTGCAGTGCTGAGGATGATCCACTACCTAAATAATACCTGCTCTGTGGGGGTCCTGGGAGAGTTCTGACCATTGAAGAACAGGGTGAAAGCAGGCTAAAAAGTATGTAGAGAAACAGATGGACTACAGTCAGTAATTGTAGAACTACGAAGTGCTTCTATATGGTAAGGGGAGCTGATAAAATGGACAGTGTGTGTAGAAACAAGGAGGTGGTTTTAATGTTATGGCTGATCAGTGTATATTCATTTATTCAAACCTGCAATACTCACAGGAAAGTGGGTGCCTTCCTAAACCTATTAACTGACTGCAAACGTTTGCAATAATTTGCTATGAGTTTTTTACATTACTATGAAAAAATTGGCGATTTTTTTTTGCATTGTTTTAATTTTGCATCATTAAAGAGTTTTTGACCATTAACTACCACAGCATCTTGATTCAAGATATGCACTTCGCTCATACGCTTTAAATCATTGTCCTGCTGCGCATGAGCTTTAGGTCACAAACTGACTGGTGGACATTATCCTTCAGGAATTACTGATAGAAAGCAGAATTCATGGTACCTTCAGTTATGACAAATTGTCCAGGTCCTGCGGAAGAAAAGCAGCCCCAGACCATCACACTATAACCACACCTACGTTGGTATGATGTTACTGTGGTGGAATGTGATGTTAGCTTTATGCCAGATGTATTGGGACCTACACTGATCAGCTATAACATTAAAACCACCTCCACTAAATCAGCTCCCTTTACCATATAGGAGCACTTTCAAGTTCTACAATTACAGGGCAGTGATAGCTCAGTGGTTAAGGTACTGGACTAGTAATCAGAAGGTTGCCGGTTCAAGTCCCACCACCACCAAGTTGCCACTGTTGGGCCCCTGAGCAAGGCCCTTAACCCTCAATTGCTTAAAAATCATGTTCAGTCTTGGATAAAAGCATCTGCTAAATGCTGAAAATGTAAATTACTGACTGTAGCCATCTCTTTCTCTACATACTTTTTAGTATGCTATTAACCTGTTCTTTAATGATCAGGACCCCCACAGTACCACCACAGAGCACTTAATATTTAGGTGGTGGATCATTCTTATCACTGCAGTGACACTGACATGGTGGTGGTGTGTTAGTGTGTGCTGTGCTGGTATGAGTGGATCAGACACAGCAAAGCTGATGTAGTTTTAAAATGCTGTGTCCACTCACAGTCCACTCTATTAGACACTCCTACCTAGATGTAAAGTCAGAGACAATTGCTCATCTATTTCTTCTGTTTGAGTTGGTCATCTTCTAGACCTTCATCAGTGGTTACAGGACGCTGCCCATAAGGTGCTGTTAACTGGAGATTTTTTGGTTGGTGGACTATTCTCAGTCCAGTAGTGACAGTGAGGTGTTTAAAAACTCCAGCATCGGCATTGCTGTGTCTTATCCACTCATACCAGCACAACACACACTAACACACCACCACCATGTTAGTGTCACTGCAGTGCTGAGAATGATCCACCACCCAAATAATACCTACTCTGTAGTGGTCCTGACCATTGAAGAACAGCATGAAAGGGGGCTAACAAAGAGAAACAGATGGACTACAGTCAATAATTGTAGAACTTCAAAGTGCTTTTAGATGGTAAATGGAGCTGATAAAAAGCACAATGTGTGTAGAAACACAGAGGTGGTTTTAATGTTATGGTGGATCAGTGTATGTTTTCCAAAATAATCCATCTTTAAATCATCAGTTTACAAAATATTATTTAGAAAGTATTGGGGGTCTAGCCAGATTTTTTAAATAAATGCAAAATGAGCCTTTGTGTTTCTTTTGGTCAGCAGTGGTTTTGCACCTTGCAACTCCTGCAATTATCCACTGTTTTTCACATTTGTGGATTATGAAATGACTTAGAAATAACTTTGAAACCCACTTTAGACTGGTACATTTCATTGACGTTTTTTATCTGTAAGTGTATCTCTTTAGGATATAGCATCATGGGCTACTTTTTGAGAGCTCATCTGCTTCACATTACCAGAAAGGTTCTAATTAGGTTCAATAGGCTGGGCAGTAATCATTCCTGGGTATGGCTAGTGAACTTGAAATCCAGTTGTCAATTTAATTTGGTCAACTAGTTGATGTAAATCTCTGATTGATGGTAAAACTGTCTATTATATCTATTCAGAATCAAATCCACAGCACAGTACAGTGCAAAAAGTCAAGGGGTATTGAATATTTACACAGTTAATTCAGACAAAATTCAGACTGACTGTTCTACTAAAGATGATATGACATGAAGTATGAATGACAAACCACACAAAAGAGTGTACGAAATTCCATACTACATGCACAGAAATAATTATATGCATCTCAAGGCTCCAGTTACCTGCATATCATCATAAGTAAAGGCACCAACACCTATAAATGAGTGAAAACAAATCTATAAACTAATCTGTAGGAATATTAAGCATGTTTTCTTATCTGTGTATTTTATAAATTACTAGAACATTTGTTCATACAGTACATTTAGCAGTCACATTCTAACTGTAGAAAAAGTACTTTAGTTTCAATGCTAGACAGGAAAATACCTTCAAAAGACTTGAATTTATTTTAACACATTTTGTTGGCACTTTGGCCTTTTGTCCTGTGAGAAATAGCTCATAAGTTGGCATGACTGTGCAACAGCTCTACTCAGCCTCGCTCCCACAAAGCACAAAAGGTTAGAACAATGACGCATTCTTAAGCTTGAATTAAAAAAAAAAGAAAAAAACTGATTTGTTAAATCCTCACTTTTACTGTCTTCAACTAGTCAATCTTTTTCTTTACTAATATTAGAGTATATTTATAAGTCTATTTATAAGTCAAATTGCTCAAAAGCATGTAAGCCTAATGTGTAAAAGTTTTTAAGTAACACTTGATTAACTTTTTTTGATTAACTTGATTAACTTGATTAACTGCTTTTAAAATATGCTCAAATATGCTTTTTACATTATAGCTTACTTGATAAGAACAAAGGATAAAAATCAGATTTTTTGTAACAGGCAGGTGGCACTTCACCACAGCCCCATATGTAGTTCTGCAAAAGTTTAAAAATAAACCCTTAACCAAAGTAGCACAACCTTGTGGCTAAAGACCCTCATCTAAAAAGGGAATTGACACGTAAAAGCTGACCAAGATATTGAAAACTGATAAAGCATTAAAAGAAATGCCTGAAAAATATCAACAGCCTGCGGCAGAAAGTGGACATAAAATGGATAGAATCAGCATGAGAACTAAACTTCACAGACAAAAGCAATTTGCCAACAGACAAGCCAGCAACTCTGTAGGGAGGAAACCATTATATAGAAACACCTCAACCTGGAGTGAATTAACGCTCAATGAGGCACAGCACTGCTAATGACATGACAGGTAGACATGGTACTGTAATCCACTAAACAGCAGGTGTTACAAATTCTGTTTTTTAAATAGAGAAATTGTATCACCTTTTGTTACAGTTTCTTTATTTGTATAATAAAAGCATCAAAAAAGAGCAGTAATCCTAATTAATATACTTTTTTAAATATAATTTTTGTGACATCTAATTTATACTGGGTTTATTAAAAAGAATAAGGTGAAAGAGACAGAAAGGTAAGAGTGAGAGAACATGAGCAAAAGAATGAAAGGTAAGAGAGAGAGATCTGCCGAGTGCTATTAATAGGTTTGGTAATGACTTGCTTACAAAACAGAGCTGTGGGATAACCAGTGTGTTACATCAATTTCTTCACCTAATACCAGTGAGACAGTGTCAGCAAATAAATAGAAATTGTGCCAAGTGAAAAAAACAAGTTTTGCCAGGGTCAAATTTACTCCAGAAACCTAAAATAGGTAGAACACACTGCACTCTTACACTGCATTGATATGATATGCGGCAAAATAGCTTTTTTTGTTTCCTATGGAGTAAGTTGGTACTGCTTACCTTGCTGCTGCGCTACCTCAAGCGTTTCAAATTACGCACATTTACTGCTTTTACAGGTAAAATCTAATTGAACTTAAACGGTTTAATTCCACACTAAATCTACAACAATCTCACAAGCTTTACACAAGGTTTCTTGTATGGCTGGGTGGCAAGAAAAAACTCCTGAAAAGTTCCATGCTGAAAGAAAAATTCTAATGCCATGTGGCAAAAGGTTTAATGATCAGATGAGATGAAGATCAAACTATTTGGACTGAACTCCAAGTGGAGGAGAATTAGTGCCAAACTGAAATGCAGTCAGTGCAATGGAAAAATGTAAAATGCAATACACATATCATTGCTTTACCATAGTAATACATGCCAAAATGAAAGTTAAATAAAACAATTTGAGCCGCTCAGGTGGCGCAGCGGTAAAGTACGCTAGCACACCAGAGTTGGGGTTTGAAATACATCGTATCGTATCGAATCTCAGCTCTGCCTTCCGACTGGGCTGGGCGGCTGCATGAACAACGATTGGCTGTTGTTCATAGGGTTAGAGGGTAAAAAGTCGGATCATATGTCCTCATAACTGGTGCAACTGCGGCCCCTGCTGGCTGACTGATGGCGCCACTATTCCAGGGCTGAGGAATAGTGCTGATGGGGGTGTGGCCCTCCATACACAGTGCCCATCGGTGTATGAACTCGACTCGTGCAAGTGAAAAATGCAGTCTGTACTGACTGTACGTGCCGGAGGGGGCGTATGTCAGTTGAGAGGCATCTTCAGTCGAATGGAAGGGTCGAATCAGTATAGAGGCTTGTTTTTTTTTTTCTATTTTTCCCACTTTGCCCCCCAATTTTCTCCCCTAAGTGGGAAAAATAGAAAATAAAAAAAAAACACAACAATTTGAGAAACAATGTGTGTAGGTTTGCATTTAAAAGAATGAAATGCTGAATTCGGGATGGAAATCAATAAAAATGAGCTTGAAATACAACCAGCTCACAGCTGTACTACATGTCACCGTGTGGTTCCAAAACAAAAAGCAGAACAATCATTGTATTTTAGTCTAAGCAGTCTGTATTTGAATTTAGGGCATGGTAAATGGGGCTGTACAGACACAATCAATCATAATCGATCACACACAGTGCTAGCAAGTTTAACTGCAACAAGGTTCCCATTCTTTAACTATTTTATTATGCAAAATAGCTAGAGAAATGTCAAGGAAAGGCTAAATAGCAGATTTGTCACAAGAAGGCCTCTTTATGGCCTTAAAAAACAGAAATGAATACTGCACTGTTTGGACTGAAACACAATGATTGTACTGTGTTTTGTTTTGCCACATTTAAAGTCAGACCTAAATCAAATAGAAAATCTGTGAATGGACTTGAAAACAGCAGTACATTGTCTGTCACCACAATATTTGACTGAACACAATCAATTCTGCAAGGAAGAATGTGCAAATCTTCCCCAATCTAGGTTTGCAAACCTGGTAGGGATATATATATATATACAGGGGTTGGACAAAATAACTGAAACACCTGTCATTTTAGTGTGGGAGGTTTCATGGCTAAATTGGACCAGTCTGGTGGCCAATCTTCATTAATTGCACATTGCACCAGTAAGAGCAGAGTGTGAAGGTTCAATTAGCAGGGTAAGAGCACAGTTTTGCTCAAAATATTGCAATGCACACAACATTATGGGTGACATACCAGAGTTCAAAAGAGGACAAATTGTTGGTGCATGTCTTGCTGGCGCATCTGTGACCAAGACAGCAAGTCTTTGTGATGTATCAAGAGCCACGGTATCCAGGGTAATGTCAGCATACCACCAAGAAGGACAAACCACATCCAACAGGATTAACTGTGGACGCAAGAGGAAGCTGTCTGAAAGGGATGTTCGGGTGCTAACCCGGATTGTATCCAAAAAACATAAAACCACGGCTGCCCAAATCACGGCAGAATTAAATGTGCACCTCAACTCTCCTCTTTCCACCAGAACTGTCCGTCGGGAGCTCCACAGGGTCAATATACACGGCCGGGCTGCTATAGCCAAACCTTTGGTCACTCGTGCCAATGCCAAACGTCGGTTTCAATGGTGCAAGGAGCGCAAATCTTGGGCTGTGGACAATGTGAAACATGTATTGTTCTCTGATGAGTCCACCTTTACTGTTTTCCCCACATCCGGGAGAGTTACGGTGTGGAGAAGCCCCAAAGAAGCGTACCACCCAGACTGTTGCATGCCCAGAGTGAAGCATGGGGGTGGATCAGTGATGGTTTGGGCTGCCATATCATGGCATTCCCTTGGCCCGATACTTGTGCTAGATGGGCGCGTCACTGCCAAGGACTACCGAACCATTCTGGAGGACCATGTGCATCCAATGGCGGTGCCGTGTATCAGGATGACAATGCACCAATACACACAGCAAGACTGGTGAAAGATTGGTTTGATGAACATGAAAGTGAAGTTGAACATCTCCCATGGCCTGCACAGTCACCAGATCTAAATATTATTGAGCCACTTTGGGGTGTTTTGGAGAAGCGAGTCAGGAAAAGTTATTTTGTCCAACCCCTGTATATATATATGTGTATATATATATATATATACAGGGGTTGGACAAAATAACTGAAACACCTGGTTTTAGACCACAATAATTTATTAGTATGGTGTAGGGCCTCCTTTTGCGGCCAATACAGCGTCAATTCGTCTTGGAAATGACATATACAAGTCCTGCACAGTGGTCAGAGGGATTTTAAGCCATTGTTCTTGCAGGATAGTGGCCAGGTCACTACGTGATGCTGGTGGAGGAAAACGTTTCCTGACTCGCTTCTCCAAAACACCCCAAAGTGGCTCAATAATATTTAGATCTGGTGACTGTGCAGGCCATGGGAGATGTTCAACTTCACTTTCATGTTCATCAAACCAATCTTTCACCAGTCTTGCTGTGTGTATTGGTGCATTGTCATCCTGATACACGGCACCGCCTTCAGGATACAATGTTTGAACCATTGGATGCACATGGTCCTCCAGAATGGTTCGGTAGTCCTTGGCAGTGACGCGCCCATCTAGCACAAGTATTGGGCCAAGGGAATGCCATGATATGGCAGCCCAAACCATCACTGATCCACCCCCATGCTTCACTCTGGGCATGCAACAGTCTGGGTGGTACGCTTCTTTGGGGCTTCTCCACACCGTAACTCTCCCGGATGTGGGGAAAACAGTAAAGGTGGACTCATCAGAGAACAATACATGTTTCACATTGTCCACAGCCCAAGATTTGCGCTCCTTGCACCATTGAAACCGACGTTTGGCATTGGCACGAGTGACCAAAGGTTTGGCTATAGCAGCCCAGCCATGTATATTGACCCTGTGGAGCTCCCGACGGACAGTTCTGGTGGAAAGAGGAGAGTTGAGGTGCACATTTAATTCTGCCGTGATTTGGGCAGCCGTGGTTTTATGTTTTTTGGATACAATCCGGGTTAGCACCCGAACATCCCTTTCAGACAGCTTCCTCTTGCGTCCACAGTTAATCCTGTTGGATGTGGTTTGTCCTTCTTGGTGGTATGCTGACATTACCCTGGATACCGTGGCTCTTGATACATCACAAAGACTTGCTGTCTTGGTCACAGATGCGCCAGCAAGACGTGCACCAACAATTTGTCCTCTTTTGAACTCTGGTATGTCACCCATAATGTTGTGTGCATTGCAATATTTTGAGCAAAACTGTGCTCTTACCCTGCTAATTGAACCTCCACACTCTGCTCTTACTGGTGCAATGTGCAATTAATGAAGATTGGCCACCAGACTGGTCCAATTTAGCCATGAAACCTCCCACACTAAATATATATGTATATATATATATATATATATATATATATATATATATATATATATATATATATATATATATATATATATATATATATATATATATATATATAAACTAAAAAAAGTAGCTCTACAAAGTACTAAATTAGGAGACTGAGTCCACAGTATTCTCAGTGCATAGCCACCAGTCAATCATGGAAATGCTACCTCCCTAAATTGTAATCACAACAACTGAGAAGGTTTAAAAAAAAATCAGCAAGCTATAGCTGATTTGTTGCTCATCACTGTAGTTGGCCTGCTGGGAAGGTATAAAAAAAAGGGCTGACATGATAAGTTTTATTTAGTTAGCTACAGCATTCTTAAGCTTGAATTTATAAAAACAAAAAACAAAAAAAACTGATTTGTTAAATCCTCACTTTTACTGTCTTCAACTAGTCAATCTTTTTCTTTACTAATATTAGAGTAAAAACTATTTATAAGTCAAATTGCTCAAAAGCATTTAAGCCTAATGTGTAAAAGTTTTTAAGTAACACTTGATTAACTTGTCCAAAATGCTTTTAAAATATGCTCAAATATGCTTTTTACATTATAGCTTACTTGATAAGAACAAAGGATAAAAATCAGATTTTTTGTAACAGTCAGGTGGCACTTCACCACAGCCCCATATGTAGTCCTGTACCTGCAAAAGTTTAAGAATAAACCCTTCACCAAATTAGCACAACCTTGTGGCTAAAGACCCTCATCTAAAAAGGGAATTGACACGTAAAAGCTGACGAAGATATTGAAAACTGATAAAGCATAAAAAGAAATGCCTGAAAAATATCAACAGCCTGCTGCAGAAAGTGGACATAAAGTAGCTGGCCTGCTGGGAAGGTATAAAAAAAAGGGCTGACATGATAAGTTTTATTTTACAAAATTCAACTATGCCCTTGTTTACTTACCATATTAAGGAAAAGCAGCATTTTTATTGTTTGCCACCCAAATAATTCAGATGCTAACCCAAAGACACCCAAGTAAACTTTTCATTTTGTTAAATTTTTTGTAAAGGCTAAATACAAGAATATTTTAATACTACTCAAGTAGGAATATGTAATATGTCCAATCCCTAACTGCAGTAGTGTAATGAACAAAATGATTAACTTTATCCTACCTCCTGTTACATGTGCTGAATAATTAAACCCTAACCAAATGCTAGCATTGTTATTAGTAATCACATGTTCTTCTTGGCATTTTGGTGTTCTGCTGAGTTGCTAATTAAACTCCCAAGAAGAGATATAGTATATCTAGTTTAAGTAGAATGTATTTGGTGCACTTGCATTACATTTAAGTGTGCTAAAATGTTTTGGATCATAATGCTTTACAACTAAGTTTTAAGTTCCTGTGAACCTCTGTAAACAGCACAGCATGAACTTTATCAGTTGGCCTATCTACTGTGTAAAAAACTTCAATTAATATGTAATCAGTAACCAGTAGGAGTCAATCTATTTTCACATTGTGTTAAATGGCCTTTAGTCTTTTATCAGTGGACACTTTTCTAAACACAGAGTAGATCATTATTGTTTTATCGTCTTATGTTCAGATTGGTTCTCCACCCAAATAACATTTGCTCAGTGGGGGTCATATGTGGGTCCCTTTTGAATGATCATTGAAGTAAAGGGGGTGACGGTATACAGAGCAACAGAGGGGCTACAGTCAGTAGTTGCATTGCCAGAAAGTACATCTACACCACATATACATTTTTAATATATGCACCTAATTATAGCTGCAGTGTAAACATGTGAGTGAACAAAAAGTCCAGAAAATAAACAAATCTTAAATCAAATAAGTGTGTGGGTCCTTTATTAATACTAACCCTCATAACAAATATATATCTGGGGGAAGGTACACAAAGACCTGTTGGTGTTCATGCTCAGGTTACCATGGTGATCTGCACATCACATTGAGCTTGCTGTGCTCGATACATTGCACACAGTGTCTGTGTGTGTGTGTTGCATAAAGGTATTCAACAGCAGCTATAATTTTATCTAAACAATTCTCTTATCTAAAAGGATCATTTTACATTTACATTTAAAGCTGAAGGGTCCCACAATAGTCATGATCCTCTTTCTTTTTAGCAATGTACACCTATCAGCCATAACATTAAAACCACCTCCTTGTTTCTACATTCACTGTCCATCTTATCAGCTCCACTTACCATATAGAAGTATTTTGTAGTTTTACAGTTACTGACTGTAGTCCATCTATTTCTCTGCATGCTTTGTTAGCCCCCTTTCATGCTGTTCTTCAATGGTCAGGACCACCACAGAGTAGGTATTATTTGGGTGGTGGATCATTCTCAGCACTGCAGTGACACTGACATGGTGGTGGTGTGTTAGTGTGTGTTGTGCTGGTATGAGTGGATAAGACACAGCAGCACTGATGGAGTTTTTAAACACTTCACTGTCACTGCTGGACTGAGAATAGTTCACCAACCAAAAATATATCCAACCAACAGTGCCCCATGGGCAGCGTCCTGCGACCACTGATGAAGGTCTAGAAGATGACCAACTCAAACAGAAGCAATAGATGAGCGATCATCTCTGACTTTACATTTACAAGGTGAACCAACTAGTTAGGAGTGTCTAATAGAGTGGTCAGTGAGTGGACACGGTATTTAAAAACTCAATTAGCGCTGCTGTGTCTGATCCACTCATACCAGCACAACACACACTAACACACCACCACCATGTCAGTGTCACTGCAGTGCTGAGAATGATCCACCACCTAAATAATACCTGCTCTGTGGTGGTCCTGTGGGGGTCCTGACCATTGAAGAAAAGGGTGAAAGCAGGCTAAAAAAGTAAAAGCTGTATTTCTTCAGTTGTTCCTATAGAGCAGCCATTCCAGGCGCATAACAGAGATGTGGACTTAGACTCTGAGACTCGTAAGTGATGATGGGCTAGCACATTAGACTGCTGTGCCCCTCAAGCACCTCAGTTCTATTTATCGGTACCTCCAGTCTTTTTTTGTCTTTGTTTTTGTGCTGTAAAAAATTATTTGGTCTTTTTCCAGTTTTTTCTAGTTTTGCATATGTTACATTTATATGCATGAGAACATTGAGCTACTTTTAATATTAGCCAAAAATAACCCAAATAAACTATAAACTCATGTTTTTTTAAAAATTGATTTTCATTTATTGAAGAAAAAATGCTGTTCAGCCTTACCTGGCCCAATGTGAAAAAGTAATAGCACCCTCAGCTTCTAAATCAACTAACTTAAATTAACATTTAATAAAGCAATAAGCCACGAGAGACCGTGCGTTACTGCGATTTTATCATGGGGAAGGATGTTTTGGCACGACGCAAAGCGGAGTGCCAAAAACGTCTTTCCCCGTGATAAAATCATAGCAATAACACACGGTCTCGAGTGGCTTATTGCTTTTATAAAATAGCGGTCAACATAAAATATAATAAAATACAACAATGTTCAATTTATAAATGTTTTTATTTACAAAAACAGTTACAAAAAGCATTCTTCTGTGACCCCAGGTAGTTCGTTAACAGTGTTGCTAGGCAACATGAATGCGAACATAACATTCACTTTTTCTTTTCAGTGGCGTATTAATATGGAATGATGTGAGGTGGTCATAGGTGTGCGTATATCGGGGATTTTACAACGGCTTCGAACGTGGCTCAGCCAATCAGATTTTAGGACCGGAACTATCCGTTTTATAAGTTTAATTTGACTAGTCACACCCAGGCATGATTACAGCCAGACCTAACTTAAATAGAACCTGTCTGGCAATGTAAAGCAGACAAAGTCATTGAAATCTACCAGTCTGGAAAGAATTACAAAACAATTGCTAAGCCACTAGAACTTCAGCGAACCACAGTGAGAGTCATTATAGACAAATGGACACAGCTTGGAACAGTGAGGTGCTTCTTGGAAGAACCCAGACGAACATCTGAAGTACTACTGGATTAAAGGTGCAAACCACCAATAAGAACACAAAGCCCTGTCTTGCATTTGCCAAAACATCTAGATGACCCCCAAAACATTTGGGATAGTATTCTGTGAACTAATATGTCAAACTGGAACTTTTTAAATGACATGGGTCGTGTTAAATCTGTCATGAAGCTAACACTGCATTCCATCATAAGAAGATACCAATAGCCTGGGGCTGATTTGCTTCTGCATGAACTGGACAACTTGTCGTAACTTATAGAACCATGAATTCTGCTTTCTGTGAGAACATCTGGAGTCAGTTTAAGATCTAAAGGTCAAGAGCACATGCAGCGTTGACTGAAGCACACAAGCCACCCTCTGAATGGTTACAATCAAATTAGGGTTTCGGAGTGGCAAGTCCTCACTTGAATCCCATTGAGATGCTGTGGCAAGACCTTATAAATGGGCAGCTCATGCCAGAAAACCATCCAATGTTGCAGAAGTAAAACAATTCTGCAAAGAAGAGTGGGCCAAAATTCCTCAACAGCAACATTACAACATCACAAGTTATCGCAAACATTTGATTATATGTAGAGGCAATAATTTTTACACATGGATGTTACTGAAAAATGAATAAGTGTATCTTTAATTTCAATAAATGGAATTGAAGCATTTAAAAGCTAAATTTTGTGTTTACTCATGTTTTCATCTTAAATTGTATATACTGCTCAAAAGGTTGCCAAGACTTGCAACTTGAATCTTTCTTCCATTGAGATTGGATGTATCATTTGAGAGTTCCCTTAATTTTTTGAGCAGCGCATATAATAATGTAATATAATCTATGTATAAGTAATTATTAAAATTAGTTGAAAGATCTAAAACATATCAATGTGACAAATTAGCAAAGACAGAAAAAAATAGGTGAAAAGCAAATACTTTTGCCTTTTGACTGTCTGCTTGCTTTAGCAGTAAATTCATTAGCTAGGAATAGAGATGCATGAGTACCGATACTGGTATTGGGTATTTGCCCGATACCGCGCTCATTAACTTGCACTCGTACTCGCAAACGAGGCTCCGATACTAAACATCCGATACCGTGTGCCTAGTGCACGTTGCTGCGTTATGCTTAGTTCACACTACACGATTTTTGCCCTGATTTTCGCTCGGCGACCGGATCGAGTTTTCTAGCACGTCAGATATCTGATCTGAGATGTGCGACTGGGAATGAGTGAGAACGCAGGATACGGTGTGAGGGGAAACGCAGGAGAGGAGTGTAAACTAAGGTCTCCTCAATTTCCTTCGGGATTAATAAAGTATCTATCTATCTATCTAAACAGGTGGGACAGGGGGTAATACACCGGCGCACACACGTTTTACAGTATTTCTGACTTGATCGTTCTCTACGAAACATAACAACAAAACACCAACATTGCAAAAATATTTATTAGCCTGCAACTCACTACAGAACAATCCATGCTATTCGTGTTGCCAAATCCACTCAGATTCATTTATTTTTCCTCCTTGATTTCATCACATCAGTGCACAAACACTTTGATCACTCGCTACTTGTTGACGTGCATTTTTGGACGTGGTATCATTAAACTTCTCGTCACTTCTCACGTGTGTTTTTGTTTAAAAAAAAAACGGTATTCTAAATAGGTATTGGTATCGGTATCGGTATCGGCAAGTACAAAAATGCATGTACTTGTACTTGTACTCGGTTTGGAAAAAATGGGTCCTTTCTTTGTGGAGTTTGTATGTTCTCCCCGTTTCTGTGTGGGTTTTCTCCATTAGCTCCAGTTTTCTCCTACAGTCCAAAGACATGCAGTCAGGTTAATTGGTTTAGATGTGTGTGTGTGTGTTAAGATGTGAATGTGTTTGTGTGTATGTCTGCAGTTTAATATAAAATCTTAATTCGGTTTCATAATATTACAAAAGCTGAGCACCAGAATAAAAATTTAATAAATATTCACATTCATTTATTTGGTTTGCTTTTTGTAATTGGCCTGTCTGCTATAGAGATTTGCAGAGGCACGTGTTACAGAATCATGCCCGTCTGTCTGTTTCTATGGCCTGCAGAGGTGGCGTGGAGGCGCAAATGATTGACATGCCAATTTCTCTTAATGCCTCGCTGAGTGTTAACTTAATCCAAGCGGAGAAATGTAAGTTTAAATTATGTTTTTGGTGCTAGGCAGTGGTAACTCCTCTGTTGGCAAACTGCTTTTTTTTCTGAAAGCGTGATTAAAGCCTGGTGTTCTGCTGGCACCGGTACTTGAACTCTTGAATTTTCGTCATTACGACAGTTGTCTCCAGAGGCGGTGTGATGGTCTTTTGTGGAGCTGGCCACACAATTGATCCACACTTATTGAGGGCTGTGTGAGTCAGTAGAGTGGCTGCTTGTTTTATTGCCATGGTTTTCTATGGGTTTCCTTTCTTTACTTTTTTTCTGAGAACTTGGTTGTCACAGTTTGGTGGTTTGAGCCTTATTCTCACTCGATATTTATTTTACCATTGCCCCTTTTTAACCCACACCTGTAAAAGTATGGTTTTGCAACAAGCTTATTTATGTTGTTAGCTGATTATACGTACCATATTGGCTTATCCAATTCAGCCCTAGCTTATTAACATTTAATGTAAATAGATTAGCACTAATGCAAATCTAGAATGTTTATGGTTTAGGCATTGTACATATCTCAAATTCTTTTTTCCCAAGCAATTAGTGTGGTACCACAACAGAGCACAGCTTTTATATTAATAGGCAGCTAATGCACAGCAGCTAGGGTTAGGACTGTAGTCATAACTAAAATAAAAGTTTATTATAAATATACAAATTTAACTTCTAATTAATTAATTAAAGAGGTTGGTCGGTGCACAAAGTAAAAATTGTTATACCATGATAATTTTTTTAACTTTAAAAAAATAAAATCAAAAATGTACTCTACTACTGTGTTATATACACTGATCAACCATAACATTAAAACCACCTCCTTGTTTCTACACACACTGTCCATTTTATCAGCTCCACTTATCATATAGAAGCACTTCGTAGTTCTACAATTACTGACTGTAGTCCATCTGTTTCTCTACATACTTTTCTAGCCTGCTTTCACCCTGTTCTTCAATGGTCAGGACCCCCACAGGACCACCACAGAGCAGGTATTATTTAGGTGGTAGATCATGTTTTTGGTTGGTGGACTATTCTCAGTCCAGCAGGGACAGTTAGGTGTTTAAAAACTCCAGCAGCGCTGCTGTGTCTGATCCACTCATACCAGAACAACACACACTAACACACCACCACGTCAGTGTCACTGCAGTGCTGAGAATGATCCACCACCCAAATAATACCTACTCTGTGGTGGTCCTGTGGGGGTCCTGACCATTGAAGAACAGCATGAAAGGGGGCTAACAAAGTATGCAGAGAAACAGATGGACTACAGTCAGTAACTGTAGAACTACAAAGTGCTCCTATATGGTAAGTGAAGCCGATAAACTGGACAATGTTTGTAGAAACATTGACCTCTGTAGTTGTTTTGAACACAAAGAACATTGCAATTCAGAAAAATAGTGACGTATGTTACACTGCGCATGACTGGCCTATATTAAACTTGTATTAGCAAAATGCAGTTTTATGGACATCAGATCCTGGCTTACAAACACACACACACACACTTGGTCACATAAAATGCCAATACACTTGTACTTCAATAACAACACTCTTTCGGTTTAAAATTATGAAGCAATGCAGAGTGCTTAGAAAGAAAAAGGTAAGTGAACATACAAAATAATGTAATACATAATATTATTCCACTTAATTTTTCTAAAAAAAAAATTTGACTGGCAGCATGGTATTTAATTGATGATTAAGTGGCTGTAATATTCATAAATTTAAATTCCTATGTGCGAGACAGTCAAGTAATAACTGGCTTCATTTACACTCGTGAGTCAGCCAACCAGCAAAGATGCCTTCCTCTCGCACTTTATCTCTCTTCTTCTGTCTCTCTTATTACTATTTATGTTTATTTTAATTACTTTTCTTAATTTGTTCTACTTCATTCTCTATGTTGTATTGTCTTGCTTTTTTTAACTTAAATTCTGTTTACTTGCTTTATACACTGATCAACCATAACATTAAAACCACCTCCTACAATTACTGACTGTAGTCCATCTGTTTCCCTACCTGCTTTTTTAGCCTGCTTTCACCCTGTTCTTCAATGGTCAGGACCTCCACAGGACCACCACAGAGCAGGTATAATTTGGGTGGTGGATCATTCTCAGCACTGCAGTGACACTGACATATGGGGGTGGTGTGTTAGTGTGTGTTGTGCTGGTATGAGTGAATCAGACACAGCAGCGCTGCTGGAGTTTTTAAATACTGTTTCCACTCACTGTCCACTCTATTAGACACTCCTACCTAGTGGTTCACCTTGTAGATGTAAAGTCAGAGATGATCGCTCATCTATTGCTGCTGTTTGAGTTGGTCATCTTCTAGACCTTCATCAGTGGTCACAGGACGCTGCCTATGGGGCGCTGTTGGCTGTATATTTTTGGTTGGTGGACTATTCTCAGTCCAGCAGGGACAGTGAGGTGTTTAAAAACTCCATCAGCGCTGCTGTGTCTTATCCACTCATACCAGCACAACACACACTAATACACCACCACCATGTCAGTTTCACTGCAGTGCTGAGAATAATCCACCACCCAAATAATACCTACTCTGTAGTGGTCCTGGGAGAGTCCTGACCATTGAAGAACAGCATGACAGGGGGCTAACAAAGCATGCAGAGAAACAGATGGACTACAGTCAGTAATTGTAGAACTACACAGTGCTTCTGTATGGTAAGTGACGCCGATAAAATAGACAGTGAGTGTAGAAACAAGGAGGTGGTTTTAATGTTATGGCTGATCAGTGTATTTAATCAGCAATTATTGAAAACTGATTGACTACATAAAGCTTTAAGCTTTTCTTGAAAATGAGTTATTATAAATCTATTTTTAACTTATTTACCAGAAATAAACTGAGTTGTTTTGCTTAAAACACAATCATTTTCTCCCACGCTGTTCTTTTAGTTGCACATAACTTAAGTAAAGATTTAAAATTTTAGTTAGCAAAACTGTGCGGTAGCAATCAGCATGTGTAGATTAACAGCATAGTCTAGACTGAGCCCAGCATCATCATTTTAAAAGAAAAGCAGATTTTCCAACAAAGAAGCTTGTAAATCCGAGAGGATGAAACTGTGATAAATAGCAATACCTCCATCTGGAGTGAATTAACAATCAACAGGGTGCAGGTTACTACTGATATATCAATCACCCAGATTACCTGTAAAAAAAAAAAGTTTAGTTTTTTTTCCCTGTTAGCACACTAATAAAATTATAAAGTTTTCGCAGTTGGTAGCACTCAGATGGTGACCCCTTTTCAGATTCATATAATTTAAGCATATTTCAAATGTCTTTACATTGTGGTTTAGTGTTGCTGCACATGTTTGACTTCAGTAGTACATTTTAAAATACAACCCCAAATCAGAAAAAGTTGGGACTGTATGGAAAATGCTAATAAAATAAAAATGCAGTGTTCCTTACATTTACTTTGACTTTTATTTGATTGCAGACAGTTTGAACCCAGTATATTTCATGTTTTATCTGCTCAACTTTCATTTATTAATAAACCTTTATTCCTGCATTTCAGGCCTGCAACACATTCCAAAAAAAGTTGGGACAGGGGCAATTTAGAGCTTGTAATGAGGTGAAAAAAGGTGATGGTGAGGTGATGTCAACAGTTGATTGTAATCGTGGTTTGGTACAAAAGCAGCTTTCAGGAAAGGCTGACTCTTTAATGATCAAAGATGATCAGGGGATTTCCAGTTTGTCTACAAATGTTCATCTACAAATGAACCTCAAAGAAAGATTGGAAGGGATTTGCATATTTCTCCCTTTACAGTACATAATATCATTAAACGATTCAAGGAATCAGGAGGAATTTCAGTGTGTAAAGGCCAAAGTTGCAATCTTAAGCTGAACGTTTGTGATCTTCGATCCCTCAGGCGGCACTGCATCAAGAACCGCCACTCAACAATAGCTGATATAACCACATGGGCAAAGGATTACCTTGGCAAACCCTTGTCAAGCACTACAATACGGAGTTAGATGCACAAATGCCACTTAAAAGTTTACTGTGCAAAAAAGAAGCCTTATGTTAACCATGTCCAGAAGCTGTGTCGAATTCTCTGGGCTCAGAGGCATCTAGGATGGACCATCACACAGTGGAAACGTGTATTGTGGTCAGATGAATCAGCATTCCAGGTCTTTTTTGGAAAAAATGGACGCCGTGTGCTCCGGACCAAAGACGAAAAGGACCATCCAGACTGTTATCAGCAACAAGTCCAAAAGCCAGGGTCTGTCATTGTATGGGGTCATGTCAGTGCCCTTGGCAAAGGTCATTTACACTTCTGTGATGGCAGCATTAATGCAGAAAAGTACATTGAGATCTTAGAGCAACATATGCTGCCTTTAAGACGTCATCTTTTCCAGGGACGTCCATGTATTTTTCAACAAGACAATGCAAAACCACATGATGCACACATTACAAAGTCATGGCTGCGGAAGAAGAGGGTACGGGTTGCAGTCCTGACCTGTCCCCAACAGAGAATTTTGAAATGAAAAATGCGACCCCGTACTGTTGCACATCTTAAGACGTGTTTGCAGGAAGAATGAGACAAAATAAAAGCTGAAACACTAAATCACTTGATATCCTCGGGGCCAAAACGTCTTTTAAGTGTGGTGAAAAGGAATTGCAACATTACAAAGTGGTAAATGCTTCACCGTCCCAACACTTTTTGGAATGTGTTGCAGGCCTGAAATGCAGGAATGAAGGTTTACTAATAAATGAAATGAAGTTGAGCAGACAAAACATGAAATATCTCAGAAATGAAATATCAAACATGAAATATCAAACATGAAATATCTCAGGTTCATCCTGTCTGCAATCAAATAAAAGTCAAAGTAAATGTAAGAAACTTTGTTTTTTTATTATTTGGGGTTGTAATAACATTTATATTCTACTGGACTGGCTGATATCCAGCTTGGTTGTAATCAGTTAAAACTAAAATACATTTGGTTAACAAGTTAAATACATTCGCACAGGTCTAATACTCGTGTTGATATCATTCTTGTGTTTTTTTTTATTTAATAACAGGTTTTATTTAATGATTTGAGTTTGACACAGATGTCTTTTTTTAATTAGATACATCATGATATTATAATCTTTAATAAAAATCCAGTAAGGGATTGGTAAATGAGAAACCGCCAGATGAACTATTTTAAAAAGAATCATTACTTAAGCTAACAGAATCAGGATTTAATCAGAATTTTTTTCACTGTTAAAATATTTACTTTTTGTTGTTACCAAATAACACTGTTCATTTACACATGCTGATTGTTACCTCACAGTTGTGCTAGCTATAATTTTAAATATTTGATGCCTCGTATCTTCACCCAAATAGAATTATTTTAAGTTATGAGAAAAAAAAATTGTTTTTGTGCTTTAAAATACAAGTAGCAGTTTTTCTAATTATAGGGTTAACAAAAAATAAAGCGTAATGTTAAAATGTTTTAGTACTTATCCTGCTTTTGACAGCATATTGCAGATGTGTAAAATTGTTACTTGGTTTGTTGGTTTGTCATGTTGAATTCTTCAGCTTGTACGCTATATGCTGCACTGCTGTTTATTTATCAGCCAACTGATTTACACATATTGAAACCACTCAATACCGGGAAATGTCGTTAAATATTGAGAGTTAAGTTTAAAAAACTATGTCTGCTTGGAGCAGGCTTATCCATGCGGTCATGCTTTCTTTACGTAGCACTCATACCACACCCATTTATACATGTGGCAAGGTCTGAGGAGGCGTGAGCAGCAATATACCCACCTCGACTGCAATCAGGAATCCCCCAGCAGCGGAAGACAAATTGACTATGCCACAATGGGGGAAAAATGGGAGAAAATGCATAAATAAAATAGAACAAAAAAATCATTTTGAAAGGCAGCATAGCTTTTTTCTTTTTTAGGCACCTGCCTATAGAGGTGCCAGACCATTAAAGATGCCACTCTGTGCACCCACTCTGTCTTCTGCCTTTTTTCTCTCTTTTCTCTCTCACTCTTTCAGTGTCCCTTAGCCCTGCAGCATTGTTTTCTGTAGGTGTGGAGTTCCTCTGTAAGCTCCTTTTTTCGATTTGCTGCTTGGGTCTCAGTGCTGATGTCCCACCTGATATTCACTCACACTGGGTTTGGCATGCTCGCTCTCACAACATCCACCCACCCCCACACATGGAGGGAGAGGCGATCCAGCACAGGAAACAGCACCCTCTCTATTGTTGCCATAGCAACCATCTGTCTTCCTTTCTCATGGTGCATAAATGTGAGGATGAGGATGGCAGGAGGCATGGAGGGAGAAAAACAGAGGTGTTTCTGCTTTCTCTTCATATTTCTCTTTCACAGTGGGGATCATAGGTCACTTCAGTGACATGTCCATATGGAACGCTGTTCAGTAATTTAATGTGCACTTTTCTCAGTTCCATTCTTTCTCATAAGCTCATAAGAGCACGTTGTTAGTCATATCAGTCAGTTTCAAATAGAAAGAGTTTTTTAAAATAGCCCTGGACAATAAAATTGAAATTGTGTGTGTGTGTGTGTGTGTGTGTGTGTGTATTTGCGTTTTTGTGTAAGCCAGAAAACTGTAGAGATATGTGCACATATACCTTTGGTGCTTATGTATAAGTTAGTACATGTGTGTGTGTCTGTACTTATTTTGTAATATTGTTTATTTTAGGAAAGAGCGTAGGCACTGAGAAGCGCTATACATACAATACACCTAAAATGCACAGACAAAACAACCTACCATCTGTTTTTATCTAAATCCTGGTGCACATACACTGTGTCTTTCCAAACACTTTTTCACTCTTTTAATTGATAATTAATTTTCTATTGCATTCTTGTTTTTTTTGTATATGTGCATATATTGAAAGTAAATAGTTTCAGATCCTCATGTAAAATGTAGTATAAGAGGAAAGAAACAAACTAGAAACTCAAAACAGTTTTTAAACAATATTTTTTATTTATCGAGGTAAAAGGGTTCAGCATATCATGGTTTGCAAATCAGAAATATTCACCCCCCCCCTCCCCCAAAGAAAATATACAGAGCTAGATTTTAACACCAAATTAACAAAAATAAATAAATTATAATTAAAATAGAAGGACATTTTGTTAATACTATCATGTCAAAATTATTTAACACATATACACTGATCAGCCATAACATTTACATTTTCAGCATTTAGCAGACGCTTTTATCCAAAGCGACTTACACAGTGAGCGGAACACAATGAGCAATTGAGGGTTAAGGGCCTTGCTCAGGGACCCAACAGTGGCAACTTGGTGGTGGCGGGGCTTGAACCGGCAACCTTCTGTTTACTAGTCCAGTACCTTAACCACTGAGCTATCACTGGCCCTCGTTAAAACCACTAAAACCACTAAAACCACCTCCTTGTTTTTACACACACTGTCCATTTTATCAGCTCCACTTACCATATAGAAGCACTTTGTAGTTCTACAATTACTGACTGTAGTCCATCTGTTTCTCTGCATGCTTTGTTAGCCCCCTTTTATGCTATTCTTCAATGGTCAGAACCCCCACAGGAACACCACAGAGCAGGTATTATTTGGGTGGTGGATCATTCTCAGCAGTGCAGTGATACTGACAAGGTGGTGGTGTGTTAGTGTGTGTTGTGCTGGTATGAGAGGATCAGACACAGCAGCTCTGCTGGAGTTTAAACACCTTACTGTCACTGCTGGTCTGACAATAGTCCACCAACCAAAAACATTCAGCCAACAGCGTCCCATGGGCAGCGTCCTGTGACCACTGATGAAGGTCTAGAATGACCAACTCAAACAACAGCATCGTCTCTAGATGAGCGATCGTCTCTGACTTTACATCTACAGGGTGGACCAACTAGGTAGGAGTGTCTAATAGAGTGGACAGTGAATGGACATGGTATTTAAAAACTTCAGCAGCGCTGCTGTGTCTGATCCACTTATACCAGCACAACACTTACTAACACACCACCACCATGTCATTGTCACTGCAGTGCTGAGAATCATCCACCACCTAAATATTACCTACTCTGTAGTGGTCCTGTGGGGGTCCTGACAATTGAAGAACAGGGTGAACGCGGGCTAAAAAGATATGTAAAAAACAGATGGACTGCAGTCAGTAAATGTAGAACTACAATGTGCTCCTATATGGTAAGTGGAGCTAATAAAATAGACAGTGAGTGTAGAAACAAGGAGGTGGTTCTAATGTTAAGACTGATCAGTGTACTATATTATAAACCTTCTGCTAGTTTGAATGACCTAAAGTTGGGTTAAAACATGATTAAACTATTGGGAACTTAGTAATGACCTTTAAAATGCTTTAGTTGTGATGTATTTGTATCTTTTGTATCTGTTGGTCCTGGATTCTGTAAAGTTGCTTTGAGACAATGTCTATTTTTAAAAAGCACTATATAAATAAATTTTACTTGACTTGACTATTATATAAACGCTACCCAGTGATTCAAGTGTTTCAACCAGGGTGAAAACCAAGGAGCTGTCACAAAAGCTGAGAGAGGAGATTGCATTGCACCATGGACAATGTGTAAAAGATTTCCCTACCAGGGCGCCCAGGTGGCACAGCGGGATAATCCGCAAGCATACCAGCACTGGGATATTAAACTCCCCGAGTTCAAACCAGTTGACTGGGTGCCCCCTAGCTGGCATAATTGGCAATGCCTAAAGCAGACAAAATTGGCCATTAAAGTCTGCCAGGTGGAAAAGACTGGACTGAAAGTGGGTGGGGTCTTTGATGCTGTGCAAGAACCCTGGTTAGAAGCCCAAGGCGCCTGAAAGTGAGGGAGCATGGAGATCAGTTTGTGGCTGTTCGCGCGTGAATACTGGCCTCACGCGAATTCACCAAATGTGTGGGCAAGTTAGCTATTTAGAGTTTGACTTGCACTGCTTTGATACATGTATTATATGTTAGGTAATGTTGTTGGATGTCTGTTCTAGTTCAGGACATGGTGTTGGTTTGAAGTAAAAGAAGTAAGTAAGTAAGCAAGTAAAAGAGTGTCCTAATTTGAGCAAATTTCAGATGTATGTATCTTTGCATTTTTCGTGGGTTATAACAAGATACTTCACTGCATTTTGTTCAAGTGCAGCTGTTGTTCCTACTGTGTTTGGGTCATTATGTTCCCTATTTTTGGAAATAGAGATAGCTTTCCTGTTCTTAGCTTCCTTTGTCGTTACAGAGTTTGAAAACATATACATTGTTAGTATTTAGCAGACACTTTTATCCAAAGCGACTTACAAGTGTGACAGACTAACAGTATCCAATCTAAGCAATTGAGGGTTAAGAGCTTTGCTTAAGGGCCCAACAGTAAATTTAGGCAAATACATGCACTAAAAATATTTAGTAACATAAACAGAAGTGGCTGAATACTTGTTTCGCCTCAATGAATGTAATTACTCCAGCACCCTATTCAGACCTAATCTCAAACAAAAAGAATGTCTGTAGAATTAAATAATTCTGAAATGAGGATGTAAAATAAATTATTATGCTAATGGGTGCCCCTTTATGTACTTATTTATGAGTACAATAATCTGCAAATCTCTTTAAATAAAGCAGTGTTTATTAGAAAAGTTCAAGCAAATAAATACAGTGTTTAAAACATAAACTTACATCAAATTAATTCTTTGTATGATTTATCATACATTTTTACTAGTCCTTCAGGTTTGAGCATGCATGAGTGTGCATTCTGGTGAATTACTAAACTAAGCCTGGGTGTGTGACATTAGCCAGTTTTGGAGTGTAAATGGCCTATACAACTTTTAGTACTCGTGAAGGCTTTAGGTTGTTTTGCTGCCTCATCCACTGGGCTTCTTAAATCTGTGCAAGGCACACTAGAGTTAGAAGACTTTAGGTATTTGTAGCGGAACATACAGCCCTGTGTCTCAGTTGCAGGTCATGGGTCTTTTACAGAATACTGACCCAAAACACATCGACAAGCACCCAAAAATAGATGAGAAGAAAAATTGGATCATTCTGAAGCATAAAGAACCACTGTTGCTGTACAGTTGTGTACAAATGTGCTTTTACTAGCAATTAATTTACTGGAGAATCTAACATGTCTTTCTGAACACAATGACACAATGTAGTTCTCTCTTAGACTCATTTGCAGGCAACTATGCATGTGTTGGATGGGGGCACAGGAACTATCCTGTCCTATCCTAACTATCCTAAGCACTACTTGGCCAGTGCGGGGGGCAGTGTTAGTGACAAGATTCCAATGGAAAGAAACTGGAGACAACAAGATTGAAAGAAGAAAAATGAAAACAAAAATGAATGATAATCTCATTAGTATTTAAAACAGACACTTCAAGAAAGAGCGCATGTCATTGTATGCAGAAACTAACATGCAAGTTTATCAGCAATTAGCTGCTATGCCTATTACCTATGTGAATACATAACGAGCTTAACATTGCATTTCTTGTATTTTAACATTTGCCTAGTGATTAATAAATCACAGATAAAAACTACATTATGTATGATAATGCAGTCATACTTGTGTACCCTGATTAATGAGAAAGTGTACTGGCAATTTGTTAACTAACCTGTAGTGAGTCATGAGTCGAGTCTGAGTCATTTGAAACGAGTCCGAGTCGAGTCTGAAGAGGCTGTGTGTGCGACTTACGTGCGACGTGGGACACGAGTCCCCATCTCTGCATTTTACTATGTTTAGCCACTGTTAAATACAAATTGTTTAAACTGAAAGTCTTTGATCACATAAAACTTTTTGCTTTCACCAACATGAACTACTTCTTTAGCAGCTAACAGGCTTAGTCCATCTAACAATTTGGCTTGGATTAATTAAAGGCTAAACAACTAACCACAATGTACATAGCTGGTCAGAAATGTTGAGTATTGTAGTATATTTAAAGCACTTCTGTCACTATGCCTATGAGAGTCGAATAAGTCTGCCTACTGTTAATGTGCATACATTGTAACAGGATTGTCCACTGATAAATATATAACTCAAAAACAATGATGCAAATTAAGTTTTTAATACAAAAACAAAGCTAGTTTCAAGTAACTGTGATAAGTGTAAGCTAATACATCTTTAGACAGACTGTTACTGTGAAGTACAAAGGACATTAATCATAGTCAGGTATGGTGACCAGAATATGGCACACACAAACTCAGATGCATGTAATATTATTAAGGATAGCTTGGGTTCAATCTTTAATAATTGTATAAAATAGGCTGTTACTTGAAATACCCAAATAAACAGATTGGAAGTTTAGATTAGATTTAGTTAAGATATTTATTTCTCTCTCTCTCACCCCTTGCACCCCTTGGCTGCTTGTTGCATTCTAGAGAACATTATTGTCTCCCTTTTTAGCTCACTTTTCTCTTCCTCTAACATGCTTACTTTTTTTTCTATTACTGATTAATGAGAAAGTGTACTGGCATTTAGTTGACTAACCTGTTAGCTGGCAACCTATTTAGCTTTGTTTTAATTGTACCTTCATTGACTATGCTTATTATGGCACCTTTTACCAGAGATGTTCACAAGTCACAAAATATGAGTCAAGTCACAAGTCTTTAGACTAGAGTCCAAGTCATGTCACAAGTCTTTAGGCTAGAGTCCGAGTCAAGTCACAAGTCTTTAGACTAGATTTCGAGTTGTTGCATTCTGGAGAACATTATTGTCTCTTTCCATCTCACTTTTCTCTTCCTCTAAAATGCTTTTTTTCTATCACTGTTGTTCAGTGTGTTTTTGTGTATATTTATGTTAGTTGTGTTGGCCTACACATTTTTCATGGACAGTTGCACTTAAATATTAGGTCATGGGGTTGACCTGTACAAAACACAAAATAACCAGTTTTTGTTGCTGTGTAAAATTTCAAGATTGGTGCTTGGCTTACACCTCTGTATCTTATCTGCCTCTGCATTGTGTTGTAGGTGAGGAGCTTGCCACCCCCACCTCAGTGGATGAGGCTTCTAACACGTTGATGACTCGTCTTGGCTTCCTACTTGGAGACAAAATGAGTGAGGGCCCTCCAGAGCTGCACTACAGCATGGAGGAGACAGAAGACACACAGGTAGGCAGTGCCACACTCAAAGTTAAGTGTTTGTTCATATAAAAGCTCTTTTTTTACTGATTTGACAATAGAACAGTCCTAATTAAAGTGTCAGAAGCATCCAGCATACTCCATATTTTTAAAATTCTGACCACTGTTTTTATTAACAGTTTTTACTTCTACTTTCAATACTTAAGCACATTTAATATCAGAAAATTACTTTTGATACTTGAGTACATTAAACATCAGATACTTCAAGACTTTTACTCAAGTAATATTCTAAGAGGTGACTTAATTTTATCAAAGTAAACTGTATTAAAGTATTTAAGATACTTTTATACTTTATACACCACTGTCTGTATTTTAGATTCAGAATTTGCCCCTTTTGTTCTTACAGGAAGAAGACTTCAAATTTAGGTTTAAAACAGTTTACTTCTTATTAGAATATTGCAACCATAACTACATTTATTTTTATATTTAGTGTTAATATTCAGTGTTTTCTCTAAATGACTGTTTTGTTTTGCTATTTTTTCTTCATACGCCTCTGCTTTGGCGGAGGCGTCCTTAACCGTTGAAGCATTGAGACACTGGGAATCTTTTCAGTGCAGTGCATATACTGATCTAGTAATTAATTTGTACCAGTAGGTCTGCCAGATCTATGCCAGAATGCTTAGGTTGAATTTTATTTTCTTTAAAATATAAAGTGCTTTTTGTTTTAAATTGTCTTTTGATACATATGATAATAATGCACATTTCTGTGCAAAAGACTCCTGTAGTATTGGAGATAAACATATGAAAGATATGAAGTGAGAGTTGTGGGGTGTTTGTGCAGGGAGTGGGGTTAAGCAGCAGGATGAGTCCATGCTCCACTTTAACCAGCAGCACAGCGTCTCCTCCGGCCTGCAGTCCCTGCTCCACTCTCCATACTGAGGTTCCAGGACAAGCTGTAAACAGTCCCACCTCCACGCTGGAGAGCAGAGACAGTGGCATCATTGGTAAATTACATGTTACATATTTTGTTGTAACAAGTAAAAACACAAATACATCCCTCAGGATATAAGGTAAAATTGTCCATTTAAGTCCACCTGACATATATATCGTATGATGTCGTATATGTACGTCACCAAGAGAGTGCTCAAAGTCAAAATACAGTCTGTTTATTACAAAACGGTAATGGGCTTTTATACTAAATTGTGTGTGTGTGTGTTTGTGTGTATGTGTGTGTCTGTGTAAGGGTGTAAGAGGGAAAGTGTATGGGAAGTGTAAGATTATGTATATGTGTGTATACACCGATAGGGCGTAACATTCCTCCTTGTTTCTACAGTCACTGTCCTTTTTATCAGCTCCACTTACCATATAGAGCACTTTGTAGTTCTACAGTTACTGACTGTAGTCCATCTGTTTCTCTACATACTTTTTTTTAGCCTGATTTCACCCTGTTCTTCAATGGTCAGGACCACCACAGAGTAGGTATTATTTGGGGGGTGGATCATTCTCAGCACTGCAGTGACAATGACATGGTGGTGGTGTGTTGTGCTGGTATGAGTGGATCAGACACAGCAGCACTGAAAGAGTTTTTAAACACCTCACTGTCACTGTGAGGTGTGTTGTGCTGGTATGAGTGGATCAGACACAGCAGCACTGAAAGAGTTTTTAAACACCTCACTGTCACTGCTGGACTGAGAATAGTCCACCAACCAAAAATATATCCAGCCAACAGCGCCCCATGGGCAGTGTCCTGTGACCACTGATGAAGGTCTAGAAGATGACCAACTCAAACAGCAGCAATAGATAAGCGATTGTCTCTGACTTTACATCTACAAGGTGGACCAAGTAGGCAGGAGTGTCTAATAAAGTGGACAGTGAGTGGACACGGTATTTAAAAACTCCAGCAGCGCTGCTGTGTCTGATCCACTCATACCAGCACAACACACACTAACACACCACCACCATGGTAGTTGAGAATGATCCACCACCTAAATATATACCTAATAATAATAATACCTACTCTGTGGGGGTCCTGACCATTGAAGAACAGGGTGAAAGCAGGCTAAAAAAGCATGCAGAGAAACAGATGGACTACAGTTGTAGAACTACAAAGTGGAGCTGATAAAATGGACAGTGTGTGTAGAAACCAGGAGGTGGTTTTAATGTAATGGCTGATTGGTGTATGTAGTAGAAAATGACAGCGAATACAGTGAAGCAAGTAATTGTAAAATTCCCTTTTCGTTCCTCTTGGAACAACTAGACTGAGAGGAAATTAAAAATCTCCCAACCAATATTGAGGAAAATTCCTGGCCTGTCCACAATTGTGCGACAAAGTCAGTAAGTAGGAAAATTTCAGTAAAAGTCTACAGGAGATAACTTAACTTGATTACAGACAAGCAGCACTAAGAAATAATCAAAATCATGCATAAAATATTTAAAGCCTGTGGTTTGGGAGAAATAAGACAACTTTAGTAAAACAACACACTGTAAAGTTTTTACCAATATAATGAAAGTGCTTAAGATAACAACAGTTCAGGGCTAAAAATACACATGAAGACCAACCTCTCAAAGGCAATATTTAGTGACGAGTGTCATGCAAGATTATATGGACCAGATGGATGGGCTAGTGGCTGGGTTATAAATGGCTATTCTACTCCTATGCGGCCTATGAAGCAAGGCACTTGAACGTGTCATGTTCTGGACCAGTTTAATCGATGATACACTTATTGGTCCTTTTCTTGTGCAAGATAGAGTGAAATTAAATTGCACATACTTCCAACAGTTCTTGCCATAGTGGAAGGGCCGTAGTGCAAGAGTAAGAAAAACATTTATGTTTATACAAGACAATCTCATGCTTCACTTTATACTCATGAATTGTTCAAGAAAAAGGGGTTTGCTGATGACCAGATTATGAAATAGCCAGCTTCTTCACCTGACTTAAACCCTATTAAAAGTTATGGGCAATTTTAAAGCAGCAAGTTTATTAAGGGGAACATCAGTACCTGTCCAAAGATGCCTCTGGAGTTTCTGGGTGACATTCAGTAATGCTGCAAACAGCATCATCAGCAAAGACACACATGCACACAAACTTAACAGTTCTGTAGATAAGACTTTTCTCTGTCAATAAAATAAAAGAATCCTATGCAGGCAAATAGGTTAATATACACTATATTGCCAAAAGTATTCACTAACCCATCCAAATCATTGAATTCAGGTGTTCCAATCACTTCCATGGCCACAGGTGTATAAAACCAAGCACCTAGGCATGCAGACTGCATTTACCAACGTTTGTGAAAGAATGGGTTGCTCTCAGGAGCTCAGTGAATTCCAGCGTGGTACCGTGATAGGATGCCACCTGTGCAACAAGTCCAGTCATGAAATTTCCTCGTTACTAAATATTCCACAGTCAACTGTCAGTGGGATTATAACAAAGTGGAAGCGATTGGGAATGACAATTGGACTATTTCATGCTCCCAACTTTGTGGGAACAGTTTGGGGATGGCCCCTTCCTGTTCCAACATGACTGCGCACCAGTGCACAAAGCAAGGTCCATAAAGACATGGATGAGCGAGTTTGGTGTGGAAGAACTTGACTGGCCTGCACAGAGTCCTGACCTCAACCCGATAGAACACCTTTGGGATGAATTATAGCGGAGACTGCGAGCCAGGCCTTCTCGACCAATATCAGTGTCTGACCTCACAAATGCGCTTTTGGAAGAATGGTCAAAAATTCCCATAAACACACTCCTAAACCTTGTGGAAAGCCTTTACAGAAGAGTTGAAGCTGTTATAGCTGCAAAGGGTGGGCTGACATCATATTAAACCCTATGGATTAAGAATTGGATGTCACTCAAGTTCATATGCATGTGAAGGCAGACGAGCGAATACTTTTGGCAGTAGTGTATTTGAACACTGGATTTTAATATATTGGACATTTGGATTTGCGAAACATAATTTTCATCTTGTCTAAAAAGTCAAATTTTTAAATCATTTGTATAACTAAGTGCAAATTTTGTTTGCATTGTGTTCGTATAGTCCGGTATAATTTAGTCCAGTATAATAATTGTGAACAGTAATTTTCTTTTGGCATTGAGTTTAATGACTAAAATAATAGACTACACCAAATGACAAAAATATCTAAATTAAATAAAAGGTTTACTTTTACTGACAAATTTAACCTTCCTTTTTTTCTACAGTATAAAAACTGGCACGTAATAATTCTGAACCCCATGTGTATAATTAATGTAGCCATTTTACTACAGAAACAGAAAAAGACATTGCATGAAACCGTAGTCTACAGTGCTTTAGATCACCTTTACCTATGTTTATACTTATGCATACCTGCTGAAACACATGCATTAACACGCCTTTGTAGCACTGCATAACCCTTCCAAAACCAATATATTCCTTATATGCTGCAATTCTGTTCTTTTTTTACCCTTTAAACTTCTTTCCGACTCTTCTCATTTCTAGCCACCCTGACCAGCTATTCAGAACCTGCAGATTGCAGTGGCAAGCATGGAGATGGTGCTCGTGCCAGCAGCCTCAAGCTTTGGCACTCACAACGGGCTACACTCGATTCTGGTCTCTACCGCCTTGACGAGAACATGGCTGCCTCTACCCACAGCCTTAACAAGATCCCTGAACCTGGCTCCGCACAACACCCTTCACGCTCTACCCCACTGTTCCTCATGCCTCGCCCCAACTCTGTGGCAGGTAACTCAGTAACCTTAACACTTTTACCACTATCTGTCTGTTTGTTTGTACTGGTGTTTTTTTCTTACTATTAATAGGACATTCTTATCTGATATATGCATTGTTCTGTACACTTAAGTATGCATTTCTTTTTGTTATGTTATTTATCTACTTGTAGGTCTCAGAAGTTAGCGTGTCTACAACCTATCTTTGCTTATTTACATTAATCTGCTTTTTTGTAATCTGCAATTCCCAATATATGGTGCAATTGTATAAAGCACAGTGCCCAAAGGACAGTTCATTTGTATTTTCTCTATGGTTTTAAGGGGTCTTTCCTAATTTGTGGAGAGGACTAAGCTTTTGACCAGGCCTCCAACATAATCTGTTAGGGCTTATCTTAAAATATAAAGGACTAGAGGTCAGGTGCAATCGCAGTCAAATAGCAAGCATATGCTATACAGATTTAGGCAAACGTTTCTGTGTCTTGTATCCGCTCACACTAGGGTGGTTCCTATAGAAGAAACCCCCCAGAAGGTGTGCCGAACCTTTTTTTCCTTTTTCAGTTAAAAATAAGGTTGCTTCTTTAAAGCTTTAAATTTATATTAGGATAACTTCTGTTTGCCTATGTTTCAAATAGTTTTGCAGTACTCTTTTTATTATAGCTTACCTCCTGCATAGTTCTACTGAAGGACAGTACACAGATGTACTGAATGGACTGTAATGTAACCTGAGTGATGAAATGTTGATAAACTTTTGTAAAGTAAACAGATTGTCAATAATATCTTTTTTGAAAACACGGTTCCTCAGAAATGTTCTTGATGCCAGATCATTTTTGTGATTATACAAGTTGAGTGGAATTGCTGGCATTTTCAAGCAGACTTCTTTCAAGAACCTTTGGCAAGAAGGTTGTCAGTGCCTATTAAGATAAGACTTTATTGATCCCCTTGGGGAAATTAACTTGTTACAGCAGTTACAAGAGAGAACAAAAAACAGAAAAACAAAAAACTGTGAAACTAAGTGAAAAAAAAAAAAAGCACACATAGTGTGTAGTTATTTACACTAAAAAGTGATGTACATATACTATATTGCCAAAAGTATTCACTTACCCATCCAAACCATTGAATTCAGGTGTTCCAATCACTTCCATGGCCACAGGTGTATAAAACCAAGCACCTAGGCATTCAGACTGCTTCTACAAACATTTGTGAAAGAATGGGTCGCTCTCAGGAGCTTAGTGAATTCCAGCATTGTACCGTGATGGGATGCCACCTGTGCAACAAGTCCAGTTGTGAAATTTCCTCGCTACTAAATATTCCACAGTTGACTGTCAGTTTTATTATAACAAAGTGGAAGCGATTGGGAACGACAGCAACTCAGCCATGAAGTGGTAGGCCACGTAAAATGATAGAGCGGGGTGCATAGTGCTCAGAGGTTACCAACTTTCTGCAGAGTCAATTGCTACAGACCTCCAAACTGCATGTGGCCTTCAGATTAGCTCAAGAACAGTGCATAAAGAGCTTCATGGAATGGGTTTCCATGGCCGAGCAGCTACATCCAAGCCTTACATCACCGAGTGCAATGCAAAGGGTCGTAAAAGCACGCCACCAGTGGACAAATCACACTTCTCTGTCTGGCAATCCGATGGACGAGTCTGGGTTTGGCAGTTGCCAGGAGAACGGTACCTGTCTGACTGCATTGTGCCAAGTGTAAAGTTTGGTGGAGGGGGGATTATGGTGTGGGGTTGTTTTTCAGTAGTTGGGCTCGGCCCCTTAGTTCCAGTGAAAGGAACTCTTAATGCCTCAGAATACCAAGAGATTTTGGACAATTTCATGCTCCCAACTTTGTGGGAACAGTTTGGGGATAGCCCCTTCCTGTTCCAACATGCACAAAGCAAAGCAAGGTCTATAAAGACATGGATGAGAGAGTTTGGTGTGGAAGAACTTGACTGGCCTGCACAGAGTCCTGACCTTAACCTGATAGAACACCTTTGGGATGAATTAGAGCGGAGACTGCAAGCCAGGCCTTCTCGTCCAACATCAGTTTCTGACCTCATAAACACACTCCTAAACCTTGTTGGAAAGCCTTCCCAGAACAGCTGAAGCTGTTAAAGCTGCAAAGGGTAAGCCGACATTATATTAAACCCTATGGATTAAGAATGGGATGTCACTCAAGTTCATATGCGTGTGAAGGCAGACAAGCAAATACTGCACTATAGACATGAAAGTATAGGAGTAAAATAGGAGTATGATATATTACATAATATTATTATATTGATGGCTGCAGGAATGAAGGACCTGCGGTAGCACTCCTTCTTACACAGGGGGTGAATGTGTCTGGTGCTAAAGGAGCTTGTTAGGACCCCTACAGGCTCATGTAGTGGATGTGCAGTGTTATCCAGGATGGATGGCTTGGCTATCATCCTCCTTTCTCTCACCTCCTCTACAGATTCGAGAGGACAGTTCAAGACAGAGCTTGCTTTTTTGATCAGCTTGTTCAGTCTTTTCCTGTCTCTCTTCGAGATTGCACCTCCCCAGCATACCACTGCATAAAAGATGGCTGATGCTACCACAGTGTCGTAGAAGGATCTTAGCAGTGGTCGCACACTCCAAAGGACCTCGGTCTCCTCAGTAGGTGGAGGCGACCTTGGCCCTTTCTGTATAGAACATCTTGAGTTGCTAGACCAGTCCAGTTTGTTATTGAGGTGAACACCCAGATATTTGTACATCCTCACCATCTCAATGTCCAAACCCTGGATGCTCACAGGTGTGGTGTGATGCAACCTTTTTCTGAAATCGATCACCAATTCTTTAGTCTTACTGGTGTTAATGTTAATTTAAATGGCTATCTTAGGACATGCCATGATGAAGAAAGCTTTAAAATGTCAAATGATCTTCTACTTTAGTATGGAGGTGCCAAGACAGGCTGCAACAAGATCAGTCGCAGAAGGAAGAGCTTTGCCATAGAGGAGTTTGGGGAGGCGACTTAGATGGCCTCAAACATGCTCTGACAAACCAATTTGTGAGTCAGAAAGGGGAGATAAGATCTCATGTAATGTATGCTAAGCAAGTGATTTAAATTGTTGTTCACTTTTGGGATCACATAGGCAGTTGTAGCCTAGCGGTTAAGGTACTGGACTGGTAATCCGAAGGTCGCTGGTTCAAGCCCCACTACTGCCAGAATGCTGCTGTTGGGACCTTGAGCAAGGCCCTTAACCCTCAATTGCTCAGACTGTAACTGTAATGTAAGTCACTTTGGATAAAGGCATCAGCTAAATGCCAAGAATGTAAATGTAAATGGAATAATAGTAGAGGGACTACTTTGAGGACCTCGTTTACCCAGTGGAATTGCCATTCTTCTACAAGTCTTTGCCAATTTGTTATGTGTTAACAAACCTTTTTATTGTACAATTGAAAATATGTACTTTGTCTTTGGAGTGACAAACGTGTTCCCTATGAAATAAGTATAATTGGGTTTGATCCAGTTGCTGAAAAATCACACACAGAAAAACCTGCTTTATTATGTTGATGGGAGACAACCTTCACCTAATTAAAGATGTGTCATAAAAGTACATGGTCTAAAGTATGTGAACATGCCTTCTAATTAATGACTTTTGGTGTTTTAGCCAAACAAATTGCTAATGTAAAATACATTTGCCTCCTTTTTGGCAACATTTAAAGATAAAGTCTATAAAGACACTTTTTGATGAGTTTTGGGTGGATCTCCAGTGGCTGGTACAGGGAAGACCTTCTTGTCCATCATCAATGCCAGACCCCATAAATGCTTTTCAGACACACTCAAAATCTTGTGGAAAGCATTCCCAGAAGAGTAGAGGCTATCATAGCAAAAGATGGCTTAACTCCATGTTACTTTCCCTGGTTTTAGAATGGGATGTACAACAAGCTCAAGGTCAGATGTCCACATGCTTTTGGTCTTATATTTTTGTCTGGTGACCTAGATTTTAATTTATCAAAAGATGGCCAGAATTTACTGTAGAGATTATATCTTCTATATTGTTTTAGGAATGTATGTGGCTTCCACAGGGGACTGTGGCCCTCATCAGGATAAAGGGACAGATGATGAGAGGAGATCAGAACACATTAATTTGCCACAGTAAAATTACACCAATTTAGGTCCTAATGACACAACAACATGTACAGTGTATCACAAAAGTGAGTACACCCCTCACATTTCTGCAGATATTTAAGTATATCTTTTCATGGGACAACACTGACAAAATGACACTTTGACACAATGAAAAGTAGTCTGTGTGCAGCTTATATAACAGTGTAAATTTATTCTTCCCTCAAAATAACTCAATATACAGCCATTAATGTCTAAACCACCGGCAACAAAAGTCAGTACACCACTAAGAGACTACACCCCTAAATGTCCAAACTGAGCACTGCTTGTCATTTTCCCTCCAAAATGTTATGTGATTTGTTAGTGTTACTAGGTCTCAGGTGTGCATAGGGAGCAGGTGTGTTCAATTTAGTAGTACAGCTCTCACACTCTCTCATACTGGTCACTGAAAGTTCCCACATGGCACCTCATGGCAAAGAACTCTCTGAGGATCTTAAAAGACGAATTGTTGCGCTACATGAAGATGGCCAAGGCTACAAGAAGATTGCCAACACCCTGAAACTGAGCTGCAGCACAGTGGCCAAGATCATCCAGCGTTTTAAAAGAGCAGGGTCCACTCAGAACAGACCTCGCGTTGGTCGTCCAAAGAAGCTGAGTGCACGTGCTCAGCGTCACATTCAACTGCTGTCTTTGAAAGATAGGCGCAGGAGTGCTGTCAGCATTGCTGCAGAGATTGAAAAGGTGGGGGGTCAGCCTGTCAGTGCTCAGACCATACGCCGCACACTACATCAAATTGGTCTGCATGGCTGTCACCCCAGAAGGAAGCCTCTTCTGAAGTCTCTACACAAGAAAGCCCGCAAACAGTTTGCTGAAGACATGTCAACAAAGGACATGGATTACTGGAACCATGTCCTATGGTCTGATGAGACCAAGATTAATTTGTTTGGTTCAGATGTTCTCAAGCATGTGTGGCGGCAATCAGGTGAGGAGTACAAAGATAAGTGTGTCATGCCTACAGTCAAGCATGGTGGTGGGAATGCCATGGTCTGGGGCTGCATGAGTGCAGCAGGTGTTGGGGAGTTACATTTCATTGAGGGACGCATGAACTCCAATATGTACTGTGAAATACTGAAGCAGAGCATGATCCCCTTCCTCCAGAAACTGGGTCGCAGGGCAGTGTTCCAGCATGATAATGACCCCAAACACACCTCTAAGACGACCACTGCTTTATTGAAGAGGCTGAGGGTAAAGGTGATGGACTGGCCAAGCATGTCTCCAGACCTAAACCCAATAGAACATCTTTGGGGCATCCTCAAGCGGAAGGTGGAGGAGCGCAAAGTCTCGAATATCCGCCAGCTCCGTGATGTCGTCATGGAGGAGTGGAAAAGCATTCCAGTGGCAACCTGTGAAGCTCGGGTAAACTCCATGCCCAGAAGAGTTAAGGCAGTTCTGGGAAATAATGGTGGCCACACAAAATATTGACACTTCAGGAACTTTCACTAAGGGGTGTACTCACTTTTGTTGCCGGTGGTTTAGACATTAATGGCTGTATATTGAGTTATTTTGAGGGAAGAATAAATTTACACTGTTATATAAGCTGCACACAGACTACTTTTCATTGTGTCAAAGTGTCATTTTGTCAGTGTTGTCCCATGAAAAGATATACTGAAATATCTGCAGAAATGTGAGGGGTGTACTCACTTTTGTGATACACTGTATATCTCTCTCACTCACTCTCTGTCTGGTTGTGTGTGTTAATTATTTAAGTGCTGCAAACACTAGACAACAGGCATCTGAAGGAACAATTATTGAGTATATTTACACAATACAAAAGTAAAGAAGACACCTACAGAAGAAAATTGTTTTCCTTTTTGATTGGGTTATTATGTGGGCAATCAACATTGTTAAATTTTGCTTTCCAAAACATGTGTTTCAAGAAAAGTGAGCAAGTGATATCAGATACGGTTTCTTAGGAAAAATAACAGTGAGGTTTGTGTGCCATAACCAAAAAAGTTTAGCAAAATTAAAATCACCAAACCACCAAAATCAGTGCAGTTGGGTTCATGTCATCTCTCAGCTGCAGGGCACCATCTGGTATTTCAGTTTAAAGTTCTCACTGCTCCTTTACAGAAACTTAACAAGAGACTAGAGAAGAGAGAGAATAGATAATAGACAAAAATAGATCATTAGTAACAAATATAAAAAAGATACAAGCAAAAACACAAAGCACAAGAAACTGTCATTGAAAACTAAGATCAAGGATAGAAAGGGAGGAGCTATATGCAGACTATGTGCTAAAAGAGATCAGATTACAAAAAGAAGCATGTGTATCTTCTACCTTATTTAAGGACATGATGTACAACCCTAATTCAAAAAGTTGGGACAGTATGGGAAATGCAAATAAAATAAAATGCAGTGTTCCTTACATTTACTTTGGCTTTTATTTGATTGCAGACAGTTCAATAGCTGTCATATACAATAGCTGATATAACCACATGGGCAAGGGATTTCTTTGGCAAACCTTTGTCAAGCACTACAATACAGAGTTACATGCACAAATGCCACTTTACTGTGCAAAAAAGAAGCCTTATGTTAACGATGTCCAGAAGCGGCGTCGGCTCCTCTGGCCTCAGAGGCATTTAGGATGGACCATCACACAGTGGAAACGTGTATTGTGGTCAGATGAATCAGCATTCCAGGTCTTTTTTGGAAAAAATGGACGCTGTGTGTTCCGGACCAAAGACATAAAGGACCATCCAGACTGTTATCAGCAACAAGTCCAAAAGCCAGGGTCTGTCATGGTATGGGGCTGTGTCAGTGCCCTTGGCAAAGCTAATTTACACTTCTGTGATGGCAGCATTAATGCAGAAAAGAACATTCAGATCTGCCACAACATATGCTGCCTTCAAGACATCATCTTTTTCAGGGACGCCTATGCATTTTTCAACAAGACAATGCAAAACCACTTGCTGCACACATTACAAAGGCATGGCTGCGGAAGAAGAGGGTCCAGATACTGGAATGGCCTGTGTGGAGAATTTTAAAAGGAAAAATGCGACAACGATGACCCCGTACTGTTGCACATCTTAAGATGTTTTTGCAGGAAGAATTGGACAAAATAAAAGCTGAAACACTAAATCGCTTGGTATTCTCAGTGCCAAAACGTCTTTTAAGTGTGGTGAAAAGGAATAGCAACATTACAAAGTGGTAAATGCATTACTGTCCCAACTTTTTTTGGAAATTGTTGCAGGTATGAAAAGCAGGAATGGATGTTTATTAATAAAGGAAATGAAGTTGACCAGACAAAACTTGAAATATCTCAGGTTCATCCTGTCTGCAATCAAATGAAAGTCAAAGTAAATGTAAGAAACTGTGTTTTTTCATTATTTGCATTTTCCATGCTGTCCCAACTTTTTCTGATTTGGGGTTGTATTTATAGACAATGTAGGTTTGTTTTGACAGGCAGCTCAGATTAATTTTTTTCAGATACCATATTTGAGCTGTTCAGATCTCATTTGCGGTCTGAATGGCAAACACATGAAATGTAGGTTTTTTAGATTTAAGCCATATATAAATTATTTTAAATGTGATCAGGCGTAACAGGCTTAAAACAATAAAGTGGCTTGTCTTCATTTGTGAGGTAACGCTGTTCGTTGATGATGATAACAACGTGTTGAGCTTCTTTTTGTCCCAGCAGGCATCAAATTCTAACGTTTAATCGGGTTCCTTATTGCTACTGCAATTGCGGCCTCTAGTGGCCAGTAAAGGCACCTGAACAAGAGAATGTTGATTCACAGATGTGAATGCTTGATTCGGAGAATGAGACCCTGTCTCTGGCAGGTAAAAAAAAGCGGTTGGCGACTGTGTGCACGCCAGAAGGGGCTTGTGATAGTCCAATTAAGTTAAGAGTAAAATAAAATAATAATTAGACAAAAAGATAATAATAATAATAAGATTATTTATTATAATTGAGATTATTTAGTTCAAGCAAAATGTTTTCAACAAACATTCCATTGAAATAAATAAAGTGGCACGGTGATGCAGTGGGTAGCATTGGCACCTCACAGCAAGAAGGGCCTGGGTTTGATTTCCTGGCTGGGCAGCCAAAGACATGCAGTCAGGTTATTTAGAGATACTAAAAATTACCCTAAGGGTGTGTGTGTGTGTCAGAGATGTTCACAAGTCACAAAATACGAGTCCGAGTCGAGTCACGAGTCTTTAGGCTAGAGTCTGAGTCAAGTCATGAGTCAATATAATATACACACAACATATATTGGAAATGTAGCGTAGAAATAAACAAATAATCTGTAAATTCAGATAAAAAACAACAACAGATTAGCAACTGTATTTTGCCGTTTTACTTAGTGCCTTTACTTTCCTAGCTTAAACTGACGTTTCGTTTTCATTGCAAATTACGGCACAGCGGCCAAACACAGCAAAAAATCCACAATACTGCTTACCTTACCTTGTTCCAGATGCTATTAAATTTATAAGCGTGTGTCCCATTAGAAATATAATCCGTTATTTTGTAAATGTGCTTATAATTAAAAACCCCAAACTTTTCCCGGTTGTGAAGTAAAACACGAACTTGTTAGAAAGCCAGTTAAGCATTTCATTGACACATCATCTGTGTGACTCAAACTGAATACATGCAATTAACAGCATTTCTTACTAAAAATTAAAATCAAAAGGTCTGATTGGTTCAGAAAGCGGTTCTTATAATCATTAGCACCAATTCTGTAGGCGCGTTCCATTCACACTATCTGTTACTGTAAAGTGCACTACGTAGGGTATTCCACCATTTTAAGTAGGGAGCGACGCTTCATCACTATACCGGAAGCTGGCTGTAACATTTACCCGTTGCGTGCGTTGCAGTTTAAAACGCTGGAGCGTTATTAGAGCGCAGAAAATGACACAATCATTTGAAACGAGTCCGAGTCGAGTCTGAAGTCACTGTGTGTGCGACTTACGTGCAAATTGGACTCGAGTCGCAGACTCACTGGTGTGTGTGTGTCTGTCCTGTGATGAACTGGCAACCTGGTCAGGGCGTTTTTTTACCTCTTGCCCAATATATCAGACCAACTGCAACCCTGACCAGGATAAAGCGGTGGTAAAATGTAAAACAGACAATGAATAAATGAATGGAATTAAATTTAATAAGGCTTTCAAAGTTTTTGTTTACTCTGTGTACTAGTGTACTCATATAACCCTCCAACTATTATATTTAATCACTTCAACCCTTCAATTAGTTTCTCCTTTGGAATAATTCTAATCATAAAATTTAACTAAACTTTCTGTTTTTGGTGGGTTATGACTGTTTAACAGAATAATAGAGGGTGTTTATATGTGGGTGAGTGTGAAAGCACTAACACATGACTACCAAATTTTGTAATTCAGTGTAGTACTTGCAGAGGTGTCATGGGAGACTTCTTATTACACTAGTATCTCCAATATTATGAATGTACATAAAGGGGTTTTGTTTTGTACCCTCTGAAATGATGTTAAATTTGCAAGCTAATTGTATAAAAATTAATTGCAGAATAATTAAATTCTACACATTGTAGACACAAACACTGAGTGATGTTACAAAAAATATGTTCAATAAGAGGAAAGACCATAAACTGTCCTGACACCAATAATTTCTTCCTCCTTTCCCTCTCTGTCTCCCTTCTCTCTTTTTAATAATTATAATTTAGTCTTGATTCTTTATATTTAAGATTCTTAGATACATAATACATGTGTGTGTTGTGTATATGTATATAATGTTTGCTTCTATTTTTACTTATTGTATGTGTAAGCACCGTTGGATTGCTACTCAATTTCGTTGTACACTGTGCAATGACAATAAAGGCATCTTATCTTATCTTATCTTATCTTATCTTATCTTATCTTATCTTATCTTATCTTATCTTATCTTATCTTATCTTATCTTATCTTATCTTATCTTATCTTATCTTATCTTATCTTATCTTATCTTATCTTATCTTATCTTATCTTATCTTATCTTATCTTATCTTATCTTATCTTATCTTATCTTATCTTATCTTATCTTATCTTATCTTATCTTATCTTATCTTATCTTATCTTATCTCTCTACACCTTCAGCCACCAGTTCTGCTCACTTGGAGGATTTGGCCTATCTGGATGAACAGAGACATGCTCCACTGCGCACTTCATTTCGCATGGTTCGCCAAAACTCCTCAGGCCGCTCCAGCCAGGACCAGAGAGGTAAGTGTGTGTATGCTAACATGTGTGTACATGTGTGGTTTATGAGTGATTTATGTTTGAAAGCCATTACATATGAAATGAAACGACATTCCTCCAGGACCATGGTGCAAATAAACTACAATACACACAGTGCGTATTACAACTAAGAGTATTAAATATAAAAACCTACAATATGTAACAGTGTAGGTGTTGTATAGCAGCAGATATATTAAAGAATAATGTGCAAAACTTCAGTGTTGTGCAAAGATGCGAGTGATAATATAGTCACTAAGTAGTTGTATGCATTTTTGTAGCTGAGTTTGGGGAGCAAGACTGTGTTGGTGTGTGTGTGTGTGTGTGTGTGTGTGTGATTGTCTGTGTGAATGTGTCTAAAGGGACCGCATGCTACGGTACGTTGTACTAGACGGCAGGAGAACGGAAAAAGTAGGTGTGATTGGGGTGATGATTTCTCCACAATGCTGAGACCTTTGCGGATGCAGCGTTTGCTGTAAATGACCATAAGAGATGGCAGAGAGACCTCAGTGATCTTTTCATTTGTCCTCACTATTCGCTGGAGAATCTTGCGTTCGGATACAGTGCAATTTTCAAACCAGACAGTGATGGAGCTATAGAATGCAGTGAGGATGGAAAATGGCATATATGCTCCCTTCAGCCTTCGCAAAAAGTAGAGACGCTGTTGACAAATACAAAACATCAAATGAGAATGTCCACATCCTGATCGACAAACAATGCATATGACATCTCTGTCATAATGCCATTTAACACTGGAAGCGATCACTGCATGGTAAGGGCCAAGATAGTCATAGATGGGACAGAGAACAAGGCACTGCAGGAGCATCAAGGAACAAACTCATAAGGGTCTATGATGAGGCTCGGCTGCAGAAAGCCATCAGGCAGGAAACATGGGACAAGTTTGATGGGATGGATCAAGATTATGAATTGCTAATCCAGAAAATTAAGTAGTATGTGAGGAAGGCAAAAGAAGCATGATCAAAGATGAGAGAAAGAATCTCTAAAGAGACAAAGAAACCAATAGAAAAAAGGAAGAACATGCAGAGAACCGGCAAAAATCACCATTCAGTACTCTCTGCTTTTTGAAGTGATACGGCAAATTCTAGAGATGGATTTTGAGAGATATTGTATAAAGGTTCCTGAAGACTGCAGTCGTCGTTGTCGAAAGAACCAAAGAGGTGCTACCCATTCTGGGGTGCGTTTCCCGAACAACCACGGAGGTTAGCATTGAACTACCATAGTACGATGCATCGTTAAACTAACAAACATCCGAATTACGACCGTTTCCCAAAACTGTCGTAACATGTTGGTACAACAGTAGTTCGAACCACGTTGGTTTAAACCAATGTTGTCTGAACTACAATGTTTCCCGACGTGTTCGCTTTGATTTCCACAGCGAGAAACGTGGAGAAACTCCACAAAGTTTGACCAAAATATGAGCGCTGTGACCGAAATAACGTCACTATTATTTAATCTAATAATATATATTCATATCACCGCCACCACCACCAACAAAAACATTCATAGAAATGACAATATTATTGAAATAAGCGTAAAAATAATTAATACTAATATATTATAATTATTATAAGTAAAATAATTCGAATTATATACAAATCTTCTTCTTAAAGGGGAAAAAAAAACCCAGAAGAACTAGCTATTTTAGTAAATTTAAATTCCCATCTCCGTATCAGTCCATTGTGGCTCAAGAGGACAAACTGCTGAAGGCATTGTAACGCGTTTGCGGGAGTGGGGGGTTCGAATCCCATGAAAAGAATCTTTATTTCTTTCTTTTATCTTTTTCATAATGGCAGTGAAATATCTAATTGATGAACAATTGATTTATTAATCCTTGGTACCAAGAAAATAATGTTTAAAAAATATTATCTTAGTTCTAAATCTTAGTTCCCGTGGATTATACCAACAACAAACAATTAATATGTTTTTACTAGTGCACATAGTATTTTCATAGATAGATAGATAGATAGATAGATAGATAGATAGATAGATAGATAGATAGATAGATAGATAGATAGATAGACAGACAGACAGACAGACAGACAGACAGACAGTCAGACAGACAGACAGACAGACAGATAGATAAATGCAAAGTATAAATTATAAAGTGTACCGTGCAAAGAGGTGTGTATGTGCCTGTCTGTGCATACATGTGCACACCCACATACATACATAGATATACTCGTGCCACAATTCTGTTACATTTAGAATTGTGTTCCTTCTCTGTTTCACAAAAGTTGTGTGCAGTGGGTGATTATGATTGTCCATAATAAAAAAAAAGTGATTAGAGTAATGAGCCTCTACCAAATAGCTGAGTTGATCACAAAAATGATGAACTTTTAAGGGTATTTTTTCAGCTGCAGGCTGTAATTTTACATATAGGTTTCTTGAAACAATCTACCCAATATTTTCCAGTTGAACATATGTCAAACAAGAAGTATGGCCCAAACAAGATTATTTAAATACAGCTTATTTTTATCCAGTTATTCAGACTCAAAGTAAGATCAGCCAAATGGTTTAAATAACTGTAAAGCTTTCAATGTTGTCTCTTCTGATTTGTTTGTAGTAAAATAACACTTTTCACCACTTCAACACTTTTTCCTACGCCTAAAAGTAAACACATTTCCACATAAACTATAAATTTAAAGGGTAAATGTTATGTTCACCTTTTTTATGCTTTGTTTAGTTCTTTTACCTTTGGTTAAGTCATGTAATAATTAAGCAATGTGGAGCAATGCATACAGGCCAAGAAAGACATCACCAATTAATAGAAACTATGTTTGGCCTATAACCCCAACCCACCCTCTCACACACCCTTTAGAAGTACTTAAGTATATTCATACACATGCATATGCATGCTAATGTACATATAGTTATGGCTTTATTGGCCCAATCCAATGTGCAATACTTGTCACTTATCACCTTATATTTAAGATTTAATCTATATTTAATCTGTACCATATACTGTATACTTGGAACTGCACCTTCTTGCACTTTCTAATTCCATTCCATTGTTTATTTACACTCAATCCATCCTCATTATCAATAACTGCTCTGTAGCTATGCAGTATATGTAAAACTCAGGTTACATTCAATCAAATTTTTTATAGTGTGTATTTGATTTGATGTACAATGCTACTGGGACTCTTTCCCAGGATTTTTCTTCAGGATCAATAAAGTGTCTGTCTGTCTGTCTGTCATCCATCCATCCATCCATCTATCCCACAGCTTTTCCCTTCACTATTCATTTTGTAATTTTACATATAATAATTCTCACTTATGTTACAACCGTTTCATTCATTCATTCACTCACTCATTCACTCATTCCTGTATGAATCCATTATGTACAGATGATGGTTTCTACCAAATATCACAGTCACGAATGGGAAAACAACATCCACATCCTTTCCCATACATTATATTCATATATGTAAATAATTATTTGACAAATGCAACTATATTTACATTAATACATTAAGAAGTCCATTAAGAACTACATTATTAAACATTTTACATTGTAAATGTTCGTACACCAAGATTACCGTCCAAAATTACCGTCCTTTAACGGCGTCCTACGTCAGCGATGACGTAGTCACCAGGAACTACGATTCTAACCACACATCTACAGGTGTAGTTGGAACTACACAACTTTACCACAGTAGTTACGAACGTTCGTTGGAACCATGCTTTTGAGAAACACCTGTGTTGCCTTATGATGTTTTGAACTATGCAACTTACCAAGGTAGTTACAACAGTAGTTCGAACTACGGTTTCGGGAAACACTTGAATCGCAACTGCATCGTTCCAACTATGTAAGTTGCTACTGTAGTTAGCAACTATGCTTTTGGGAAACGCACCCCTGGTCAGTAAGAGTCAAGATGATTGATCTCTGTATGCTCTCTCTATGCATCAAAGTCACGGTTCCTCCAGGAACCTTTCTCTAGGATGTTTATCAGGGGCGGCTCATTCATTAGGGCGATCAGGTGACGCACCACCAAAGGGTGAAAGGGAAGAAATTTTTCTATCACATTCAACCAGTGTTAAACTAGCTGTGACTGTTTTGGAGTCTGTCTTGCCTCGGAATATCGTAGTCCAATCAGCGTCGAGCTGTGTTCCGTACAGTACCGCCCCTTTTGGGGCGACTGCAGCCTAACTGAAATTCGGCCCGGATCGCTCTCATAGACTCTCATGTTATACCTCTTTTTTTCGTATTGCCTGCGTCACACGTAATCGTTCCTTATTTGGAAACTAAACGTGATGTTCCGTATTTTTATTAATGGGAGAGATATGCTGCAGATTAGACTAAGACAGGGCGATGTGTATGAAACAGAAGGAAACTGCTGCTACAGTGGGAATTACAAAGCGTTTGGTTATTATTTTACGTATTGTAGTATTCACTTTTAGTCTGAGTAACGCCGTGTGTAGGGCGAAAGTAAAGTAACACACGCAGGGCCGGCACTTTTCTCACTGGCCCCTAAGCAACGCAGTCTAGAATTGGGGCTGCATGTAAGTGTGAAGATGGATTATGTAAAAATTTTGTTTGCACTATTGAGAAAAAATTTTACATGATGTTCTTTATGTTGTTTTGCCTAAAATATGGTTCTGATTTATTATTATAAAGAATGAAAATAATAAATGTTAAACAGCCTAAATAAAACCTTTTGATAATGTTCGTATGACTGTGTAAGACCCGCTATATTGTTTATAGGTGCAACCCTAACCGCCTACCCCCCTCAGGTAAACACCCGCCATACCACCCCCCACCCTATGCCTTCCGCCAACCCGTCAGCCCAGGGTGTTCCTTATTTCCAGTTCTGAAAGTTGGCAACCCTAGTTGGATCTGCTGCACCTAAAATAAAATGCTGTCTGATGAAGACTGAATTAAATTGTTTGTTTGAAGGCTTTACTTAATTTTATGATTAATGGTAAAGCTGGTCTGTCTCCATGTTCAAAGTTATTTGTGAGGGCAAACTGACAGATGACTTAAGATGTTAATTATTTAAGCTTTAATTTACCCATTGAACGGGTCACCTTGGCCATCATCGCAACACATTGCCCCCCCCCCCTAAAATGCCTCTTTGTATGGGTTGAGACAAGGCAGTTGGAAAAATTAATTTTCCAAACCAGAAGTGCCAAAAATTTCCACACACCTCTGCAGTGACTTGTTATTTCAAAATGTGTAAATAGCTGTAGGTGGAGCAACAGCTTAGCTGCTTGTATGGCAAAATCTGTATATAATTAGTGGGCAAAGGTAGTGGTAGCCATCACACATCAGAATCAGAATCAGAATCACTTTATTTCGCCAGGTATGTTACACATACGAGGAATTTGCTTTGGTGATACACTCAATGATACACACAACAGTCCACATAGTAGTACAAACAATACACATAATAGTACAGACAATTACACATGTATGACATGTAACATAGAACATATTTAACAGACCCGACAGCACACAGACTGTTAACCAGTATTTACCAACATTTGCCCAAGAGAACAACTTTGGTTAAAAAGTGTTACAGCTCTGGGGAAAAAGCTGTTAGCGTGTCTGGATGTGTTTGTTTTTATTGTCCTGAGTCTTCTGCCAGATGGAAGAGTTTGAAAAAGGTGATGTCCAGGATGAGAGGGGTCTGTTGTAATTTTGCCGGCACGCTTTCAGCACTCTGCTGTTGTAAATGTCCTGAAGCGTTGGCAGACTACATCCAATGATCCTCTCCGCTGTCCTGATTATACGCTGGAGTTTGGCTCGTTCATGTGATGTTGAGGAACCAAACCAGATGGTGATGGACGATGTAAGGATGGACTCTATTATTGCTGTGTAGAACTGGATCAGCAGACTCTGTGGCAGGTTGAATTTCTTTAGCTGTCTCAGGAAGAACATTCTCTGCTGAGCCCTCTTGGCAATGGAGAGTGTGTTCTTTTCCCACTTTAGGTCCCTGGATAAGGTGGTGCCCAGGAACTTAAGTGACTCCACCACTAAGGCCATAGAGCCATTAATTGTGAGGGGGGGTAAGGAGGGAGCGTTGCGCCTGAAATCCTCCACCATCTCTACAGTCTTTTGTGTGTTGATCAGCAGGTGGTTGTCGCTGCACCAGGAGACCAACTGCCCGACTTCCTTTCTGTAGGCAGACTCGTCACCATCGGTTATGAGGCCCACCACAGTGGTGTCATCAGCAAACTTAAGGATCTTTACAGCTGGTTCCTTAGAAACACAGTCATTGTATGACACATGCTACTGTACTTGATAGTATGATAGTATGAAGAAGTGCATGCTGTACACTGTAGCATAGTTGTGTAGTCACATTAGAATACTTGTGAGTAAAGTGGTATGTAGTTTGGGGCAGAATCTGTGGTCTGAGGAGATAATACATTTCCCCCCGATTTTCCAAATACCAAATACTCGATTGCATTACGCTTCCTCTCTACTGATCTCCACTATGACTGAGAAGAGCCGTGACTAACACACTCCCCCCCCCCCCCCCCCGACAAGTGCAGAAGCAGACTGCATCTTTTCACCTGCACAAGGCGAGTTCATATGTGTAGGTGTAGGTGCCCAGTCTGCTGAAATTCAAACTGACGAGTTCGAGATGTGAGCTCTGGTGTGCTAGCGTGTTTTATCGCCCAGGTGTAGCGTTGGATAGAGCTGAAACTCAGCTTTATTTTGTGTATTGGGTTGGTGTAACACCCCAGTAAGTAAAACATTTGAACTTGCCAGGAGCAGTACAGCCTTAATATTACCTACATTATTTTATTTTCCCACTGCATACAATTTATATTTAATTAATTCATGCAGTCCTGGTTGAATGCATTAACATAATCTAAATATAAATATCTAGAAATAGCGTGCTTTAAAAAATAGTCGCCCCAACCTGATTTAAATAACTTATACAAATTTGTCAAGTTCACTGGTTTCAGATCATAATACAAAATGTAGAAAATTACGAAGCAAAATGCAGTTATTATGTTATTTTATTTATTAAACAAAAATGTTATTCAACATTGTTGCTCTAATTCAGATACATTTCTGGGGGGTTCAAACATGTGTTATCCAAAACCATAATTTGACAATTTAACTTAAATTGTGTTGCTCATTCTAGTTGCATTTATACTGTAGATTATGCTCATTTAGATCATTTTTCTTCAGGATTTCTTTTACAGAGCAGAAATTATAGTGCCATTGATCAGTGCAAATTGTTCAGGCCATTAAGCAGGCAAGCATTTTCATTGGTGACACCACCACTGTTGCCTTGTTGACATACAGATTATTATCCCAGATGTCCCAGGTCCCTTAATGACATTATTGTGTCATTTAGGCAAATGTGAATTGAGACTTTATGTACCTCTGTGTTACAACCTGGGATGCCCTAAAACATGCCGTGTGTAGCTACTTATGGTTATTGCTAAGCTAAAAGTTAGATGCCCTTTTTCAGAACTACTAACAGAGGTGCTTTAATATACATTTTTTCACTCTAGTACAAATGGGATAGGTGTATCATTTAGCTAAACCCTGTAGATGAGTTAATATGGATACTGAAACACCATGTAAAAATTATTTAGAACACAAGGGTTACATGGGTAACTTTCAGATTGTGTTAAACATATGTAGTCTATGAACATAAAACATTAATTTCACTTATCAGTGTCATCACCATCTTACATAACACTACTAGCCATAGTGACAGATAATTTATGAACACAGATGGCAACTTCTATAATGTGAATTCAATAATTGAGTGATAATTAATATTGAACACAGGCAGTGGCTTTATAAGCCACCCCCTTTTTACCTTCAAATGGTTTCAAATTAAGCATTTACTGTGTGTGCAGCATGTGACACACACCAAAACCGGTGAGAGAAAATCAGGAAGGAGTAATGTTAGCTATTACTTTAGTAATTGTAAATGTCCATGTTTTCCAATGACTTGTCAAAGATGGGTATCTTGAAGCATGCATTTCATGTACAGTTTAATGGTCTCGTATCCCATCCTGCTTGGGAGTGAATACAGTTAAAATTGAAGGTCTACATACACTTACTACATACACCGACAAGGCATAACATTATGACCACCTTCCTAATATTGTGTTGGTCCCCCTTTTGCTGCCAAAACAGCCCTGCAACTGCGATGCACTGTGTATTCTGATACCTTTCTATCAGAACCAGCATTAACTTCTTCAGCAATTTGAGCTACGGTAGCTCGTCTGTTGGATCGGACCACAGAGGCCCAGCCTTCGCTCCCCAGTGGAAGAAACCCCAGTAACTTTGCAGTTTAAGGAAAGCTATTTTTCTGTTCCAGCATTACTGTGCCCCTGTACACCTGTATACCTTTTACTTAGTGTCATCATCCTTTCCTCTTTTTCTTTTTTAGGCTCAAGTTTAATCGTTTTCATCACTTCATCAATTTTTTGCAGCTTTTGTCTTATTGCAGTATTTCTCTCTCCTTTGTATGTGTGTACATGTGTCTCAGCTTCTGCTAACCCTAATGCCTGGCACTCACAGTCACGTAAGTTGATAATGGCAGAAATAAATGCATTTTATTATGTTATTTTAAATAATAAATTAAAGTTCACTGCATAATTTGTCTTTTGATGTTTGACGTCTAAAAATTATTCAAACATCCAATAACACTATTATTGTAAAATTCATCTCTTTCATTAAATTACTTTAATTTAGCCACAATGACAATTCTTTGTGTGTGAACTAGAGGCTTTTCACAGCATCTTAAGGGGGTTCAAGTTAGACTTTTAATAGGCCACCACGAAAATCATAACTTTGTTTCTTTTGAGCTACTTAGAAGTTGACGTGTGCTTGTGCTTTGGCTCATTGACTTAATATAAACTTATTGGGCTTTATCTTAACACTAAGATATCTATACACTAAAATAACTTTACAAAATATGTAAAGTTATTGCTAAAATTCTAAATTATGCTCCACAAAACACTCCAAGTCTGTAGTCGGTTTTAATTACATTCTTATGTAATTTATTAAAGTTTAGCGGCATTAAAGCTAATATTACACAGTCTTTATACATTGATCAGCCATAACATTAAAACCACCTCCTTGTTTCTACACACACTGTCCATTTTATCAGCTCCACTTACCATATAGGATCACTTTGTAGCTCTACAATTAATGACTGTAGTCCATCTGTTTCTCTGCATGCTTTGTTAGCCCCCTTTCATGCTGTTCTTCAATGGTCAGGACTCTCTCAGGACCACAACAGAGTAGGTATTATTTGGGTGGTGAATTATTCTCAGCACTGCACTGAGTTTTTAAACATCTCACTGTCACTGCTGCACTAAGAATACTCCACCAACCAAAAATATATTCAGCCAACAGCGCCCCGTGGGCAGCGTCTTGTGACCACTGATGAAGGTCTGGAAGATGACCATCTCAAACAGCAGCAATAGATAAGCGATCGTCTCTGACTTTACATCTACAGGGTGGACCAACTAGGTAAGAGTGTCTAATACAGTGGACAGTGAGTGGACACAATATTTAAAAACTCCAGCAGTGCTGCTGTGTTTTATCCACTCATACCAGCACAACACACACTAACACACCACCACCATGTCATTGTCACTGCAGTGCTGAGAATTATCCACCACCTAAACAATACATGCTCTGTAGTGGTCCTGTGGGGGTCCTGACCATTGAAGAACAGCATAAAAGGGGGCTAACAAAGCATGCAGAGAAACAGATGGACTACAGTCAGTAATTGTTGAACTACAAAGTGCTTCTATATGTGTAAGTGGAGCTGATAAAATGGACAGTGAGTGTAGAAACAAGGTGGTTTTAATTTTATGGCTGATCAGTGTATGTATTGCAGTTTTTTTCCATCATTGTTTATCACAATTCACTTGTTCTTCTTGTAGCGTGTTTAGATTTTTCTGCATCTGAACTTATACATGTGAACTTAGAACTTTCTACAATTTCTGTCTTTGCAGAATTTTTTGTCATTCAGTTTTTCAAACTATTTTAGTATAATAATTTTTAAAGCATCACCAGTTCATCAGAAACATTCCTTCAAGATTTCATGAGTACTTTTTAATTTGTTGACATTTAATTCTTGTAAAAGTACACTGGCATGTTGTTTTGACTAGCAAGTTCTCAGCTGTTTGCTGACCATATTTCTCTCTCGTTCTTTCTTTCTCTCTCTCTTGCTCTTTCTTTCTCTCACTGTTTCTTTGTCTCTATCTGTATCTCAAATCCCCATAGTGCGCTTTGCTCAGTACAGACTCCAGGACATAGCACTAAAGCCATTGCTCTTTGAGGTGCCCAGCATCACAGTGGACTCAGTGTTTACAGGACGCGAGTGGCTCTTCCAAGAGATCGATGCTCAGCTGAACAGCAGCAACCATGTCACCAACCGTGGTGTGGTGCTGGTGGGAAACATTGGTTTTGGCAAGACAGCTATCATCTCCCGTCTGGTGGCGCTTAGCTGCCATGGCAACCGCATGAGGCAGATTGCATCAGAGAGTCCACAGGCCTCACCTAAACGTAAGTAAGGATTTTTTACTGTTTAGGCTGGAAAAGGTCTATAAACCCTTTTGTTGAAAGAAAAGACTATAAACAGTTTTAGCAGTGATGAGATCTCAGGACTGACAATGCATATGGCTTAAAATTTTAAGGTTTACATGTTTTTAATTCTGGACTGTAAATTATTATTCTATGTTTATGAGACTTTAAAAAGTCTCCCTGAGAAATTTCCCTGAATAATATATGTAAAAGACCATGTAATCTCAGTGTTTCTTAAATGTTTTTGCAGATGGAGATGGGCTTCCTCTTACACAGCCTCAACCATCCCATGGAACTCTTGGTGGTGGCAGCTGCCCTGGAACTCCAGAGATGAGGAGGAGACAGGAAGAGGCCATGAGGAGAATTGCATCACAGGTAAATACATTTACATTTGCACTGGATGTGTTTATCTAAAGTAAGCTACAGGAGGCAAGCCTAGTCCAAGTACACATTTATTTATGAGCTGAAACATGTTCAGTGTGATTTAAAAACAAAGCTTTGACTACACCGTTATTACTACTACTATACACTGATTAGCCACCTCCTTGTTTCTACACTCATTGTCCATTTTATCAGCTCCACTTACCATATAGAAGCACTTTGTAGTTCTACAATTACTGACTGTAGTCTATATGTTTCTCTGCATGCTTTGTTAGCCCCCTTTCATGCTGTTCTTTAATGGTCAGGACTCTTCCAGGACCACCACAGAGTAGGTATTATTTGGGTGGTGGATCATTCTCAGCACTGCAGCATTGTAGTAAAGGAATAATGCTGATCAGGGTGTGTCTCTCTGTGCACAAGGCTGATTAGTATGAGAACTCACCTCGTGCAGGTGAGAAGATGCAGTCGGGTACTGCTCACGTGTCGGAGGGGGCGTGTGTCAGTTCGCTCTCCTCAATCAGGGGCGGCGGTTAGCACCAGTAGAGAGGAAGCATAACGCTATCAGGTAAAAATTGGACGCGCTAAAAATGGGGAGAAAAAAAATCTGAAACAATAAAGTGTGGCAAATATGCAACAGTATAAGACATCAGGAAGGTAGCATATACTCTGTATACATCAACATTCACTGTCATCATACAGAAACTAATACATACATGATCAAAGTTGAAGACAACATTTATTACTAATTTTACTTTTCCTGTGACCACATGCTTACACATTCACACTTGCTAACATGCTTAAAACCCTATCACCACATGTTCAGGCTTACTGTCTTAGTCCCAGTCTGTTGCATTATGCAGATGTGTTTAAAAAAGAAAAAAATAGCTTTGCCATTGAGCGTCATGAAATATTTATACCTCTAGAATGCCAGTCCTCAGTCAGGATAATAGATCTTATAAGCTAATGCATTAATAATTGGCTCCACTCTGTTCTGTTGCTTTTCTCTGTCTCATTCTCTTTCCCTTACTTACACACACATTAGTCACTCCTCCGACTTTTATTTCCACTTTATTTTATTGTTTTATGTGTGGATGAGTTTTAGTTCCTTTTGATTAGTAAAAAAAATATACACTGAAATTGTATGGACCATAATTTGTGATTGTGGCTATAAATATTAAATGTTCAATAATCTTATATTGGTAATTTTTATTTCATTTTACTTTATTACATTACTGTAGATACTACAGATGGACATTCGTATATTACATTATATCTTTTTTTGCCTAATTGTCCTCCCAATCTAGTTGTATCCAATTACCCAATTGCATTTTGCTTTCTCTCAACTGCTGCTGACTTCTACCTCTGACCGTACCAGTACGTGTGCAGTAGCCAACTGCTTCTTTTCACCTGCACGAGGCGAGTTCACATGGGGCTCAGTCTTGCATACGGAGAGTCACACACTGATCTCCACTATTCCTGTGTCTCTGCAGGGACCATTTAACAGCAAAGTTTGTAATTAGTTATGAGGAATCCCCTCTGTAATCCAACCTAATGGGCGAGCCAGTTATTGTCTATGTAGGCACCCAGCCTGCTGGTAGCAGAACTGAGGTCCGAACTCACGAGTTTGATATGCCAGGTCTGGTGTGCTAGCACCTGATATCACATTAGAGTTAATTATTTGCTTTATTATTTCAGAGCAGTTATTGTTTGTCACAAAGGTGGGGAATGTAATAAGTAATGCTAATTTGTGTTTAATACATGTTAAGAAGAGTGATTTTTTTTCATCATTATCATCATCAATATCATCATAATTAGCTTTTACTGTATTTAGTCTGATAAAGTTAACAATACGATTATTATTACTATTATTATTATTATATAATTTGGTTAAAAAATTGACAAACGTAATATGATAACTTACCATTTATGTTAGAAATACGAAGAAAATATCATATATGATCATTATTTTATATATGTAGATAGATATAGAACATATATACAACCCCAAATCAGAATAAGTTGGGACAGCATGTAAAATGCAAATACAAAAACACACAGAGTTTCTTACATTTACTTTGACTTTTATTTGATTGCAGACAGGATGAACCTGAGATATTTCATTTTTTATCTGGTCAACTTCATTTCATTTATTAATAAACATTCATTCCTGCATTTCAGGCCTGCAACACATTCCAAAAAAAGTTGGGACAGTAAAGCATTTACCACTTTGTTATGTTGCTATTCCTTTTCACCACACTTAAAAGACGTTTTCTCTCATTCTTCCTGCAAACACGTCTTAAGATGTGCAACAGTACGGGGTCGTCGTTGTCTCATTTTTCATTTCAAATTTCTCCACACTTTATTGGGGACAGGTCAGGGATGCAGGCAGGCCAGTCCAGTACCCGTACCCTCTTCTTTCTGCAGCCATGCCTTTGTAATGTGTGCAGCAGATTTTTTCCAAAAAAGACCTGGAATGCTGATTCATCTGACCACAATACACATTTCCACTGTGTGATGGTCTATCCCAGATGCCTCTGAGCCCAGAGAAGTTGATGGACATGGTTAACATAAGGCTTCTTTTTTGCACAGTAAAGTCAGCCTTTCCTGGATGCTGCTTTTGTTGACATCACCTGTTTGGAATCACATAATTATTTAGTTTTTTCACCTCATTACTAGCCCTAAATTGGCCCGTCCAAACTTTTTTTGGAATGTGTTGCAGGCCCGAAATGCAGGAATGGAGGTATATTAACAAATGAAATGAAGTTGAGCAGACAAAACATGAAATATTGTGAGTTTAAACTGTCTGCAATCAAATAAAAGTCAAAGTAAATGTAACAAAGCATTCCCACATCAAGCACACTATCACCACAGTTTGACTGATGATATAACTGTAGATAATGTGTAAGCTAAAATCCACACTGTTCTTTGTAGGTGGTGGCTTATCACTACTGCCAAGCTGACAATGCCTATACTTGTCTGGTGCCTGAGTTTGTGCACAATGTGGCTGCACTGCTGTGTCGTGCACCACAGCTTAACACCTACAGAGAGTTGTTACTGAAAGAACCGCACATTCAGAGCATACTCAGTCTACGCTCCTGCGTGCAGGACCCATTCAACGCCTTCACACGTGGAGTCCTCGAACCACTTCAAGCACTTTACAAAGGTGTGTAAAGAGACGTACATACATACAGATGTACTTAACACGATTATTTATTAAAGATGTATGTCTTTATTCATAATATAAAATTGTTTTTCAGGGAGGAAGATGACTGCAGATGAACACTTCGTTATCCTCATAGATGGTCTAAATGAAGCAGAGTTCCACAAGCCTGATTATGGTGACACTATTGTCACATTCCTTTGTAAGACCATCAGTAGGTTTCCAGCCTGGCTTAAACTAGTGGTGACTGTAAGAACCTCACTTCAGGTAGCTAAAATAGACATTTCTTCTATTACACAATTTAAAAGTGCAACAAGTTTTCAGTATGCAATAGTATTCATCCCCTAGCCTCAGTACTAAGTGGAACATCTTTTTGCTTTGATAATCGCTAAGCCATTCCGAGAAGTGCTAACAGGCCTCTGACAGCTCTCTTGTGGAATCTTTGCTCATTCTTCTTGTGCGAAAGCTTTAATTTGATTGAGATTTGATGGCTTTCTTTAAATCTCACCAAAGATCATCCTATGGTTGCCACTGACACATTTGTCCCAGCCTTCATGAAGTCATCTTATAAGTCAGCTTTCAGCTTTTGTGAAAGCTAGCATGTTTGCAACACACCTCGAACACTTGAATCACAGCTAAAGCAAATTAAGTGTTGTGATGGAGTTTTCAATGGTTTAAACATGTTGTAATTTATCACAGGTCATGCAGATTTGCAGCTTGTTTTAAGATCAGTAGTATTCTGTAGGAGCTGACTAATTTGTGACATGACAGTATGTCATGTTCTACAGCCATAATTTATGAGAGAGAGGGAGACAGTACTGTGCAAAAGTCTAAGACCTGGCTTTGATGGTTTTAGCAAAGATTTATTGACACTTATTTTTAATCTCTTTATTTAGATACAGAAAATACAGGGAATATGTACACAAAATTCCAAAAAAATAGAACAGAATGGCTTCTAAAGGTAAAAGTCATTATTTTGTGTTAAACTCCCTTGGCACTAAGCACATATTAAACGATTTTTGGGGAGACCTGAAGTTTTTTTTGAAGTAATCTTCTGGTATATTATACCTTGCTTCTTTCATCACAGAGTTCTTCATTACATTTAGGCTGTCTGTTATTTCTTTCTCTGTTCAAGTGATCCCATACTGCCTCTATAGTATTTAGGTTTGTACTCTGCGGGGGCCAGTACATGAAGCTGTTGCTTATTAAGCCATCAGTGTTTTATCTCTCCTGAAATCATGCTGAAAACTAAAGCATTTCCAATCAGGAATGGCATGATGAATTAAAACCTGTCTGTACTTTTCAGCTTTTGTAATAATATAAATTTGGACAATATCACCAACACCACTGGCAGAAATGCAGCCCCAAACCAGGACGAACCCTCCACCATGATTCACTGAATGCTTCAAGCACTTATTCTTCCATCTCTTATACGTTAAAGTTGCTTAAAGTTACTCTTATACATTTTATATATTATATAATATATATTAGCAATATGTATTATATATTATATATATTACATATTAGCGATATATATTACATACACTGATCAGCCATAACATTAAAACCACCTCCTTGTTTCTACACTCACTGTCCATTTTATCAGCTCCACTTACCATATAGAAGCACTTTGTAGTTCTACAATTACTAACTGTAGTCCATCTGTTTCTCTACATACTTTTTTAGCCTGCTTTCACCCTGTTCTTCAATAGTCCGGACCTCCACAGGACCACCACAGAGCAGGTATTATTTAGGTGATGGATCATTCTCAGCACTGCAGTGACACTAACATGGTGGTGGTGTGTTAGTTTGTGCTGTGCTGGTATGAGTAAATCAGACACAGCAGCTCCACTCACTGTCCACTCCATTAGATACTTCTGCCTACTTGGTCCACCTTGTAGATGTAAAGTCAGACACACTCGCTCATCTATTGCTGCTGTTTGAGTTGGTCATCTTCTAGACCTTTATCAGTGGCCACAGGACGCTGCCCACGGGGCACTGGTGGCTGGATATTTTTGATTGGTGGACTATTCTCAGTCCAGCAGTGACAGTGATGTGTTTAAAAACTCCATCAGCATTGCTGTGTCTGATCCACTCATACCAGCACAACACACACTACCACACCACCACCATGTTAGTGTCACTGCAGTGCTGAGAATGACCCACGACCCAAATAATACTTACTCTGTAGTGGGCCTGGGAGAGTCCTGACCATTAAAGAACAGCATGAAAGGGGGCTAACAAAGCATGCAGAGAAAGAGATGGACTACAGTCAGTAATTGTAGAACTACAAAGTGCTCCTATATGGTAAGTGGAGCTGATAAAATAGACAGTGAGTGTAGAAACAAGGAGATGGTTTTAATGTTATGACTGATCTGTGTGTATTAGCAAGTTTCCCATGAATTAACTCATACAACATATGTTGTATAAGGCATTTTTTGCAGCTGTCAATTTGACATGAAATAGTGGACAAATAAGGGTGTTAGCATTAAGGTGTTCATTAAGGTTTAAGAAAGCCATGTTTCTGGTATTGCTTAAGTGTAAGGTCACATTAAGTTCTTCCTGCTTTAGCCTGTAGAAGCCGTTTTTTATGATTTTTTTAATATTTCAATATTTTGCAGGACATCACAAAGCCTCTTTCATTCCATTATATTTCTCTGGATGACCTGGAAGAAAATGATGCTATCGACCGAGACCTGCAAGCTTATGTGCTACAGCGTGTGCATGGCAGCCATGAAATCCAGAGCAACATTTCTCTCAATGGCAAGATGGACGGTGCTGGCTTCGCCAAACTCAGTGCACACCTAAAGACCCTCAGTCATGGCTCTTTTCTCTACCTAAAGCTAACTTTTGACCTGATAGAGCGTGGCTACTTGGTGCTCAAGAGTTCTGGCTATAAGGTGGTGCCTGTGAGCCTGGCAGAGGTCTACCTGCTACAGCTAAACATGCGTTTTCCTACACAGTCATCATTTGAGCGTGCACTGCCCTTGCTCAACGTGGCATTAGCATCACTGCACCCACTCACTGATGAACAGATCTACCAAGCGGTTAATGCCGGCTCCCTTAAGGCCATGCTTGACTGGGATGACTTTCGCCAAAGGATGGACCAGCTGAGTGTGTTTCTGGTGAAGAGACGAGATAATACTCGTATGTTTGTGCACCCATCATTCCGTGAATGGCTTATATGGAGGGAGGAAGGAGAAAAGACCAACTTCCTTTGTGATCCCAGGTAGGGGATTTGAATTGCATTTTAAAAAGTATGAAACAAATATGCCAGATTGACACTCAAGGATAAAAAATGAGGGGGCACAATATAAGAACATTTGATTGATTGTTAGATAATTATTTAGAGAGTGACTTACCTAAAAGGAAGGTCATGTCAAATGAAAGTAATGGGAATTCATTGTTTAAAAGCTTAAAACAGTACAGAATTGGCAAATATGTCCAAGTGATTTTATTTTTTAGACAAAGTTCAAAAAAGCAGTATTTTCCAGAAAACTATGTTTTACATCATCAAGATTTATTTCATTTTAATTTGGACCAGCTATGTTTACTTTCTCAAATTTTAATTTTCTTTCTTTCCTACTGTTATAGGAATGGGCACACTTTGCTGGCCTTTTGGTTTTCTAGACAGACAAACAAACTCAACAGGCAACAAACTATAGAACTTGGCCACCATATACTCAAAGCACATATATTTAAGGTAAGTATGTGCCCATCATATCCTACAATTCTTAAACACAGGACAAATAAATAACATGACATTAGTTGAAATAGATGAGTAAAAATCAGTAACATTGGCATCATAGACAAGTAGTTTGTTTTTTTAGGCTTTCAGAAATGACATGCATTCATTTTTTACAAACCCAAATTACAGACCCAAAGATTGAACATTAAATGTTATTTCTCTTGAATGTTTATTAACTGCCAAATGTACAAAGTAAGGATTTACAATGTTTTCACTTATCGTTATACAGCCATAACATTAAAACCACCTTGTTTCTACACACATTGTCCATTTTATCGGCTTTACTTACCATATAGAAGCACTTTGTAATTCTATAATTACTGACATAGGTCCATCTGTTTCTCTGCATGCTTTGTTAGCCCCTGTTCTTCAGTGGTCAGGACTCTCCCAGGACCACTACAGAGTAGGTATTATTTGGATGGTGGATCATTCTCAGCACTGCAGTGACACTGACATGGTGGTGGTGTGTCAGTGTGTGTTGTTCTGGTATGAGTGGATAAGACACAGCATCGCTGATGGAGTTTTAAACACCTCACTGTCACTGCTGGACTGAGAATAGTCCACCAACAAAAAATATATCCAGCCAACAGCACCCCGTAGCCTTCGAGACTGATGAATGTCTAGAAGATGACCAACTCAAACAGCAGCAATTGATGAGCGATTGTCTCTGACTTCTACAAGGTGAACCAACTAGGTAGGAGTGTCTAATAGAGTGGACAGTGAGTGGACAGTGAGTGGACATGGTATTTAAAAACTCCAGCAGTGCTGCTGTGTCTGATCCACTTTTACCATCACAACACACACTAACACACCACCACCATGTCATTGTCACTGCTGGGTTGAGAATGATCCACCACCTAAATACCTGCTCTGTGGTGGTCCTGTGGGGGTCCTGACCATTAAAGAACAGGGTGAAAGCTGGCTAAAAATGTATGTAGAAACGAAGATGGACTACAGTCAGTAATTGTAGAACTACAAAGTGCTTCTATATGGTAAGTGAAGCTGATAAAATGGACAGTGAATGTAGAAACAAGGAGGTGGATTTAATGTTATGGTTGATCAGTGTATTTGGTAAATATAAACAAATTAACAATTTGTTGCTGGCAACACACTTAGTGTTGGATACTTAGTAGGGATACTAATTTTTGTTTGATAATAATTCTTGCTTGATTCTTCAAATTCTCAACAGTCCCTAGTCGCTGTTGTCTGTTTCTCCTTTTGATACTGTCTCAAATATCTTAATGTCTTGCCTTGATTGCAGAATATGTCTCTCTAAAATCTCAATATGTAACTGCTGTGGGCACTGATGCACCCCACTATACAGATGTTTACTTTTTGCTGATAACAGTCTGGATGATCCTGTGGATTAATCTGATCACTGCACACATATTCACTGTTTTTCGGTTTATTTGAACCTGGCAATGTTTCTGCACAGAATTGATGTATTGCTTTCTCTTTGTGCAATACAGTTTTAGGTTGGGTGTATTATTTTGCATTGTTTACATGATGATTGTATTTTTGTTGAGAAAGTCAAGTCCAGTTTTAAGATATTAACCAATATTTTGCAAACATCATGTGACAGATATAAAAGAGCCTGGAGATGCTGTGGTAAATGCCTGCAACATTTTCCAGCATGACCGGTTTGGTGGACCCTGGGTTCCTCCTGGTGCAGGACAATGCCTAGCCTCATATCAACAGAATGTGTAGACAGTTTCTGAATGATAAAGGCATTGATGCCATTGACTGACCCTCACGTTCCTCAGACCTGAATCCAATTGAGATTATTAACTTGAATCTTTTGTTCGTTCAGATCTAATGTGTGATCTAGATGTTCCCTGTTGTTATTTAATTAATTATTTGCCATGTACGTCCTGTGCAATCCTAATAATTAAAACACATTGCACAAGAACAGTGCAAATGACAGTAAATGTACTTACTTTTGTAGTTATGTAAGCCAGTGGTGACCAGGTTTTTACTGTGGAAAGGAGTGCAAAATAATTCACTCCACCAAATTGGGAGGAGATATATGAGTAACTGTTTACTGCATTTTTTGCCTTTTGTGTTGCAGGGTTTAAGTAAGAAGGTGGGGGTCTCCTCATCCATCCTGCAGGGATTGTGGGTATCATACAGCACTGACAGATTATCCACAGCTTTATCATCCCTAAGAAACCTCTACACCCCTAACATCAAGGTACCTACTTTAAACAAACCATCAGAGTAAAAATCCACCCTGCCCACTAAGAATACTAAACAAATGATAAAATATTACAATTAGTTTTGCAGATTCTGGCTAGTTTTTTTAGGTCTGCATATTTCTGGTAAAATTACAGTCATTTAAGTCTTTAATTGAGTTTAATATTTAATTTTAATTGTTTTTTTTTTAAATGGTCAGATTTGAGTTATCTAAAGGTCGGACTGCTCTTTTTTATATTGATAAGGAGCTACTGGAGCTCATGTTGATGTGCCACGCCCCTCTCTCCAGGAGCACATGTTGGAGAAGGTCTTGTTTCTGTGGATCCTTCAGCGGAGGCTATTTTGACTTTGTTAGGATTGTCACAGTTTAGACTTTGTCATAGTTTATTGATTGAGAATTTTGATCTCTTGCTCATGTTCATGCTCTTGCTAATGTTTAGAAGTCTTGTTTAGTGTTAGTCTTGTTCATGTTTGGTGTTAGCTTAGGGTCTAGAATAGTTTGCCCCCTCTTGGCATGTCCATAGCCCATTCGTTACAATAAGACACTGACAAAACTGTGTAACTGTTCTATTTGATTTTCAGCTTTGAATTGATCTGTCAAATTCCCAAACATTTTTGTTTTTAAGCTTTAAACAGTTGTGGTGCTGATGATGACACTATATTTAAAACGTTTATTAATTGATAACAGTAAATGTTATTTACAGATTACAGTAAAGTCAAACTGGTAAATTGTTGTATTTAGTTATACACATGTAATGACATGCTGTAATTGATATATATGGTTACAAACATGAGCTTGTACAATGTCATGTGTGTAATACGCAGGTGCGCAATGTTAGGTGAGTTATGTATCTAAAATGTTGTTACTATTGTGGCAGATTTGCATCTTTTATTATTGTGCCTTTCCAAGACTTTGATCTTGGCTTTGGATTTGCATGTGTATGTTCAGGTGTCCCGGCTGCTAATGATGGGGGGAGCAAATGTTAATTATCGGACTGAGGTGTTAAACAATGCACCAGTGCTGTGTGTGCACGCTCATCTGGGCTACATGGACATGGTGAACCTGCTTCTGGAGTTTGGAGCTAGCGTGAATTCAGCTTCTGAAAGTGGTATTACAGCACTGAGCTATGCAGCCACCTCTGGACATTTGGGCATTGTCACTGCTCTCTGCAAGAGGAAGGCTAAGGCATGTTGCACACATACGTACAAACATACACACATATACAGTGTATCACAAAAGTGAGTACACCCCTCACATTTCTGCAAATATTTCATTATATCTTTTCATGGGACAACACTATAGACATGAAACTTGGATATAACTTAGAGTAGTCAGTGTACAACTTGTATAGCAGTGTAGATTTACTGTCTTCTGAAAATAACTCAACACACAGCCATTAATGTCTAAATGGCTGGCAACATAAGTGAGTACACCCCACAGTGAACATGTCCAAATTGTGCCCAAAGTGTCAATATTTTGTGTGACCACCATTATTATCCAGCACTGCCTTAACCCTCCTGGGCATGGAATTCACCAGAGCTGCACAGGTTGCTACTGGAATCCTCTTCCACTCCTCCATGATGACATCACGGAGCTGGTGGATGTTAGACACCTTGAACTCCTCCACCTTCCACTTGAGGATGCGCCACAGGTGCTCAATTGGGTTTAGTCCATCACCTTTACCTTCAGCTTCCTCAGCAAGGCAGTTGTCATCTTGGAGGTTGTGTTTGGGGTCGTTATCGTGTTGGAAAACTGCCATGAGGCCCAGTTTTCGAAGGGAGGGGATCATGCTCTGTTTCAGAATGTCACAGTACATGTTGGAATTCATGTTTCCCTCAATGAACTGCAGCTCCCCAGTGCCGGCAACACTCATGCAGCCCAAGACCATGATGCTACCACCACCATGCTTGACTGTAGGCAAGATACAGTTGTCTTGGTACTTCTCACCAGGGCGCCGCCACACATGCTGGACACATGCCAAACAAGTTTATCTTGGTCTCGTCAGACCACAGGGCATTCCAGTAATCCATGTTCTTGGAGTGCTTGTCTTCAGCAAACTGTTTGCGGGCTTTCTTGTGCGTCAGCTTCCTTCTGGGATGACGACCATGCAGACCGAGTTGATGCAGTGTGCGGCGTATGGTCTGAGCACTGACAGGCTGACCTCCCACGTCTTTAACCTCTGCAGCAATGCTGGCAGCACTTATGTGTCTATTTTTTAAAGCCAACCTCTGGATATGACGCCGAACACGTGGACTCAACTTCTTTGGTCGACCCTGGTGAAGCCTGTTCCGAGTGGAACCTGTCCTGGAAAACCGCTGTATGACCTTGGCCACCATGCTGTAGCTCAGTTTCAGGGTGTTAGCAATCTTCTTATAGCCCAGGCCATCTTTGTGGAGAGCAACAATTCTATTTCTCACATCCTCAGAGAGTTCTTTGCCATGAGGTGCCATGTTGAATATCCAGTGGCCAGTATGAGAGAATTGTACCCAAAACACCAAATTTAACAGCCCTGCTCCCCATTTACACCTGGGACCTTGACACATGACACCAGGGAGGGACAACGACACATTTGGGCACAATTTGGACATGTTCACTGTGGGGTGTACTCACTTATGTTGCCAGCTATTTAGACATTAATGGCTGTGTGTTGAGTTATTTTCAGAAGACAGTAAATCTACACTGCTATACAAGCTGTACACTGACTACTCTAAGTTATATCCAAGTTTCATGTCTATAGTGTTGTCCCATGAAAAGATATAATGAAATATTTGCAGAAATGTGAGGGGTGTACTCACTTTTGTGATACACTGTATACATGAACACACATATTTGAGTTCAACTTTAGCATATGCAGGCAGATGTATTGCTTAGTCTTAATAACAATACAGAAATTTGCACCATCAGAATCTAAAAATGCTATTAATTTTTCATTATAATGTATTTACTCTACACATGCTTTGAAATAGTTGCTGACATCATGGTATGTGTGTATCTTAATGCTACTGCAGATTGACCTGCTGGACAGGAATGGCCAGTGTGCTCTGGTGCATGCAGCCCTAAAAGGCCACATCGAGGTAGTGAAGTTCCTGCTGCAGAGTAACTGGGGGAATTCAGGGGCAAAAAGTACTGAGCTTAAATCTCTATCTACCATTGAGCGTCATGAATCCTCCCAGACATCCAGCCCAGAACAGCAGGATAAGGAGCAGGAGCAAGAGCGAGAAGGGTCAACAGAGGAGGGGAAAGAAGAAGTAGAGCTACCTGCAGAGCAGGAAGAAGTCAAGGAGGAGGCAGAGAGACAAAAACAAGTACAGCATCAGCTGCAGCATGAGACCTTTAGCAAACTTCATGCAGTGCAACAGGCTCTGGTAGCAGCAGCTAGCATGGGACATACAGAGGTAATCATTGTTTTTTTATATAATCATTGAATGCTGATTATAGTACCTTTTTAATTTACATATTTTTTGTAAATTAGAATTTTACCCTATTAGCAGGTTATGCAATCTTAACTAGGTTGTCAGATTTTTTAAAGTGACTTCATAAAATCTGGTTGTAAGAACAGCATTGGTTCCAGATGGTTTATTAATGAAAAATTGCTGTTTGCTAGGAACTACCTCTTCCTAAATGAGTGGGCTATGGACTGGCCATAACCGATCTTGCAAATATGATTTGACTGGGTTATTGTGTTTAAAATCACCACAAATGACCATGTTATCCATCACCATATATATATATACTGTATATACAACCATAAATAAAAAAATGGGAACCCAGCATGGTGGTAGATGCTGCTGTGGAAATAGAAGCGATGTTGGACAATTTGCTGCTGGTATTCACCCATCTGGGCAGGCAGAACATTCCTCATGGCTTCTGAACCTGCTACATCCATGGTGTCGATGAAGTATCCTGTAATGATGACTCATGGAGGTGTACTGGAAGTAAGTGCACTGCCAGCACCTTCCTGTCCTTCATATGTATAGTGGCTGCTTAGAAAAGGTATCCTAGGAAGAGGCGCTAGACACATTGAACTGATATTTCTCAGCCTTGACATACAGTTGCTGGAACTACAGTTATCTCTGTACCTCCTTTATGTGACCTATATATTCCTCCAACCTATGGAGCAGGTCAGGGAGTATTTTACTGATGAAGGAATGAAATACTGCTAAGGCATTGGAAATACCATAGGGCGTGACCAGGTACGTATAGTGGCCAGTGAATTTGGAGAAAGCTGTCTTCCACTCATCTTCTTTTTGGATGTCTATATGGTTTTGTGCACTGGTCAGATCAGGTTTTGTACTCCACACAAAGGCAGGGGAAGTGAAACTTGGTGAGCTGGTTGAGTGACCACCAGCTTTCTTGACCTCCCTGTCACTGGCGCTGATAACATACTTTAACTCACCTCTGAACATCAGCTTTAGATCCACTTATCTTTTTCTGAAGTTATAAAACGCGCTGAGAAAAACAAACTATGAGCAGCAGCACATTGTCCCTGCTTGCCCAGTGTCCTGCTTGCTAATATTCAATCTTTGGATAACAAGCTGGATGATATCAGGGCATGGGTATGCTTCAAAAGGGACCCATCCTTTGTTTCAGACACATGGCTCTCCCCAGTGATTCAGGATTGCTCCGTTTGACCAGCCAAAGCATTCTCCATGATTTAAATAGACAGGACGAAAGAATCTGTCAAATCAAAAGGTGATGTTTCATGACTAATATTAAATATTGTGACCCAAGGAATGTGTCAGTTCTGTTGCACTCCTATTTACCCTCTTGGCTATCCTCAGACGTCCATACTACCTGCCTCGGGAGTTCTTATCAACCATCAGCACTGTCATTTACATTACACCACAGGCAGACATGTACACTGATCTAGCTACACAACATGATACCATCAGCAAGTATTACGCCAAACACCCGGACGCAGCCCTAATCTTGGCTGGAAACTTTAATAACCAAATCTCAGACAAATTATTCCTAACTTCTACCAGCTTGTTACCTGTCCAACAAGGAGCAGTAATACACTGGACCCCTGCTATACTCTGTTCAAGAACTCCTACATCTCTCTCCCGGAATTTGATCTATGAAAGTGGTTATGAGCTTCATATCTAAAGTGACTAATTATATCTTTCCCATGGTGACAGTTAAGGTCTTACCTAATCAGAAACCCTGGGTTGATAGTACAATCTGTGAAGCTATGAAAGCACATAATGCTGCATAAAATGAGGAATAAATTCAGGGGATATGTCACTGTACAAAGCAGCATCATAAAAAAAAAGAAAAGCAGTGAAGGTGGCTAAGAGGTGGTACAGGGACAAAGTAGAGGCTCTGTCTGACTGCAGCAGATGTATGTGGCACAGCCTCTGGATGATCACTGATTATGGTAGACAAACACTCTTTAATTAATATTGATTCCTCATTAGTTGAAAATTTAAACACCTTTACACTGATAGCATTACTAGCATCGTGGCTGACTTTAGCAAAGCTGCAGTGCGCAGTGAGACCAGAGGTTCGCCAACACTTCATCTCAGTGCATGACATGAGGAAGGCTTTGAGATGTGTAAACAACAGGAAAGCAGCCAGCCCTGCTGATTTACCTGGGAGGGTGTTAAAATTATGCACTTATCAGCTAACACCAATGTTTACCTAAATTTTCAACACATCTCTTGCTCATTCAGTCATCCCAAGATGTCTTAAGAAGTCTGTTATTATCCCTGTGCCCAAGTAGACCAATCCAACCTGCCTATGTAGTGATGAAGTACCTCGAAAAACTCATCAAACACCTCATCTGCTCAACCTTAACTGGCTCATTAGACCCTGTTTAGTTTACCTATTACAGTAATAAAAGCACTGATGATGCCATTGAGCATGTCATCCAGTCCTCTTCCATCTGGACATCGGAAAAGAAAATTATATATACCTGGTGTTCATTGATTACAGTTGTTCCTACCAGACTGGTTGCCAAGCTCAGAGACATGGGACTAAGCCGGTCAGTTTGTCCCTGGATACAGAGCTTCCTGTCTGACAGACCACAAGTGACCACAGAAAGATTCTGTTAATGAAGGAGGAGGAATAAGTACAGCAGAGAAAGAATTAATCAGATCCTGAGAATCACTTTCTGTGAGCAGAAACCACCACAGGACCACCACAGAGCAGGTATCATTTAGTTGGTGGATTACTCTCAGCACTGCAGTGACAATGACATGGTGGTGGTGTGTTAAGAAGAAGAAGAACCTTTATTGTCATTATACTTGCGTACAACGAAATTTAGTTAGACACTTTCCAAGAAAAAGATAAAAATGAATAAGGAAAAAGTATTTACATTAACATAAACATGTAGTATGGATTATAAAGATTAATAAAATAAAATAAATTATGGGTTTTGTGTGGATGTGCAAAATACGCAGTGTTTAGTATGACCATCTATGAGGAATGGGGAGGAGTGATTGAGGCCACAGCTCTTGGGAAGAAGCTGTTTCTTAGTCTGTTAGTGTGTGCGTGGATTGCCCTGTACTGCCTCCCAGATGGTACGGAAAACAGATAGTTCCCAGGTTGTGTTGCATCTTTGCTTATGCTGTTGGCATTGTTTTTTATGCGACTGGCATAGACATTGTCCAGGTTGGGGAGTTTAGACCCAATGATGCGTTCCGCCACTCTGAGCACGCAATGCAGGTCTTTTCTCTCTGAGGCTGTGCAGCTGGAGTACCACACAGTCAGGCAGTTGGAGAGAACGCTCTTGATGGTGCTGTGGTAGAAGTTAGTGTGTGTTGTGCTGGTATGAGACACAGCAGCGCTTCTGGAGTGTCACTGCAGTGCTGAGTATGATCCACCACCCAAGTAATACCTACTCTGTAGTGGTCCTGTGGGGGTCCTGACCATTTAAAGAACAAGGTAAAAGCAGGCTAAAAAAAGTATGTAGAGAAACAGATGGGCTACAGTCAGTAATTGTAGAACTACAAAGTGCTTCTATATGGTAAGTGGAGCTGATAAAATGGACAATGTGTGTAGAAACAAGGAGGTGGTTTTAATGTTATGGCTGATCGTGTTTTGTTTAATGACCTAAAATCATTCAGTGTGACAAACAAAAACTTAAAATCAGAAAGCAAGCAATTATTAAGCACTGTAGATACATTAATATCTCAGTTTTCTAGAAAATTTTAGACACACTTAAATGTTTGTTGCTGCAAGATTTTGAACTACTTACTACTATCAACTTTTTGAAAAAATAATTACAAATATCTGTTTATATTAGGAAAGTCAATGATCCATTTTATGCAAATTTAATAACTTAAATTTTGTGAGAATCCAGATATTTATGTAACTTTTATGGTTTATCAGTGGCTATTGATCTGTTTGTAAAAATAGGGAATTATTATGAAGTGGAGCAGTCTGGGTCATTTCTGTGTGGAATTAGCATGTTCTTCCCGTGTCTGTGTGGGTTTCCACTGAGAGCTCCGGTTTCCTCTCACAGTCCAAAGTTTGTTTGTTTATTAAGATTTTAACATCATGTTTTTTACACTTTGGTTACATTCATGACAGATACGGTAGTTACTCATTACACAAGGTTCATCAGTTCACAAGGTCATATCGAACACAGTCATGGACAATTTAGTGTCTCCAATTCACCTCACGCATGTCTTTGGACTGTGGGAGGAAATAGAAGCACCCGGAGGAAATCCACACGGACACGGGGAGAACATGCAAACTCCACACAGAAAGGACCCGGACCGCCCCACCTGGGGATCAAACCCAGGACCTTCTTGCTGTGAGGCGACAGTGCTACCCACCAAGCCACCGTGCCGCCCCACAACCCAAAGACGTGCAAGTGAGGTGAACTGGAGATACAAAATTGTCCGTGACTGTGTTTGACATTAAAGGCTTGAACTTACAAATCTTGTGTAACCAGTAATTACTTGTCCTGTCATGAATGTAACCAAAGTGTGTAGAACATGACGTTAAAATCCTAATGAATATATAAATAAATGAATAAATAAATATTTACATTTACATTTTTAGCATTTAGCAGACACTTTTATCCAAAGCCACTTACAGTACTGTGACAGTATACAGTCTAAGCAATTGAGGGTTAAGGGCCTTGCTCAAGGGCCCAACAGTGACAACCTGGCAGTGGTGGGGCTTGAAACAGAGAGCTTTTGATTACTAGTCTAGTACCTTTACCACTAGGCTACAACTGCCCCATAGATATCAAAATACATAAATATCATAATCTTTCTTCCTTTTTGCTTTTCAGATTGTTTCATACCTTCTAGACCTGCCTGAGAAAGATGAAGATGATACAAAGTGTGTCCAGATCAACAGCTGTGACACACTTTGGGGAGAGACAGGTAGATAAACTATCAGCAAGGTCTTGCATTTTTTGTACGTTGTACATGCATGGCTGACAACTCCAATGTCCCCTTTGTAGCATTGACTGCAGCAGCAGGGCGAGGAAAACTGGATGTTTGCCGCTTGTTGTTGGAACATGGTTCTTCAGTGAGTCAGCCTAACCGGAAAGGGGTGTTGCCTCTCTTCAGTTCTGTAAGCCAAGGACACTGCCAGGTAGGTTCAAGTGACCTTTAAATATTTGAAGCAAAATTCTTAGCATTGCTTGCAGATCAGTTTTTAAGAACTAGTGTTGTTTGTGGACCAATATATGATCATAATTATATTTGATAGGCCAAAATAATATGATTTAGCAAATTATAGGGTGTGTGTTTGAGACAGATGTTGGTATGTGCATCTTCTTTTACAGATTGTGGATTTGTTGCTGAACAGTGGGGCAGACATAAACATAACAGATAAACAGGGTCGGACTCCGCTAATGGTGGCCGCTTCAGAGGGCCACACAGAAACAGTGGAGTATCTGCTGGCTCAAGGTGAAAGGCATAGCAATTAATTTACTCGAACATAAAGACAAATACACCAAACCACAAAACATTAGGTTAAAAGCAGCATAGACAGAACCAAATACACCAATCAACCATAACATTAAAACCACCTCCTTGTTTCTACACTCACTGTCCATTTTATCAGCTCCACTTACCATATAGAAGCACTTTGAAGTTCTACAATTACTGACTGTAGTCCATCTGTTTCTGTGCATGCTTTGTTAGCCCCCTTTCATGCTGTTCTTCAATGGTCAGGACCACCACAGTGCAGGTATTATTTAGGTGGTGGATGATTCTCAGCACTGCAGTGACACTGACATGGTGGTGGTGTGTTAGTGTGTGTTGTCCACTCTATTAGACACTCCTACCTAGTTGGTCCACCTTGTAGATGTAAAGTCAGAGACGATTGCTCATCTATTGCTGCTGTTTGAGTTGGTCATCTTCTAGACCTTCATCAGTGGTCACAGGACGCTGCCCACAGGGCGCTGTTGGCTGGATATTTTGGTTGGTAGACTATTCTCAGTCCAGCAGTGACAGTGAGGAACTCCAGCAGCGCTGCTGTGTCTTATCCACTCATACCAGCACAACTCACACTAACACACCACCATGTCATTGTCACGGCAGTGCTAAGAATGATCCACCACCTAAATAATACCTGCTCTGTGGTGGTCCTGACCATTAAAGAACAGCATGAAAGGGGGCTAACAAAACATGCAGAGAAACAGATGGACTACAGTCAGTAATTGTAGAACTACAAAGTGCTTCTATATGGTAAGTGGAGCTGATAAAATGGACAGTGAGGGTAGAGACAAGGAGGTGGTTTTAATGTTATGGTTGATCGGTGTATATGGCAATTCTAAACAAACATTTGTTCTAGTCTGCAAAAGGTTCAGTAAAGTGCAGTGAAGGTTTACCTTCCTACCAAAGCTAAACTGGAGTGATTTAAAACCAAGAGTCTGAATATGTGGGAATGGCCCAGTTAAAACCCAGAATTTATGTTGAATGAGAATCAGTAACAAGACTTTTTGCTGTTCACTAATGGTCTTCACCTTTCTGTTACAAAATGCACTCTATTCTGCAGGTGCATCCATGTCCATAGTAGATAAGGAGGGACTTACTGCACTAAGTTGGGCATGTCTAAAAGGACACTTGCCTGTGGTTCGCTGCCTAGTGGAAAGAGGTGCAACAACTGATCATGCTGATAAAAATGGGCGCACACCCCTCGACCTGGCAGCTTTTTACGGAGATGCAGATGTGGTAGGTGGCTTAAAAATGAAACTGCTATGTAATGTTTAAAGATGATTTGCTTTTTCTGCCTTAAATAATCTTTTGATTTTGATTCTTTTGAAAATAATTTCTTTGTATCTTACAGGTACAGTTCCTGGTGGATCAGGGTGCCCTGATTGAGCATGTGGACTACAGTGGGATGCGTCCACTGGACCGGGCTGTGGGCTGCCGCAATACATCAGTGGTGATGGCTCTCCTGAAAAAGGGGGCTAAGATTGGTAAAAGCATACGCTAATAATTCTGACATCCTAACTGGTCAATAGGGATTATGTTATATGAAAAAATCTTATTTACAGCCACAATTTAGAAAAAGTTGGGAAAATGCAAATTAAAAAAATAAAAAAAACACACAGTTTCTTTCATTTACTTTGACTTTTATTTGATTGCAGATCTTTGATTTCATGTTTTGTCTGCTCAACTTCATTTCATTTATTAATAAACATCCATTCCTGCATTTTAGGCCTGCAACACATTTTTTTTAATTTTTTTTTTTATTCACACATTTTCTATGTGTGTCAGGACTGCAGGCAGGCCAGTCCAGTATCCGTACCCTCTTCTTCCGCAGCCATGCCTTTGTAATGTGTGCAGCATGTGGTTTTGCATTGTCTTGTTGAAAAATGCATGAACGTCCCTGGAAAAGATGACGTCTTGAAGGCAGCATATGTTGCTCTAAGATCTCAATGTGCTTTTCTGCATTAATGCTGCCATCACAGAAGTGTAAATGACCTTTGCCAAGGGCACTGACACAGTCCAATACCATGACAGACCCTGGCTTTTGGACTTGTGGCTGATAACAGTCTGGATGGTCCGGAGCACATGGCGTCAATGCTGATTCTGACCACAACACACGTTTCCACTGTGTGATGATCCATCCTAGATGCCTCCAAGCCCAGAGAAGTCGACGCCGCTTCTGGACATGGTTAACATAAGGCTTCTTTTTTGCACAGTAAAGTTTTAAGTGGCATTTGTGCATGTAACTTTGTATTGTAGTGCTTGACAAAGGTTTGCCAAAGTAATCCCTTGCCCATGTGGTTATATCAGCTATTGTTGATTGGCGGTTCCTGATGCAGTGCCATCTGAGGGATCGAAGATCACGGGCGTTTAGCTTAAGCTTGTGCCCTTGGCCTTTACGCACTGAAATTCCTCCAGATTCCTTGAATCGTTTAATGATATTATGCACTGTAGAGGGAGAAATATGCAAATCCCTTCCAATCTTTCTTTGAGGTACATAGTTTTTAAACATTTACAAATTTAAAAAAATGTCTTATGCATTTGGAGATCATCTGGCCATCTTTGCTCAAAGACTCAGCCTTTCCTGGATGCTGCTTTTGTACCAAACCATGATTACTATCACCTGTTGACATCACCTGTTTGGAATCACACCATTATTTAGTTTTTTCACTTCATTACTAGCCCTAAATTGCCCCCGTTCCAACTTTTTTGGAATGTGTTACAGCCCTGAAATGCAGGAATGGAGGTATATTAACAAATAAAATAAAGTTGAGCAGACAAAACATGAAATATTTTAAAAGTCAAAGTAAATGTAAGGAACACTGCATTTTTATTTTATTTGCATTTTTCATACTGTCCCAGGTTTTCTGATTTGGGGTTGCAGATTAATATACAAACCCAATTCCTAAAAATTTTAAAATGTAGGACAAATGTAGGTAAAAACAGACAGCAATAGTTTTAATAGTTCCAAGAAATTTTGTTGTTTTTGTCTATGTACATTCATTCTTAATTTAATGGCTGTAATGTTCCAAAAAGTTCCAAAAGATCAGGGGCACTATTACATTTCTTTTTTTCAGTATTATTCAGTTCTCTAATAATTTAAAAACTAAGGACACAAACCAGTGTAGTTGCAGATGTTGAAAAACTTTACAGTTTTGCTTGATACTGTCATAGCTTAACATACACTATATCGCCCAAAGTATTCGCTCATCTGCCTAAACACGTGTATGAACTTGAGTGACATCCCATTTTTAATCCATAGGGTTTAATATGATGTCGGCCCACCCTTTGCAGCCATAACAGCTTCAACTCTTCTGGGAAGGCTTTCCACAAGGTTTAGGAGTGTGTTATGGGAATTTTTGACCATTCTTCCTGACAGGGCTGTTTTGGCAGCAAAAGGGGGACCAACACAATATTAGGAAGGTGGTCATAATTTTATGCCTGATCGGTGTGTCCTCTCTGTGCCATTTTAGTTAAATATCTGCAAAAGAAAATCATTTAATAATTTTTTTAATCACTGTTTTCTGGGGTTTTGTGTTTTCTATTTATTTTTTTCCATTTTACCTACTTTTTGAAATTTGGGTCGTACATATTTATAGTAATTTTAAAATGAAATAGCCATTTAGAAAATTACAAAAAATTTATTCAAGATGATGAAACAAGATAATGAATCTAAAAACCCCTGGTACATGTCTGTGTTTGCATGTGTTTATGCAAGTTAGTTTTTACTGTTGCTTAAATGTGGCTTCTGTGGCACTTCACTGTGATGTTCTTCTGTATCTGTTTACATATTTAAAGTAACTGTTTTTTAATTCGAAGAGTCCTGATGATTTATTAGTAAAAACAGGACTCTGATGTAAATAGTTTTAAAATAGTACCAGCTGTAGGCAGTGGTGTATAAAGTACCTGAAAGCCATACTTGAGTAAAAACTTTGTTTGTGCCAAATCATGATTATAATCAGCTGTTGACATTACCTGTTTGAAATCATGTAATTATTTAGGTTTTTTTTTACCTCATTACTAGCCCTAAATTGCCCTGTTCCAACTTTTTTGGAATGTGTTGTAGGCCTAAAATGCATTAATATGCTTTAAACATGTTTTAAACTTTAAAAATTTAATTTTAAATTATTTTAAGAAAACACTATTTCTTTTTTTATGCATTTTCTCCCCTTTTCCTCCCTTTTAGCGCGTCCAATTGCCCTTCATGCTTCCTCTCCACCAATCTCCATCCCTGCTCTGATTGAGGAGAACGAAGCTAACCCACGCCCCCTCTGACACATGGGCAGCATGCCATATGCATCTTATCACCTACACTTTTACGAGTGCAGTGCAGCTCAGCATTGTGTACTGAGAGACACACCCTGAGAGCACTCTTTTCTCATCTCTGTGCAGGCGCCATCTATCAGCCAGCAGAGGTCATAATTGCACCAGTCATGGGAGAGAGACCCCATCCGGCTTAGTCCCGCCCATATCTGAACAACAGGCCAATCGTTGTTCATGTGACCGCTCAGCCTTAGCCGGCAGGCAGAGCTGAGATTCGATACGATGTATTCGAGATCCCAGCTCTGGTTCCAGCGTGTGTTTTTACTGCTGCGCCACCTGAGCGGCCCAGAAAACACCATTTCTAACTTGTATGTCAACTTGAAGCAGCAGCTGAAAAATCATCCACGAAAAGTTGAAAACTAGGAAAAGCAAAGTATTTTTTAAACATTATTTTCTTGTTGAGACCATTAAAGGGTTAAAGACGTGCATTTTCCTCAACACCATGAATGTTTCCTCTGCCAGTGTAATTTACAAGTTAGTTGAAGTTAGTTGAGTTTTTAAAAATGATGGACGTGTCTTCATGAGTTTTGCACTGAATTAATTCCAAACAAATTTTGTGAAACGTTATATCAGTGGTTTGAATGTAATCGAAAATGTTAGCTAGATCTCAAAGCTAATTATAAGAAATAAAAAAATATGATGCTGCATATTTTGTTAATCATTCTTAACTTACATCAGTGTGTTGGACAGGGAGGTTCTAAAATGCTGACATTTTCGTATCTTTGTGTAAACATAAGATGCACTTCACTCCGATCACTTTTAGAGAGCTTGTTTGCACTTGCGCATTTATGTGCTTAACCGCTGATCTAACTTACAAGCGCAGATTCGCCAAACCTGCTTGCAGTTTGTCACACGTCTCACATCATTTAGCTAAAAAAAATGTTGTTGTTTTATATTGTAGTAAGGAGTAACGAATTTACAGGTAAATGTATCGGAGTAAAAGTAAGAAAATGTAGTGGAGTTAAAGTAAACGTTGCCGAAAATTTTTATACTCCAATAAAGTACAGATACTCCAAAAAAGTACTGTAACGAAGTATTATTACGTTGTTACTATACACCACTGGCTGTAGATCACAGATCCCTACAGGTAGATCACAAGGTCTAAAACAATGCACTTAAATACAGTAGACCCTTGAGAATACGAGCGGTTTACCATACGAACATTTTGGGTTACAAACGATCTTTTTCAACTTAACGTACGAACAAATTTCGGATTATGAACCGAAATTCGCGAAACACGTGACGTCACGAACAAGTTGACTCCGAGCGTCTCTCTCTATATACAGTATATATACAGTAAGCGAACATTCGGACAGCGGACGGTGTTTTTCCAGTGTTTTCTTTATATTTTGTAAAATTCTATATTAAAATGTCCCCAGAGAAGGTGCAGAGAAAGCGTTTTTTGTTGTTGTATAATTACTCCTGCCAGTAGCTGTCACTGTGTATCAGACAGAGAGTTGAGTAAGAGAGAAGAAGGAAGTTATTCTTTCGTGAAATTACACCTACAAAATACAACGCTATTGAAATAAAGAAGGAAATAATAGAGAAATATGAGAGTTATTGTTGTTTCTGGTAGATACATTTTATAAAAAAAGAAGGAAATGTATTATGGTGTATGGTACAGCACACGTACTGTACTGAAATGTGATGTGTGTTTATGTACAGTACTACTACTGTGTATTGTTGTTCATTATTGTTTATTACAGAAATGTCTATTCTATAATTTAAGATTTAAGGGCAAATATGCTTGTATTTATAACAAAAAAGACCATTTAGGACATTAGAAAGGATAGGTAAGGGGGTGGTTTGGGATGTCTGGCACGGAATAATTCTATTTACATTATTTTCTATGGGAAAAATAGGTTTAACTAATGAAAATTTTGACTTAAGAACAGCCCTTCAGAACCAATTAAATTCGTAAGTCAAGGGTCCACTGTAATTCTAATTTGAATGAAACAAAGGCTTATTCACAGGAACTTGTTTACTAGATGTATTTGCATGTATCAGTTATTGTGTGCCAATATTTAACCAATTGAAATGATAACTGTGATGCTTTTGTTGTTTGCGCATTCATATTTATCCATCCATAAATTCCTTGGGATTTTTAAATCAAAATCTTTATTTCTTGGATGGAGTTCCTCGTCCCTCACTGCTGCGTCTTTTTCTGTTCCTTCTCTCACACTTCCACAATCACAAACATGTCTTCTCTTTCCTATTTTCTCTTTCACTCACCCACACAATTCTCTTTTTACCTCCTCAACCCACTCCAACTGGGCTGCTCACTTCATCTCACTTTTCCTTGCCCACACTCCTTCATTCACGGCCTTTGATCTTTGCACCCTGCCCACCCACTACAGGATGTCAGACCTTGCCAAGTCGGCACAAAGGAGGTAACACTTAAGATCGGAAAGCTAGCACTTCACATCCTAGCAGGCCTATCAAGCCCCTTTTGTCCTGTGTGTTTTGTATTCTCTGTTCTGTTTATTTTATGGTGACTAGCAATGTTTGCTCTCACTGTAAACTGACCTCAAATTACCCCTTTGGTTATTAATGTTCATTTGTTTATTGGGCAGGTTAAAAAAAGATGTTAGTTGTGAGGTTTTCAGATACAGTGAAGCTACTTTTGCCTGTTTTTCAGTGTGTGTCTTAAGTTCATTTTTGTCTGCTTGTTTCCATCTATGTGTGAGTATGTCAAAACACATCTAGTGTTTTTTTATTGTTTGTCATATTTGCTTTTTCAAATTCTAAAGTGTACTTTTTTCTAGACTCATGAGTTATTTCTATTCAAAGAAAAGTGTCTCTATGCAGAGGACACAACTTTTTTTACATACTGTGACTGGTTGTCCTTGTTGATTGTCCATGTTGATTGTTGTGCATGTTGTTGAGAAAATGCTCTGCGCCAATTCTTCTTTCTCTTTTCCTCTCAAACTCTTTATTCATCATTTTGATTTTTCATGTATCCCTTTGATTTTAGGTCCAGCCACATGGGCCATGGCAACCTCAAAACCAGACATTATGATGATCCTGCTAAGAAAGCTAATTGAGGAGGGTGATGGCTTTTACAAGGTTAAATTTTTTAAATTTTTATGGCTTACAAATTACATAACACAAACCTTTATGGTACCTCCATAATCCCTTTATTTAATTATTATGTGGTTTTTTTTAACAGAAAGGCAAAGTAAAGGAGGCAACACAACGTTATCAATATGCTTTGAAGAAATTTCCTCGTGAAGGTTTTAGTGAAGAACTGAAAGCCTTCCGTGAGCTCAAAGTGTCTCTATTCCTCAACTTGTCTCGGTGCCGACGAAAAATGAACGTTAGTATCAAAGATTAATTTTTAATATTTAATAATCAAGCTGGAAAGTCTGCACACCCCATTTACCTTCTTTACATTTTATTACATAAACATCATTCTATAATAGATTGACAAACATCTACACACAATAGCCCACAATGACAAAGTGAAAGCAGGTTTTTAGACATTTGTGCTGATTTATTAAAAATTAAATTATAAAATATCATATGGACACAAGTATGCACACCCTTTGATATGACACCCAAAAGTGAGATGAGGTGCATTTTGTTTTCACTGATACTGCTTGAGATGTTTCTACAATTTAATTGGAGTCCAACTGTGCTAAATTCAATTAATTGGACATGATTGGGGATTGCCAACACCTGCCTATGTCCCACAGTTGACAGTGCCTATCAGAGCAAACTCCAAGCCATGGGGTCAAAGGAATTATCTGCAGACCTCAGAAACAGGATTGTGTCAAGACATAGATCTGAAGAAGGGTACAGAAAAGCAACTTTACAGGTCCCAAAGAGCACATGGGCCACCATCATTTGTAAATGGAAGTTTTTGGAAGTACCAAAAAGACGGGCCTTGGCCGGGGAGGTGAGCAGGAACCCGAGGGTCACTCTGACAGAGCTCCAGCGTACCTTTGTGGAGATGGGAGAACCTATCAGAAGTTCAACCATCCAGGCAGCACTCCACAAATCATGCCTTTATGGTAAAGTGGCCAGACAAAAGCCACTTCTCAGTAAAAGGCATATGACAGCCCGCTTGAAGTTTGCCGAAAGGCACCTAGAGGACTCTCAAACCATGAGAAACAAGATTCACTGGTCTGATAAAACCAAAATTACACTTTTTGGCCTGAATACCAAGCATCACATCTGGAGGAAACCAGTCACGGCTCATCACCTGGCTAATGCCATCCCTACAGTGAAGCATGGCGGTGGCAGCATGATGATGTGGGGATGTTTTTCAGCAGCGGGACCGGGGCGACTAGTCCTGATAGAGGGAAAGATGAATGCAGCTAAGTACACAGAGATCCTTGAAGAAAACCTGCTCCAGAGCGCTCTGGACCTCAGACTGGGGCGAAGGTTTACCTTCCAACATGACAACGACCTGAAGCACACAACCAAGAGAACAAAGTAGTGGCTTCGGAGAAAGTCTGTGAATGTCCTTGAGTGGTCCAGCCAGAGCCCAGACCTGAATCCAATCAAACATCTGTGGAAGGAGTTGAAAATGGCTGTGTACCGTCGCTCCCCATCCAACCTGACGGAGCTTGCAAGGATATACCAAGAGGAATTGGCAAAAATGTCCAAGACATTGAAGCTGTAATTGCTGCCAAAACCAACCAACCAACTATTAGGCTAAGGGTTTGTACAGATACAGTATGTAACCCCTAAAAAGAATTTCACTTCGTAATTATTGGTGATTGTGTGTAGATGTGTCTATTATAGCATGAGTCTGTAACGTAATAAAATGTGAAGAAGGTGAAAGGGGTGTGCAGACTTTCCTGCTTGACTGTATATTGTACATAAATTTCTAATCAACCACAATAAAGGGTGTGCTCTTAAAATCACTTTCTTCCTAATTTGCTTGTTAAAATGTGGTAATATGCAAAAAATAATAATAACATAATTGTTGTTTAGAGTTTCCTAAAACTTTTTTTTAATTGATTTGCTAAGTGTATTGTTTACAGTGTCGTGAAAAAGTATTTGCCCCATTCCTAATTTTTATCTATTTTGAGTTGAGCATGAAATTCCTGTTTAAGCTCTTGCCACAGCATCTCAATGGGATTTAAGTAAAGACCACTCAAAACATAATACTGTACAATCCCATTAAAACGGACTTCAAGGTATCTGGCAAGATAGTCCGTTATATCCGAGTACATAACTGGAGCTTCAGACACCATGATGGTGACCACAGCAGGTATGGTAGGTCAGTGTAGAACCACACATATGCATACACCGATCAGCCATAACATTAAAACCAACTCCTTGTTTCTACACTCACTGTCCATTTTATCAGCTCCACTTACCATATAGGAGCACTTTGTAGTTCTACAATTACTGACTGTAGTCCATCTGTTTCTCTTCATGCTTTGTTAGCCCACTTTCATGCTGTTCCTTAGTGATTAGGAATTCCACAGGACCACCACAGAGCAGGTATTATTTAGGTGGTGGATGATTATCAGCACTGCAGTGACATTGACATGGTGGTGGTGTGTTAGTGTGTGTTGTGCTGGTATGAGTGGATAAGACACGGCAGCGCTGCTGGAGTTTTTAAACACCTCACTGTCACTGCTGGACTAAGAATAGTCCACCAACCAAAAATATCCAGCCAACAGCGCTCTGTGGGCAGCATCCTGTGACCACGGATGAAGGTCTAGATGATGACCAACTCAAACAGCAGCAATAGATGAGCGATTGTCTCTGACTTTACATCTACAAGGTGGACCAACTAGGTAGGAGTGTCTAATAGAGTGGACAGTGAGTGGACATGGTATTTAAAAACACCAGCAGTGCTGCTGCACAACACACACTAACACACTACCCCCATGTCATTGTCACTGCAGTGCTGATAATGATCCACCACCCAAATAATACCTGCTCTGTGGTGGTCCTGTGGGGGTCCTGACCATTGAAAGCAGGCTAAAACAGTATGTAGAGAAACAGATGGACTACAGTCAGTAATTGTAGAACTTGAAAGTGTTTCTATATTTTATCTTTTGAGCCATTCAGAAGTGCATGTGTGCTTCAGATAATTATACTGCTGCATAACCCAACTGCTCTTGAGCTTTATGTCATGAACTGGTGGGTGGAGACTCTTTTTTAGGATGTTTTTAATGAGAGCAGAATTCATGGTTCCATCAGTTCCATCAAGTCGTTCAGGTCCAGCAAAAGCAGAGCAGCCCCAGACCCTTCCACTACCACCACTGTTTTGACTGTTAGTATGATATTCTTATGGTGGAGTAAAGTGTTAGCTTTACACCAGATGTAATGGGACCCACATCTTCTAAAAAAGTTCCACCTTTGACTCATCAGTCCACAAAATACGAATCCAAATTACAAAAGTTGGTACAGTTACATATAAAATGCATATAAAAAACAACTTTGTTCCTTACATTTACTTTGACCTTTATTTAATTGCAGGCAATATGAACCCAAGATATTTCATGTTTTGTCTGGTCAACTTTAATTTATTAATATACATCTATTCCTGCAACACATTCCAAAAAAAAAATGGGCCGGGCCAATTTAGTGCTAGCAATGAGGTTTAAAAAAACTAAATAATGATGTGAATTAAAACAGGTGATGTCAACAGGTGATTGTAATCATGGTTTGGTACAAAAGCAGCGTCCAGGAAAGGCTGAGTCTTTGATGAGCAAAGATGGTCAGAGGATCTCCAGTTTGTCAACAAATGCGTGAGAAAATTATTGAAATGTACCTCAAAGAAAGATTGGAAAGGATTTGCATATTTCTCCCTCTACAGTGCATAATATCATTAAACAATTTTAAAATCTGGAAGAATTTCAGTGCATAAAGGCCAAGGGCGCAAGCTGAAGCCGACCGCCCGTGATCTTTGATCCCTCAAACGGCACTGCATCAAGAACCGCCACTCAACAATAGCTGATATAACCACATGGGCAAGGGATTACTTTGGCAAACCAAAAGTTAGATGCACAAATGCCACTTAAAACTTTACTGTGCAAAAAAGAAGCCTTATGTTAACCATGTCCAGAAGTGGCGTCGACTTCTCTGCGCTCGGAGGCATCTAGGATGGACCATCACACAGTGGAAACGTGTGTTGTGGTTAGATGAATCAGCATTCCAGGTCTTTTTTGGCAAAATGGACTCCGTGTGTTCTGGACCAAAGACGATAAGGACCATCCAGACTGTTATCAGCAACAAGTCCAAAAGCCAGGGCCTATCATGGGATTGGGCGGTGTCAGTGCCCTTGGCAAAGGTCATTTACACTTCTGTAATGGCAGCATTAATGCAGAAAAGTACACTGAGATCTTAGAGCAACATATGCTGCCTTCAAGACATCATCTTTTCCAGGGACATCCATACATTTTTTAACAAGACAATGCAAAACCACATGCTGCACACATTACAAAGGCATGGCTGTGGAAGAAGAGGGTCCGTACCCTCTTCTTCCACAGCCATGCCTTTGTAATGTGTGCAGCATGTGGTTTTGCATTACCCGTGTACTGGACTGTGTATTCACAGTGTATTATTGTGAAATCTTAACTGAGGCAAGTAAGACCTGCAGTTTGTTACATGTTGTTACTAGGTTCTTTTGTGACCTGGATGAGTCGGTGATGCCTTCTTGGTGAAATTCTGGTAGGCTGGCCATCCTGGGAAGGTTTGAAATCGCTGTATAAAAAAAAATTTTTTTACAAAAAATTGTTTAATTGCACTAGCCACGCCCAAGTAGACCTGTAGATCTATCTAAATTTATGAATATCTGCATTTGAATCTTTTTAGAATGTGGTATTGTTTGAGATCCTCTAGCATGCCTCTTATTGCCAGAGAGGTTCTACTGGTGATGTTTGTATTCTGTACTGGTAATGTTAAATTTAGATAGATCTACAGGTCTACTTGGGCGTGGCTAGTGCAATTAAACAATTTTTTGTAAATTGAATTTGATTAAACTTTTGATTTAGTCACTAAGAGGGCAATGACTTTCTCACGTAAATAGAGCTGAAAAGCATTTTTCTTCAATAGAAAAAGCATTTAATTTGTGTCTAATATTAAACTTGTTCTGATTATCTAAAACAAATAACTGTGGCAAATATTTAGAAACTCTAACCCTAGAAGAAATCCCTTTTTCATTAGGTTGAACCCTAATTTTGTAATAATGTAAAATAACTAGAAATACGAAAAAATATTATAAATGATTAAAAAAAAAATTTTTTTTTAAAGCAATATAAGGCACTGGTTAGTTAAATAAGATAGCCAGTTATAAGACTGGTATGTGGAGTGTACCATCACAAAGCCACCTCATATTTTTTAAGAAACCAAGCAAGATATAATTGAACTTATATGTGAATGTGTAAGGCTGACTATGGCTATTTTATGTGAATGAATTTTGTTTATTGTTTTTTGTTTCCTTTCCAAGGACTTTGGGATGGCAGAAGAATTTGCGACCAAAGCTATAGAGCTGAAACCCAAATCTTATGAGGCGTACTATGCTAGAGCCCGAGCTAAACGTAGCAGCAGGTAGGATTTAATCCACATTCTTGTTCTTTGTAGGAACTCTGTGTATTGTTATTGCTGTTTCTATTGGACCTACTTGTATCTAGTATGTAAATGTAAATGTAAATCTAGTATAATTCATGGGTTACCACTCTTATTTGCCAAAGCAAAAATCAAAGGCTAGTCACAGTATGGAGGATGTTTGGTGCCAATAGAATTGGTCATTTGCACATCATGTGGCTCAATTAACATAAAAGATACACATATTAAAGCAGTATACACCGATCAGCCATAACATTAAAACCACCTCCTTGTTTTTACACTTATTGTCTATTTTATCGGCTTCACTTACCATATAGGAGCACTTTGTAGTGGTCCTGGGAGAGTCCTGACCATTGAAGAACAGCATGAAAGGGGGCTAACAAAGCATGCAGAGAAATAGATGGACTACAGTCAGCAATTTGAGAACTTTAGAGTAGCTATTATTTGGGTGGTGGGTCATTCTGGTGGTGGTGTGTTAGTGTGTGTTGTGCTGGTATGAGTGGATCAGACACAGCAGCGCTGATGGAGTTTTTAAACACCTCACTCTCACTGCTGGACTGAGAATAGTCCACCAACCAAAAACATCCAGCCAACAGCGACCAGTGGGCAGCATCCTGTGACCACTGATGAAGGTCTAGAAGACGACCAACTCAAACAGCAGCAATAAATGAGCAATCGTCTCTGACTTTACATCTACATGGTGGACCAACTAGGTAGGAGTGTCTAATAGAGTGGACAGTGAGTGGACACGGTATTTAAAAACTCCAGCAGCGCTGCTGTGTCTGATCCACTCATACCAGCACAACACACACCACCATGTTAGTGTCACTGCCTAAATAATACCTGCTCTGTGGGGTCCTGACCATTGAAAAACAGGGTGAAAGCAGGCTAAAAAGGTATGTAGAGAAACAGATGGACTACAGTCAGTAATTGTAGAACTACAAAGTGCAAATATGGTAAATGGAGCTGATAAAATGGACAGTGAGTGTAGAAACAAGGAGGTGGTTTTAATGTTATGGCTGATCAGTGTATACTGCCTTTAACACAATGGCATTTTATTAGACATCCAGGCTTATTTCAGTTTGACTAAAATTACAATGTTTTACTTGAATTTAGGCATAGGGCAGTCTGGTGGCTCAGTGGGTAGCACTGTTGGATCACAGCAAGAAGGTCCTGGGTTTGATCCCCAGGTCCTTTCTGTGTGGAGTTTGCATGTTCTCCCTGTGTCTGTGTGGGTTTCCTCCCACAGTCTAAAGATATGCAGGTGAGGTGAATTGGAGATACAAAATTGTCCGTGACTGTGTTTGACATTAAACTTGTGAACTGATCAATCTTGTGTAATGAGTAACTACCATCCGTTTCTGTCATTAATGTAATCAAAGTGTGTAAAACATGACGTTAAAATCCTAATAAATAAATAATTTAGGCAATTTCATTGTAATCTAAATTGCTTCTTGCCATCATTTTGCTCTGCAGGCAATTTTCAGAGGCTTTAGAGGATCTCAGGGAAGCCATGAAGCTGTGTCCCAACAATCGTGAGATTGTACGTCTCTTGCAGCGTGTGGAGGAAGAATGCAGAAAAGTTACCCAGACAGACGAAACAGAACTTGAGCCTCCACCATCCCCACCCCCATCCCCTTTACCTGTGGAAGAGAAAGAGCCACCTCATCATACTCCACCCCCTGAACCACGTCTAGATGACATGGAGCCTGTGCAAGACCTCTTTGAGGATGATGACTTTCTGGAACAGGAGCTAGAGGGCATTCCTGTTGGCCTTGCTCCTGATTGCATCAACCCATCTAGTCTGCAACTGATCCACAGCCCACCCCTTTCTCCCATTCCTTTATCAGGAGGACAGACCTTTGAATTCCACTCAAGCCCCACTACCTTATCATCTCCAACTCACCAGGGCTACCAGTCCACCTCGCCTTGTGTCTCTCCCACACAGCAAAACTCTCATTACCGACACAGTCCTCCACACACTTCTCCTGCACACCAAGCTTCTTTCCGCTTCAGTCCTCCTTCTATGGGCAGTGGGGGTCAGGGAATAGACTACCAGAGCCCCCCTTCCTCCCCACTTCATCGTGCAGGACCATACAGAGCCAGTCCCCCCTTGGAGAATGTGTGTCTCTATCGTTCCCAGTCGGGATCCCCCGTTCGCTACCAGCAGGATCCTTTGCCCAGTCGCCCCAAATCGCCTCTGTCCAAGATCAGCAGTCAGCGCTCTTTCCAGCTTCAGTCACAGCCATCTCAGTGTACCCAGTCCTCCCAGCACCACCAGGTCCAGGGTATTCGACTGCAGCCCTCCGTGGCTCAGATTGTACGCACAAATCAACCTGGGGGTGGCATCTATGGACAGGTGGCTCACCCACTCAGCAGCAGGTACCAAGGCAGCTCAATGGATATAGATAGGGAAAGAGAGCGGGAGTCCAGGCTGGTATACCAGCCATCATTGGATGGAAGATCCATGTCTCAGGTGCAGTCTAGCCTAAGTGTGGGGGCTCTGTGCCAGCACAGAGGACGAAGTGGACCTGGAAATGTTCTCGAATCTGGCATGGGAAAAGATGAAGTGCCCCAGCGTCCTGTCTCAGCCTACCGCTCTGCAACAGGAGTTCCAGGAGCAATGCGCTTCAGCCAGACACCTCAGATCAGCCGCAGCCAGTCAGCAGCATACTACCCTGTCTCAAAGCATGAGCTGGAGAGGGCCACAGCAGCATCCTCCATGTCCCCATGTCAGCTAGGCTCTCCTGATATTTCACACCTTGTGCGTCGGCCTATCAGTGCCAACACAGGTGATCTAAAGCAGCACATGTCCACCCCTAGACCCCTTATTCATTCTCAAAGTGTATGCCTGCGATTCTCCCCCTCCAGCAGCAACATTTCCTCAGGCTCTAGTTCTAATCTACCTTCTAGCTTTAGGCCTTCATCCTCCATAGCCCAAATGGAAATCCCACTACAGGTGGCATATGACCGAGGCTTTGACGAGCCAGCATCACTCTCACCATCGCAGAGCGGGTTGTACCCCAGTGAGCCAGCCCGTTCTCGCACCACTCCTTTCATGGGTGTCATTGACAAGACAGCACGGACTCAGCAGCAGTACCTGCATCAGCCTTCCCGCGCCTGGCCAGTCACATCCCTTGACAATGTCATCACCAGCCCTACATCACCTGGAAACCTGATTCACCAGGCATCCACGGCCTCCTCCTATAGCCCACCCACGTCTTTAGGCAATATTGCCTACTACAACAAGACTAACAATGCTCAGAATGGGCACTTGCTGGATGATGAGTACTATGCCCAGCCACAGCCCTCATCCCTGGGCAAATTGGCAAATGGAGGTGCCCATGATAGGGACCTAGTGGAGCGGGTTAGTCAGGTTCCCACATACCAAGATGTTAAAGTGGCACGGACAATGCCTGTGGCACAGGCCTACCAGGAGAACATGTATCGCCAGCTCTCTCGTGATTCCAGACAAGGCCCAACCTCGCCCATCAAACCAAAGAGACCTTTTGTGGAGTCCAATGTGTAACAAGGCCAGCTAGATGTAAAGGGTGTGTGATGAGGAATAACAGTGTATTTGTGTGTGCTAGTGGAACAAAATATTAAAAATAATTACAAAGTCACCTCAGTCATAACTTAAAACTCCAAACTTCGGAGGATAATGTTGACACGTTGCAGCTTTCTGAAAGAAATGGTTGATTTTGTGATCTGTGCCTGCTTCTGGTATAGTTAGAACATAGTTTTACAGCTAGAGCAAAAGATTTGAAGACACTGGAAGATGAGGACGGTATGTGAATGTTCTTTCCAGCGCTGCACATTTTGTGAAAGCACATTTCTGAACCTAACCTAAACTGAAGCAACAAACTTGCACATCCTATTGAGGAACAGTGTTTTTCTTGCAGTTGACAACCCAAATGACTGTAATTGAGCTGTACGAACAAATAAGACTGCTTGAATTAGGCTTCTTGGGAATCTACATCGTCAACACATTTTTTTTATTCCAAACCGGACTGCTAGGCCTTCCAGAGTATATAATGAATGTTAGAAGATTTTTAGTTTTAAAAAATCACAAAAAAATAAAGATGTAGATGCAGAAGGAAACACAAATATTTTTAACTGAACTTAAGGACTTTAAAGCCTAACAAAGAAAACCATCTAAAAGTATAGTTGGAAATACAGCAGAGAAGAAAATTAACATCTGGAATAGAAGTGGTCAGTCATAATATTACCTTTTGTTATGAAAAATCTGACATAATACTGAAAAAGTAATTCATTTTCTGTGAAAGGTTGTACATGCCCTGCTTCACACAGAACATGTTTCAGGGATGTTGAATAAGAAAGAGACTGTAGTAATAGTTCTTTTTTTAAACAGTCAAAACAGTAACAGTATTATTCTAATATTTAAAATACATTAGTATATTAAGCTATTTTGCCATAGTATACTTGTTTTAACCTTGAACTTTATGGCGATTTTTATTTATTTATTTATTTTATTTTTTTGCTGCACTGTCTGCCCGTGAAGAAAAATAGCACTTTATTGATTTTATTCTGATGATAGTATATAATTTATAAGGTTTGAGAGATGGCTTGGTTTGTCAAAAATAACTAAGAAATAAATGAATACTGAAAGATTATTTGTCAATTAGTTGTTCTACCAGAAAATTCAAATAGCAGTCATTCTATTTTTTGTTGTAACAAAGCTAATTTATAAGCTAGGAAATCTTTAAAAAAGCATATATGTTTTTAAAAAGCTATTGAAACATGTACATAATAGCCTTTATAGAGCGCATTGTATGTGCTGTACATATCGGCTGAATGTGTTTTATGCATACCCATAATTATTTCTATATATTTAATTAAACACAGTTTCTGAATTATGGCCAAAACAACAAATGGTTAACAATACAGTATATGTGGAGAGAAATAGTTAAAGCCGACTGCAAGTTTCAGAGGTATTCAGGGTTCAGTAGCGTCCTGAAATACTCCTGAAAAGTAACACTTAGGGGAAGTAATGTATTTTATTATATGAGATCATATGTTCTTTTAGTAAAGACTTGAAAAAAGTCATTTGTGGTGAAATGCAATACAGCCAATGTGCAGTGTTCAAACTGTGTCTTTGGTTAGATGTTCTCAATAATGGACTTTAAAAAGCTGCTGTCTTGAGAACCTCGGTTACCTTTTACCCCTTCTCATTTAGGACTAAATGAAAAGGGACACGGAGGACTTTTAAAACGTCTATCTGTAAAAGAAATTAATAGCTGTTTCAGTGTAGAATATTTGCTGTAAATATGGATGCATGTTTTATTCTTAGCCACCTGTGAGCTAATGTGTGCAGTGTACCTTATGTTTACTTGAAAGTATGAATGAACTTGGTGCCCAAATAATTCATTCCACCCGCTTATTTTTAAGTGTTAATTAGGAAACATACTACTGACCTTCAAAAGGGTTAACTGTTTTTTATTTGTTTGCATTTGAGTTCATTTAACGTACTTGCTTGCTAAGCTAACTTCTGTTGTCCGTAAATGTGAGCTTTCAGAGCGCTGTGAAAAGTTTAATGACTACAATAAACCAGAATGTGTTCTTATCATGCTGGAATCTGTGATCTATTAAATCAGTGGTTCTCACACTATGGTGGTACGCAGTGTCCCTCTGGTGGTATTCAAGGGGATCTACTGAAAATTAAAGAAAATCAAAGAATGAGATGACATTATTTAAACTTTAAGAGGTAGCTAAATGAATAAGCTGAAGTAACTAAAATGATACAAACTACAAGCTACAAACAGGAACATTAGAACAAGATAAGGACGACAATATGTCCAGCTCAGTAGAAACGGAGGTGAAAAACAGCAACGATGAACTCAACACAAGCATTTCCAATTAAGAATTTGCCTTCTTAGCAGACTGTGCATTATTGCATATTATTTTACATTACAGCTGAACAGGGTAGCCGTATATGGTATTAAGTTTAGATTTGTATTGAACAGTCTTCAGACAAAAGCTTCAGAATTACTTAAATGAACCTTGAGGTAACTTACTTTCTCTACAGCATAACATTTTCTCTAATGCATAACATTGCACCTTTTATGCTTGTTAACAAGCTTGATTCACAACCAATCTGATGGTAGATGCATGTACCTTGACAGCAACTGTGGCAAGAGCTACCTGTAGGTCCCATGATGACATTATGACATTTTAAATCCTCTCCCAGATTTCTGAATCCCTTCTTTCTGAAGGCCTCAGAGAGCTCTTTAGATCTCACCATGGTGATAACACTCACTTCAACAATCAAGAGCAAACCAAACTAATGTCTGAGGTTTAAATAAAACTCCAGTGTCCTCTAACAATGGTCTAATCATTGCAGCTGATGTGGTGCATCTCATTCTAATTTTAGACATTTTAAGTAGTAATAAATGTGGGGTTGTCCTAACTTTTTCCTCACAATGAATTTCCATTTTTGTTCATAACATTTTACAACTTGTGTTTAAAAGTAATTTTTTAACATTTTTGTTGTTTAGTTATATAAGCTCCATCTCTCAGTACTGTTCAAATGAAGCTTAAATGTTCATATATTTAAATTTGTTCAAAAAGACAAAGGTTTTCATATGACTGTATCTTTGAACCAACATGCTTCGTCTCCCAACTGTATGCTAGTTTGCACCAAAGACAAGAAGACAAAAAACTGGTGTGAAAATGCATTTATTAATGTAATTGTTCATTTCGTTGACATACTTTTTTAAAAATTCTTTTGTATCCAAAAATAGTCGTTTTTAATTCCCTGTAAAACATGCAGTTAGCACTAACTTTACTCTATACTCAATGTTCCCCATCGTTTTGCCGGCATCCACTGACATGGCCAACTGTGGTTAGTTGTGAACGCCCAGTTAGATCCGTGGCACAGCTGAGATTCAAATTCAAATGCATGGTAAATACATCTCTGCTTCACACCTCTTACCTCTTCAGCTAATGAGTAATCACGAATCAAAGAGAACACAGGATGTTCTGGAGAAACACTATTCATAGTAGTCCAAGTAGTGCAGGCATTAAATTCTAAATTTGTTTATACACTGATCAGCCATAACATTAAAACCACCTCCTTGTTTCTACACTCACTGTCCATTTTATCAGCTCCACTTACCACTTCGACAATTAGAAGAAGTTCTACAATTACTGACTGTAGTCCATCTATATCTCTACATATCTTTTTAGCCTGCTTTCACCGTTCTTTAATGGTCAGGACCCCCACAGGACCACCACAGAGCAGGTACTATTTAGGTGGTGGATCATTCTCAGCACTGCAATGACACTGACATGGTGGTGGTGTGTTAGTGTGTGTTGTGCTGGTATGAGTGGATCAGACACAGCAGCGCTGATGGACTTTTTAAATACCGTGTCCACCCTATTAGACAATCTACCTAAATGGTTCACCTTGTAGATGTAAAGTCAGAGACGATCGCTCATCTATTGCTTCTGTTTGAGTTGGTCACAGGACGCTGCCTACAGGGTGCTGTTGGCTGGATATATTTGTTTGGTGGACTATTCTCAGTCCAGCAGTGACAGTGATGTGTTTAAAAACTCCATCAGTACTGCTGTGTCTGATCCACTCATACCAGCACAACACACACTAACACACCACCACCATGTCAGTGTCACTGCAGTGCTGAGAATGATCCACCACCCAAATAATACCTGCTCTGTAGTGGTCCTGGGAGAGCCCTGACCATTGAAGAACAGCTTAAAAGGGGGCTAACAAATCATGCGGAGAAACAGATGGTCAGTAATTGTATAACTACAAAGTGCTGTAAGTGAAGCCGATAAAATGGACAATGTGTGTAGACACAAGGAGGTGGTTTTAATGTTATGACTGATCGGTGATACACTTTAAACATACACTATATGACCAAAACTATTCGGACACCTGACTGTGAGCTTGTTGGACATTCTAATTCAAAAACATATGGCATTTAAATAGAGTGATCTCTATGTGAACTTTCCAACGATATATGGGTCAAAGACGAGACGTAACTTTTTAGTGTCCCCACTTGATAAATAATATACAATTATATTAATATAAGTGGATATACCTTCAATCTACTCCATTTGTACATCTTTACTGAAACCTAAAGTAATTTTTACGGAAAATGTATGATTTTTGAAAAAATAACCCTTGAAACCCCCAAAATGTCATTCAGTGCAACGGTCCCCCTACCTCTTTAAGTAATAAAACATTAAGAAAAAACTAATTAATCTTAAGTAAAACCTAAAATTTACTGCTTTGGCATAATTGTACAAATGTCATGTGTGACTTATTAAATAATATTCAATCAGATATGTTTTTTAATATTAATAATATTCAGGATACTTTCAGTCCCGATTTTCCCAATCTTCAGTTGTCATTCAGTACAACGTTAATAAAAAGCCTTATTTTAATATGCAATCAAGCTACTGCAGTCATGTGACCAATTATAACAACAAAAGAAGACTCCTGGGGACCCTTCAGCACACACACAAGGTCAATGCATTTTAACATTATTTGATAAAAATGTCTTTTTACTGACACAGTACATTAAAGAACAAAACTGAGTGTCATTCAGTACAACACAGAAAACGTAATATTACGGTTAATCTTGTAAACAAATAAGGTTATTAACATTTAAATGTGAATATGTGTAGAAATGTCTTTGAGCTAAGGTCAATGTTAGCTTTTGCTAACCACTGGGATAACTGTAAAATGTGCTAAAGTAAAATTTCTGTCATTCAGTACAACAGTCATTCAGTGCAACAGAATTTCGCTGTTGCACTAAATTGACAATGACATTGTTATACTGACTTTATAATGTTTTAAAATTATTTTTAAATATTAAAACCACTTTTTTCCATTCTAGTCTTCCTTAATAAGAGCAGTAATTACAATGAATATTAATAATTGTTTTTGATGAAGTGGTCCCTGAGATTTTGTTATTGTCAAGTACGATGACCTGCCATTCGTTGGGCAGGTACTGCTGTCTGTAGGAGATGAGGTGCAAGTTAGCTGCATGCTACAAAATTGAAACAGAAATTCCTTTGTGTGGCCAAATCCACCTGATGAAATTTACTACCTTAAGTCTGATGTCAAAATCATAATCGCAGAACCAAAGCCATGTACAGCAAGAACCTCAAGGTTAACAACAAAAGACTGGAAAACATTTGTTCAGTTTATGAAATAAAATGCGACTTCAAATGGTTTTCACGGCTGAATGAATTTAGATTTACTGCAGCAACTTTTTCACGTGTTATGACACAAATTTCACACTTCCACACTGTTCTGGTGCCTTACAAGTTGTTATGATGGCTTCATTAGCTATGTTTTTCATTGCCTTACTTTTTTCATGATGTAGTAATATTATAACACATACTTGCCACTGATGTGGCATATTTTCATTCTACTACTGCTACTTTAAACAATGAAGAACTTAAAAACAAATTAAGTCATGAATATTCTGATGTAACAGGATAATTTGGAGTATGTCATTCAGTGCAACATAAAATCATCATACAGTGCAACAAAAACATTTGCTTAAAATAACTGTAATAAGTAATTATTATTATTTTTTTTTATGTGAATGCAAGAGAATCCAGGCCTGCTTCATAGAAAACAGAGTTTGATTAGGTTTCAAATAGAATAGAATGTGTAGCAAAAACATCTTCTATACAAATAAACAAAATCCCAAGACGCATTAGAGTACAAACAATGCACAGAAAATTAAAAACAGAGTAAGTACAGTTTCTTCTGAGGTTTTAAATCTTTTGTAAGAGATATACTAAACTTATAAATTTGAAATGGCTAAGATTGTTCCTTGTGTGTGTATTTTGTCATAAATTAGTCGTTGCACTGAATGACATTTTTGTGCCCTTGTTGTGTGTCAACAACACTAAAATTATCAAATAAGCAAAATGCTGAGAAAAAAAAAAACATATTTACATAGGTGACACATTTGTGCACAATATTAAATGAAAAAATTATACAATTTAACCATTTTATTTTTTTGGTACTTGGAACACCCTATTCGTCATTCACCCATATGTGTCAGTCAAAAGAGCATTTTTATGACTGGAAACTGTTGATGTTCCAGTTCATTCCAAAGCTGTTCAGTGGGAAAAGCCAAGCTTTTCTTCAAGTCTTTATAGACTTTGTTTTGTGCCCAGGGTTACAGACATGCCAGAACAGGAAAGGGCCACACATATTCTCTAGTGTAAGCCATATAATATACATGAATTCCTTGGACCTCAGTAACTGAACCATTATTTGGAGAGTAGGTTGTAGCCATTAGCATATAAATAAAATTAAATATACCAAGCCTAAAAGCAATACAGAACATCCTCAAATGCAATGTCTTAAGCCACAAAGATAAATGTATTCATTTTTTAAAATTATTTTTCAGTTACCAGAAATCAATGTACTGCTTGATTGTATGCTGACAGTAAAGTAGCACACAACTTTGTAGCCCATTGCTTTGGATATTTTGTCTCTCCTCTGTATCCCCCTTATCAGCTGAAAGGAACTACTATGGGACTCCCTTAGATCATGTTTGGGGGTAGACCATTGTTAGCACTGTCACTGACACTAACTGTTGTTGGGAATTTTTAATAATGTTTACACTTTATTAGGAACATACATATGCTGCATTTATAGTAGTTGTACAGTTAAAGACAAGAGCTATTTTCTTTTATAATGCATGTGTATCACCGACATCTTCCTCTAATTTGTTATCATTTTATATTTTTAGTTGGGGTGCTATTCTCCACCCAGCATTGACACAGATGTGTTTAAAACTCCCAACGCTGTTGCACCTAATACATTTATTACCATAGTAGTGTGTTGTGTTTTTGTATATCGTTGCAGCACTGAGAATAGTCCACTATTCAAACATCATCGAGGTCCGTGAGGGTCCTTTCAATTGACCAAGTGTACAGTGCAACAAATGGGCTATAGTCAGTGGCTGAGTTCCTCTTATATAAAACATTCAATTAATGTACAACCCCAAATCAGAAAAAGTGGGGACAGTATGGAAAATGTAAATAATAAAAAACACAGAGTTTCTTACATTTACTTTGACTTTTGTTTGATTGCAGACAGGATGAACCTGAGATATTTCATGTTTTGTCTGGTCAACCTCATTTAATTTATTAATAAACATCCATTCCTGCATTTCAGGCCTGCAACACATTCCAAAAAAGTTGGGACAGTAAAGCATTTACAACTTTGTAATGTTGCCATTCCTTTTCACCACAGTGGACCATGATACCAAGTGATTTAGTGTTTCAGCTTTTATTTTGTCCCGTTCTTCCTGCAAACACGTCTTGAGATGTGCAACAGTACGGGGTCGTCGTTGTTGCATTTTTCGTTTTAAAACTCTCCACACATTCTCTATTGGGGACAGGTCAGGACTGCAGGCAGGCCAGTCCAGTACCCGTACCCTCTTCCTCCGCAGACATGCCTTTGTAACGTGTGCAGCAAGTGGTTTTGCACTGTCTTGTTGAAAAATGCATGGGCATCCAAAAAAGACCTGGAATGCTGATTCATCTGACCACAATACACGTTACCACTGTGTGATGGTCCATCCTAAATGCCTCAGAGCCCAGAGAAGTCGACACCGCTCCGGGACATGTTTAACATAAAGCTTATTTTCTGCACAGTAAAGTTTTAAGTGGCATTTGTGCATGTAACTCTGTATTGTAGTGATTGACAAAGGTTTGCCAAAGTAATCCCTCACCCATGTGGTTTTATCAGCTATTGTTGAGTGGCGGTTCTTGATGCAGCGCCGTCTGAGAGATTAAAGATCACAGGCTTTTAGCTTGCGCCCTTGGCCTTTACGCACTGAAATGCCTCCAGATTCCTTGAATCGTTTAATGATATTATGCACTGTAGAGAGAAATATGCAAATCCCTTCCAATCTTTCTTTGAGGTACATCGTTTTTAAACATTTCAATCATTTTCTCACGCATTTGTTGATAAACTGGAGATCCTCTGATCATCTTTGCTTATCAAAGACTCAGCCTTTCCTGGATGCTGCTTTTGAACCACATCATGATTACAATCACCTGTTGACATCACCTGTTTGGAATCACATCATTATTTCATTTTTTCACCTCATTACTAGCCCTAAGTTGCCCCTGTCCCAACTTTTTCTGGAATGTGTTGCAGGCCTGAAATGCAGGAATGGAGGTATATTAACAGATGAAATGAAGTTGAGCAGACAAAACATGAAATATCTTGGGTTCAAACTGTCTGCAATCAAATAAAAGCATTTTCCATACTGTCCCAACTTTTTCTGATTTGGGGTTGTACTTACAACTCAAGACTCACCGTCAGACTCACTAGAATGCAAACAATGTAAACATCATTAGACATAAGAGGAGTATAAACATTTTAATGCAAACTAAAGAATGTGAAGTTACAATAAGAAGAGGCCCTTATCATATGTTCTCCTAAAATTAATGACTTAGTCAATCATGTCATTAGTGCGGCAATCAATTATGTTTTATGTAGAATATTGAGTCTATGCAGTGTTTAAAGGTCTTGTCATTTTACCACCTTAGTCCCTCTTGGGTTTGGCTGTGAAGAGCTGAACAAAACCAGGTATAAGCACCATCACTACCAGAGGCACAATAGTATATCTGAGAAAGAAAAGTGAGTAAAAGAGCAATGAAGGAGTGGTGGGAAGAGGAAATCTGTTCACGTGGTATAAGGTTAAAGAGGAAAGTGCCAGACAGAGGCTCTTCGGTCCCCAGGAAAGTGCCCATCCCTCTGGCTTCCAAAATTGGACGAGCCCCAGGCCAAACAGGGCTCCAGCATCGCGACTAAGAGAAGAGAAAGGAGCCGTGTCCATGCAAACCCACTCAGGCTTAGAACACCATCTTTTAGCCAATGTGATAGACCTGGAGAATATTGAAAAGAGGGGAGGAAAATAATTAAATGTCTATACTGAACTCTATACTGAATTAATTAAGCATAATAATAAGCTGACTTAATTTTAAAAAAAATCCAAGCACCATGTGTGCAATCATTCAATATTAAAACAAAAGCTAACAGCTAAAACAGATTTCCTTATAGGAGCTTTGGAAAGAAGACCCCTGTGGACTGCTGGAGAAAAAGGGCATTCTAAAGATTAGCAGAATGTTCATTACATTTCACAACTTGTTTAAAAGTCATTTTTTAGATTTTATTTGTTTAATGATATAAGCTCCATCTCCCAATACTGTTCAAATGAAGCTCAAATGTTCATATGTTTAAATATGTTCAAAAAGACAAAGGTTCTCATGGGGTGTCCTAACTTTTTCATATGACTGTATATAAGTTATTAATTTTTTTCATGTTCTCTTTATGTTGTCTTACATTTTGTATTAGAATCTGAAACCAATTAGTAGATAAATTTGATTTTAAAACTTTGATAAAAAAAAAAAATTGCAGCCCTCTTTCAAACAGACAGATTTTTAGTACTAGAGAGGTATAGCAGCCAACATTTATTTAACATGTATTAAAAACAATGCAAGACTTACCAGGAAAGATTAATGCCAACTTTCTCCAATCCTGCATGCATGATTAAAGCTCCTAAAAGCATAGCCATGCTGGAACACAGAAGAAAAAACTGAGGGCAACGTTCTGGCAACTTGCGGTTTAGGAACACTCCAAGTGTTACCCCTGGTGAAACATAGTAATAAAACAATTAGAGAGTGTGTTATTATGTTGTTTACAATTTCTGGACTGTATTAGAACTGCCATTAAAAAACAGTAGTAAGTTTAAACCCAAGAGTCAACAATCTTCTTTCAGTTCACGAAATCAGCAGTTAAAATCTGATGTACTTTCAAATTGCCAAGGTACAAAACACAAACAAGAATAGTCACTGTGTTATAAATAATTTTCTGCTATTTTTGATTTTCTAATAAAACAACATAGATGTTATTTTTATTCAGTCCTAAAGTAGTGAATTCATTCTACAAAACATAGGTTTTTCTTACTATGGGCTTTAGGGAAAGGTCCATCACTTTACAGAACAGAATCCCAAAACTTCTATGGCTTATTTATATGGTTTAAACATATTAGAGCTGACTTCTCTTGTGCTTTTGGCTCTGTAGAGATGTACAAGTTCAGACATAGAGACCTTCTGCGTTGAAGTATGCACCTGAAGTATGAAGCTGTTTAGTATTAGTTGAGTCTAAATGCATGTTAAACTTTGCATGTATATCTCTGTGTAATGTTATTTTAAAAATGAGATTTTGCATCATGCCCCAGTGTAAAGGCAAAACCCAGTTTAGCACTGTATGATTACACTAATGTGTAGGGAAATGCTTTAATATACTATACACCTATCATGCATAACATTATGACCACCTCCTTGTTTCTGCACTCACTGTGCAGCTCCACTTACTGGAGCTATTTTTTATCAGCTCCACTTACTATTTGGAAGCACTTTGTAGTTATACAATTACTGACTGTAGTCCATCTGCTTCTCTGCATGCTTTGTTAGCCCCCTTTCATGCTGTTCTTCAATGGTCAGAACTCTCACAGGACCACTACAGAGCAGGTATTATTTAGGTGATGGATCATTCTCAGCACTACAGTGACACTGACATGGTGGTGGTGTGTTAGTGTGTGTTGTACTGGTATGAAGATCAGACACAACAGCGCTGATGGAGTTTTTAAACACCTCACTGTCCCTGCTGGACTGAGAATAGTCCACCAACCAAAAATATATTCAGTCAACAGCACCCCGTGGGCAGCGTCCTGTGACCACTGATGAAGTTCTACAAGATGACCAACTCAAACAGCAGCAATAGATGAGCGATCATCTCTGACTTTACATCTAGAAGGTGGACCAACTAGGTAGGAGTGTTCAATAGAGTGGACATGGTATTTAAAAACTCCAGCAGCGCTGCTGTGTCTGATCAGTGTCACTGCATTGCTGAGAATCATCCACCACCTAAATAATACCTGCTCTGTGGTGGTCCTGACCATTAAAGAACAGGGTGAAAGCAGGCTAAAAAGCATGTAGAGAAATAGATGGACTACAGTCAGTAATTGTAGAACTGAAAGTGCTTCTATATGGTAAGTGGAGCTGATAAACTGGACAGTGAGTGTATAAACAAGGAGGTGGTTTTAATGTTATGGCTGATCAGTGTATAATATTATATACTATTTTTAGATTATATATATAAATCCAGGTCATTTAATGGATTCACAAATTTCTTTAAGTATTTGTTTGCTGTAAAGCCATAGAATGTTGATTATCCATATGAATAAATAACAAATTTATCAGCAAATTTAAATATAGTACGTCCAGACAAATGAAGTAGGAGTAGTGCCTAGTAAGTGCCAAACAAAATAATAGAAATCTATTGTCACAATATGTAAAAAGCAAACTGGAATTGATAAAAATCTTAGATGAGTGAACGTGTAAACACTGACCTGCCAGAAGCCCAGAAATGATCTGGTGAGGAAAGTGAGCCAAGATGAAGATCCGTGATAGGCCGACTGCTCCCAACAGCAAAGCGTAGAATAAGTACGGTATTGCAAAAAGTATCTTACTGTGTGAGATATGTATGTTAGAGACATAGAGAGAGATTAATGTTAAATTCTCCAGATCCACATTACAGCATTTCATTGTGATTTAGAACAAACTTAAAGAATTAACAGTAACAGGGCTGCAGCAATGAATCAACAAAACTGATTATAATCGGTTATAAAAGCCGCCGGCAATGTCATTATCAATCAGCTGATCTATTGTTTATTACATATTTACACAGCTAAATATGGAACCACTGATAAACTGTCGTGGTCATGCTAGTTCACTTCTAGTTTGTAATTCAATGCAGTAAATAAGGTGCATCTTTTATTGGTTCTCCACACTGTCATGTAATAAATAAAGTCTTCACAGCTATTAGTGACCGTGCAAACACAGTAAGTGGCAAATAAACCTATCTATTTACAATAGTGCAGGCCACTACAATAGGCTAAAAGGGCAGTTGTAGCTTAGTGGTTAAGATATTGGACTAGTAATTAAAAAGTTGCTGGTTCAAGCCCCACCACTGCCAGGTTGTCACTGTTGGGCCCTTGAGCAAGGCCCTTAACCCTCAATAGCTCAGACAGTGTCAAAGTACTGTAAGTCGCTTTGGATAAAAGCGTCTGCTAAATGCCAAAAAATGTAATGTAAATGTTATGGCAAAGGTTGTACTATGGTTTAAGTAAATAATTTGTGGCCAACCTAAGTGTGCAGTGGCAGCAAGATGTCTTAGTGATCTATGGTCATTAATGCTTGGTATTGAGTTTAGTTAAAGTTATAAAATGTAATACATGAATAATCTTATCTATATACACTGATCAACCATAACATTAAAACCACCTCCTTGTTTCTACACTCACTGTCCATTTTATCAGCTCCATTTACCATATGGAAGCACTTTGTAGTTCTACAATTACTGACTGTAGTCCATCTGTTTTTCTACATACTTTTTTTTAGCCTGCTTTCACCCTGTTCCTTAATGGTCAGGACCACTACAGAGTAAGTATTATTTGGGTGGTGGATGATTCTCAGCAATGCAGTGACACTGACATGGTGGTGGTGTGTTAGTGTGTGTTGTGCTGGTATAAGTGGATAAGACACAGCAGTGCTGATGGAGTTTTTAAACACCTCACTGTCACTGCTGAACTGAGAATAGTCCACCAACCAAAAACATCCAGCCAAGAGCGCCCCATGGGCAGCGTCCTGTGACCACTGATGAAGGTCTAGAAGATGACCAACTCAAACAGCAGCAATAGATGAGCGATTGTCTCTAACTTTACATCTACAAGGTGGACCAACTAGTTTGGAGTGTCTAATATAGTGAACAGTAAGTAGACACGATATTTAAAAACTCCTGCAGCGCTGCTGTGTCTGATCCACTCATACCAGCACATCACACACTAACACACACTAACACACCACCACCATGTAATTGTAACTGCAGTGCTGAGAATGATCCACCACCTAAATAATACCTGCTCTGTGGTGGTCCTGTGGGGGTCCTGACCATTGAAGAACAGCATGAAAGGGGGCTAACAAAGTATGCAGTGAAACAGATGGACTATAGCCAGTAATTGTAGAACTACAAAGTGCTTCTATATGGTAAGTGGAGCTGATAAAATGGACAGTGAGTGTAGAAAGAAGGAGGTGATTTTAATGTTATGGCTGACCGGTGCAACATTCATTTACTATTTCAGAGCATAATTGTATCTTCAGTATCAAGTAGGTGAATATAATAATTGTATTTTGTATGTCACTGTATGCTCACTGTATACTCACTTACATACACCTATTTGATACACACATAAGTTAATAATTCTGTAAGCCACAATAATGTGTTTCAAATAATCTTTAGATGATTTAGTGAGAGCAGCTGAGAAGATCATTGGCACTTCTCTACCCACCCTTCACGAACTACACAACACCCGCCTTACCCGTAAAGCCCTCTGATTCCACCCACCCACTACACAGCTTCTTCAGTCTGCTCCCATCAGGAAGGAGACTGCAGAGTCTCCGGACAAAGACCAGCCGAGTGAGGGACAGCACCATCCACCAGGCTGTTAGGATCCTCAACTCTCTTCCCGTTCTGCCCCCCTTCTCACGAACCTAACCCCCCCCCCCCCCCCATCAATACCAAAAACTTACATCCATTATCTATTCAATGCACACATCACTTTAAACTATCTACAAAAAATCGAATTTGCACTGCCGTTAAATTGCAGTGGTTTAACACAAAGACCTCTAAATCTGCATTGCCACTTTAAATGCCTACGTTTTTAATATCAGGACCTCTATTTTTCAAATTGTTATATTTACTGCTACATTTGTCAATGTATATATATTTGCGCTTTGGTGTGTTTATTCTATTTTTATATTCTTCTTTTATTCTAGTTTTATTGTTTAATTAATGTTTAGTGTTGCACCATGGGTCCTCTGTATGTCCTGTACATACTGCAGTATTGACAATAAAGCAACTCTGACTTTTGACTTAGTAGTGTGAACACTACCATCCTTTGACTGACCTGCCAGAGCCAGAGTGAAGAAAAGAGGCCAAGGAAGAGGTTACCACCCACCAGACTGCGGCGGTGACCATGGCATGACCAGAGGGGCTACCTGAAAAGCATAAAAAGACACACAAGTCGGTGTCCAGGTCATCATTGTTAAACAGGTTTTGGTTATGCACAATAGGTGGTTGCTGAGCATACTGAAATAAAAAGGTGCTTCAACAAAGTATTAGTTTTTAAGAGTATGCATATTTTTGTAGCCACATTATTGTAATTTTCTTATTTTTCCCCTCTAAATGATTTAATTGTGTCTGAACTGAACAGATTATTAGTTACAGTAAAGGTGAAAATACATCTAAAATAATTTATCTTGGTCTGATTTTTACATTACAAAACCTGGCATTTCAACAGAGGTGTGTAAAGTTTATATATCCACTGCAGACTGAATAATATGAAGAAATATCAGATACGTTTAAAGAAGCTGTTGTGTGTAAAGTTTATATATCCACTGCAGACTGAATAATATAAAGAAATATCAGATACGTATAAAGAAGCTGTTGTGTGTCAGGATTTGTGTGTGTGTGTGAGTAATAACATATACTGTACATACACCAATCAGCCATAAAATTAAAACCACCTCCTTGTTTCTACACTCACTGTCTATTTTATCAGCTCCACTTACCATATAGGAGCACATTGTAGTTCTACAATTACTGACTGTAATCCATCTGTTTCTCTGCATGCTTTGTTAGCCCCCTTTCATGCTGTTCTTTAATGGTCAGGACTCTCCCATGATCACTAAAGAGTAGGTATTATTTGGGTGGTGAATCATTCTCAGCACTGCAGTGACACTGACATGGTGGTGGTGTGTTAGTGTGTGTTGTGCTGGTATGAGTGGATAAGACACAGCAGTGCTGATGGAGTTTTTAAACACATCACTGTCACTGCTGGACTGAGAATAGTCCACCAACCAAAAATATATCCAGCCAACAGCACCCCGTGGGCAGCATCCTATGATCACTAATGGTCTAGAAGATGACCAGATCAAAGAGCAGCAATAGATGAGCGACCGTCCCTGACTTTACATCTACAAGGTGGACCAACTAGCTAGGAGTGTCTAATGAGTGGACAGTGAGTGGACACGGTATTTAAAAACTCCAGCAGCAGAGGTCCTGGGAGAGTCCTGACCATTGAAGAACTACAGTCAATAATTGTAGAACTACAACTACAAAGTGCTCCTATATAGTAAGTGGAGCTGATAAAATGGACAGTGAGTGTAGAAACAATGAGGTGGTTTTAATGTTATGGCTGATCAGTGTATATATGTGAGATTTCGAATCGTGAACCAGTATAAAGGATGAAAGAACTCTACTTATCATGATTTAAGAATTCCACTAAAATTAGGATAATCTTTAAAGATAACAACTGCGTCTCAGTTTCTTTACTAGCATGTTTAGCTAGCTCTTGTAATACACCTGTGAGCTACTGACTTCTTAAAATATATATCTAAAATGCAAACTAGTCTTGATCATGGAGTTAATGTTCATCTTACTGTTCCACATTACTGCCATTTACATTTGTGTGCTTTGATTATTTAATATTTTTTAAAATTTTTATGAAAACGTAATAATTCAATCATTTATCTTATAAGGCATAAGTTAATTCCTAACATCAAAAATGTAATAAGAACACAAAGTAACGTTGACATGCATATGAGAACATTTTACTTGTGTTCTAGAAAGTCTTAACATTTAGATTTTAGAAATAAATGTTATAAAAAAATTTCAATAATACCCCAAATTAGTAAATAAAAAGAAAACAGTCCCCGAAGTGATTTTAGTGCAGTAATACAGACCTATCCAGCTTCACAAATTATTTATCATTATTATTTAGTTGTTTTATGCCGTGCTTACACCATGGTTATATTCATGGCAGGAAGGTAAGATACACTATATTGCCAAAAGTATTCACTCACCCATCCAAATCATTGAATTCAGGTGTTCCAATCACTTCCATGGCCACAGGTGTATAAAACCAAGCACCTAGGCATGCAGACTGCTTCTACAAACATTTGTGAAAGAATGGGTCACTCTTAGGAGCTTGAATTCCAGCATTGTACCATGATAGGATGCCACTTGTGCAACAAGTCCAGTCGTGAAATTTCCTCGCTACTAAATATTCCACAGTCGACTGTCAGTGGTATTATAACAAAGTGGAAGCAATTGGGAACGACAGCAACATAAAATGTCAGCGGATGCTGAGGCGCATAGTGCGCAGAGGTCACCAACTTTCTGCAGAGTCAATCGCTACAGACCTCCAAACTTCATGTGGCCTTCAGATTAGCTCAAGAACAGTGCATAGAGAGCTTCATGGAATGGGTTTCCATGGCCGAGAAGCTGCATCCAAGCCTTACATCACCAAGTGCAATGCAAAGCGTCGGATTCAGTGGTGTAAAGCACGCCGCCACTGGACTCTAGAGCAGTGGAGACGTGTTCTCTGGAGTGACAAATCATGCTTCTCCATCTGGCAATCCGATGGACAAGTCTGGGTTTGGCGGTTGCCAGGAGAACGGTACTTGTCTGACTGCATTATGCCAAATGTAATGTTTGGTGGAGCGGGGATTATGGTGTGGGGTTGTTTTTCAGAAGTTGGGCCCTTAGTTCCAGAGAAAGGAACTCTTAATGCTTCAGCATAACAAGAGATTTTGGACAATTTCATTCTCCCAACTTTGTCGGAACAGTTTGGGGATGGCCCCTTCCTGTTCCACTATGACTGCGCACCAGTGCACAAAGCAAGGTCCATAAAGACATGGATGAGCAAGCTGGGTGTGGAAGAACTTGTCTTGGGATGTCACCCAAGTTCATATGCATAAGAAGGCAGATGAGCGAATACTTTTGGCGATATAGTGCAATTCTCATGTCAGTCTATCATCCTTGTAAAGTGCTGTTTTTATGTTGTTTATCCAGCTTCACATTTAAAAGTAATGTGAAGTATTTTAAAAAGTAATTTAAAAAGTATTTACTGTGGGCAAAACTTTAAACTATATCTAGCTATAAAGTTAGTTACCTAACCTGGTCCTGTTTCACAGGTGGACTGGAACTGCTGGACACTAGCACTGTTTTTCACAAATAAACCCGACTGCCCGATCCACCAGTAGGGTCTCTCCCCAAACAATAACCTATGTTGGAGACAAAATCAGGAGACAAAATCAGGCATAAGCACATGGCAAACACACTATTTAATGATAATTATAATTATCTAAATGCAAATGAAATCAGAAAAAGTTGGGACAGCATGGAAAATACAAATAATGAATAAAACCCTTACATTCTTACATTTACTTTGACTTTTAATTGATTGCAGGATGAACCTGAGATATTTAATGTTTTGTCTGGTCAACTTCATTTCATTTATTAATAAACATCCATTCCTGCATTTCAGGCACACTCCAAAAAAAAAGTTGGGACAGTAAAGCATTTACCACTTTGTAATGTTGTCATTCCTTTTCACCACACTGAAAAGTTTAGTGTTTTAGGTTTTATTTTGTCCCATTCTTCCTGCAAACACGTCTTAAGATGTGCAACAGTACGGGGGCGTAGTTGTCACATTTTTCATTTCAAAATTCTCCACACGTTCTCTATTGGGAACTGATCAGGACTGCAGGCAGGCCAGTCCAGTACCCGTACCCTCTTCTTCCGCAGCCATGCCTTTGCAATGTGTGCAGCATGTGGTTTTGTTGACGTCTTGAAGGCAGCATATGTTGATCAAAGATCTCAAATGTACTTTCTTGCATTAATGCTGCCATTACAGAACTTTAAATGACCTTTGCCAAGGGCACTGACACCGTCCCATACCATGTCAGACCCTGGCTTTTGGACTTGTTGCTGATAACAGTCTGGATGGTCCTTTTTCATCCAATTTTTTCCCCCAAAAAAGACCTGGAATGTTGATTCATTTGATTACAGTACACATTTCCAATGTGTGATGCCTTCAAGATGCCTTCAAGCCCAGAGAAGTCGACACCGCTTCTGGACATGGTTAACATAAGGCTTCTTTTTTGCACAGTAAAGTTTTAAATGGCATTTGTGCATGTAACTCTGTATTGTAGTGATTGACAAAGGTTTGCCAAAGTAATCCCTCACCCATGTGGTTATATCAGCTATTGTTGAGTGGTGGTTCTTGATGCAGTGCTGTCTGGGGGATCACAGATCAAAGGTGTTCAGCTTAAGCTTGCGGCCTTGGCCTTTAAGCACTGAAAGTCCTCCCAATTCCATGAATCGTTTAATGATATTATGCACTGTAGAGAGAGAGAAATATGCAAATAACCCAAACAGTTGGAAGCTCACAATTATCTAGTGTCATTGTCTGCTGCATTATTAAGTAGGGATGTAACGATACACTCTACCCACGACGCGATGCGATTCACGATACTGGGTTCACAATAAGATTTTTCCCGATTTTTTAAACAAAGTTTCCTTTTATTATTTGTCTTAAAAAAAATAAAATAAAATACCGTATTTGTGCTTATCTTTTATTTATCTAAATAATGAATGCCCTTTTATTTTTGAGGTAGGTACAAACTATGCAAAACAATGCTGCAAATTTCCCTTTTTGTGTAAAAAAAACTGAAATAAAATAAATCCCACATTAAATAAATTAATGAATAATGCAAATAAAGAAAGTATCCTAACATAAATAAATTTGGCTGGAAAATTCCGAACCTGGCAACCCTGTAGTGACGTAAACCAGGCGAGGTGCTGTTTAAAGTAAATATCGATTCATTATACAGGTAAACCCATTTAAATCGTTACGCATGTGAATCGTTTTTTAACCGTCTTGTGGTGCATCCTTACATCCCTATTATTAAGACACTGTAACTAAGGAGTTCAGTCCAAAACATGACAAACAGCCCTAGCGAATCAAGTTTGTAGCTGGCAGTACTCATTCAAGGAGGTAGCATTTTCCTAACATTCACTAAAGCCAGCCTAAATATGGCATAAAAAGCAGAATTTGAATAGTGGGAAATAAATAATAGTGCAATAGAGTTTGAAATAATGTTTCATTAGAAAAATTGTGGCTTTTTCTTTTAAAATGTCTCATCTAATTGGCTGGCTATAGGGCCAGCAGCACAATGTATATACCAAATACATGTTCTCTCTCCCTCTTTTTGAACTGCTCTTAAGTTAAAAAAGTTCTCTTTCATTCTTAACTACATCCCTGTATTAAAGGCTCCACAGATAGGAGCAGTTTTTCCTCGTGCATTAGACAGTTGTGTTGGACCTAAATTCCCCTTCCCATTAGTATTTTTCTGTACATTTTGTTTCAATAAAGACCATTACTGCATATTGAACAAAATGAGAGCAAAAAATAAAACGTTCGCAGTGTTATTCAGTAACTTTTACAAAATATGTATCCCCTGAGATACGTTGACATATTATGGGTAGAAATTTGGTCAATGTGTTGTATTTACAATTTAGTTTTAAACAGGAAGACATGTTAATATTCCCTGCAAAATGAGATATTATCATGCACAGATATGTATATTATTAGAGTTTAACCATATATTTTCCTGCAGGGCTTCACAGTTAGCTTGTTTTATGTCCAAAGATAGACGAAAAGAGGAATAAAAGAGGATAAAAGTGATACAGGAAATCCCTGCAAGCTCTTCAGATTCAGAGTCAAGTGCTGAAAATGAGGAAATAATTTTTAGGCAGCAGGGAGAGTCAGTGAGTGAGGGTAGTTCCACTGAGGAGGAAGAGGAGGTGGAGTTGGCTGTTCTCAACAGACAAGATGATGGTCTCTTGCAAGGGAACAAAGGCAGACAATATCCCCAAGACCTGTTGTTGATGTCCTCCATGATCAAATGATGACTTATCAGTTAGTGACAAGAAAAGATGCATGTTGTGCCCAGATGGACAGACAACCATCTCCTGTCAGAAATGTGTTGTTCGTCTGTGCATCGTCACGTCGGGAAAAGCCCACTCAACCGCTTTTAAAAATTACACAAAAAATAAATAGGAAAAGTGATTGTGAGAGTGGGAGACACAGTTACTCATTTGTATGTTCTTTGTCATTTTTGAATCAGTTGTAAAATTGAGTTGGACTGTTATTAGGTTAAATTTTATGTGGTAGCTATTCAGTGATATAAAACTGAAGGTTGCGATGGGCCTAAATCTTGATAAAAATGATAAAACAGTTTAAAACTAGTATGTGCGATGTAAATAACAAGAATGAATCACTTCTTTTATCAAATAAAACATTACAATATTTAATATTTTGACTTTTTCTATACCTTAATAGGGCCGTATCATGGGAGATACAACTCATAAAATGCACAACATATTAAACAAATGTTTGAAATGTTTTACTTAGGTGAAAAGGAGGTAAGCAATAACAATAAATGATTTTTTTACAACTAATCCACTCTTGGCTGTTTAAGGGTTAACTGTATCTAAAGCATTCAAATTAACTAATCAAAACTGAGTATCTTCATTACTAAAGAACAAATGTTTTAAATGTTTACAAAAATGTTTATTTATTTAGATGTCTTTCACTTGATTAGATACACTATATTGCCAAAAGTATTCACTCACCCATCCAAATCATTGAATTCAGGTGTTCCATACACTTTTATGGCCACAGGTGTATAGAACCAAGCACCTAGGCATGCAGACTGCTTCTACAAACATTTGTGAAAGAATGGGTCGCTCTCAGGAGCTCAGTGAATTCCAGCGTGGTACTGTGATAGGATGCCACCATCCAGCTGTAAAATTTCCTCGCTACTAAATATTCCACAGTCAACTGTCAGTGCTATTATAACAAAGTGATCGGGAATGACAGCAACTCAGCCACAAAGTGGTAGGCCACGTAAAATGACAGAGCGGGGTCAGCGGATGCTGAGGTACATAGTGCGCAGGGGAAGCGTGACAAATCACGCTTCTCCGTCTGGCAATCCGATGGACGAGTCTGGGTTTGGCGGTTGCCAGGAGAACGGTACTTGTCTCACTGCATTGTACCAAGTGTAAAGTTTGTTGGGGGGGGGGAGTTTCATTCTCCCAACTTTGTGGGAACAGTTTGGGGATGGCCCCTTCCTGTTCCAACATGACTGCGCACCAGTGCACAAAGCAAGGTCCATAAAGACATGGATGAGTGAGTTTGGTGTGGAAAAACTTGACTGGCCTGCACCTCCTGACCTCAACCCGATAAAACACCTTTGGGATGAATAAGAGCGGAGACTGCGAGTCAGGCCTTCTCATCCAACATCAGTGTCTGACCTCACAAATGCACTTCTGGAAGAATGGTCAAAAATTCCCATAAACACACTCCTTAACCTTGTGGAAAGCCTTCTCAGAAGAATTGAAGCTGTTATAACTGCAAAAGGGTGGGCCGACATCATATTAAACCATATGGATTAAGAATGGGAGTCACTCAAGATTATATATTCGTGTGAAGGCAGGCGAGTGAATACTTTTGGCAATATACAGGTCCTTCTCAAAAAATTAGCATATTGTGATAAAGTTCATTATTTTCCATAATGTAATGATAAAAATTAAACTTTCATATATTTTAGATTCATTGCACACCAACTGAAATATTTCAGGTCTTTTATTTATCTCAAAAAATTAGCATATTTCATCCGACCAATAAAAGAAAAGTGTTTTTAATACAAAAAAAGTCAACCTTCAAATAATTATGTTCAGTTATGCACTCAATACTTGGTCGGGAATCCTTTTGCAGAAATGACTGCTTCAATGCGGCGTGGCATGGAGGCAATCAGCCTGTGGCACTGCTGAGGTGTTATGGAGGCCCAGGATGCTTCGATAGCGGCCTTAAGCTCATCCAGAGTGTTGGGTCTTGTGTCTCTCAACTTTCTCTTCACAATATCCCACAGATTCTCTATGGGGTTCAGGTCAGGAGAGTTGGCAGGCCAATTGAGCACAGTAATACCATGGTCAGTAAACCATTCACCAGTGGTTTTGGCACTGTGAGCAGGTGCCAGGTCGTGCTGAAAAATGAAATCTTCATCTCCATAAAGCTTTTCAGCAGATGGAAGCATGAAGTGCTCCAAAATCTCCTGATAGCTAGCTGCATTGACCCTGCCCTTGATAAAACACAGTGGACCAACACCAGCAGCTGACATGGCACCCCAGACCATCACTGACTGTGGGTACTTGACACTGGACTTCAGGCATTTTGGCATTTCCTTCTCCCCAGTCTTCCTCCAGACTCTGGCACCTTGATTTCCGAAAACAGTACTTTGGACCACTGAGCAACAGTCCAGTGCTGCTTCTCTGTAGCCCAGGTCAGGCGCTTCTGCCGCTGTTTCTGGTTCAAAAGTGGCTTGACCTGGGGAATGCGGCACCTGTAGCCCATTTCCTGCACACGCCTGTGCACGGTGGCTCTGGATGTTTCTACTCCAGACTCAGTCCACTGCTTCCGCAGGTCCCCCAAGGTCTGGAATCGGCCCTTCTTCACAATCTTCCTCAGGGTCCGGTCACCTCTTCTCGTTGTGCAGCGTTTTCTGCCACACTTTTTCCTTCCCACAGACTTCCCACTGAGGTGCCTTGATACAGCACTCTGGGAACAGCCTATTCGTTCAGAAATTTCTTTCTGTGTCTTACCCTCTTGCTTGAGGGTGTCAATGATGGCCTTCTGGACAGCAGTCAGGTCGGCAGTCTTACCCATGATTGCAGTTTTGAGTAATGAACCAGGCTGGGAGTTTTTAAAAGCCTCAGGAATCTTTTGCAGGTGTTTAGAGTTAATTCGTTGATTCAGATGATTAGGTTAATAGCTCGTTTAGAGAACCTTTTCATGATATGCTAATTTTTTGAGATTTTTCTTGAGGTTTTCATGAGCTGTATGCCAAAATCATCAGTATTAAAACAATAAAAGACCTGAAATATTTCAGTTGGTGTGCAATGAATCTAAAATATATGAAAGTTTAATTTTTATCATTACATTATGGAAAATAATGAACTTTATCACAATATGCTAATTTTTTGAGAAGGACCTGTAGTGTATGTTCTATAGGTATGGACTTGACGGTTAACATTAACATTTTTAAAGGACGCAGCGATGTGTTGCAATTTTTTACACTCTAAACAAAGTATAAAAACGATTAAACTCGTTTAGCACCGAAAACACCAAATAAGAAGTAAGCACTTACCATTTAAAAACCAGATTAAGCCATTCCGATATCGCAGCCACCCAGATGATGGCAATGCCGGTTCGTCTGTGTAAGTAGAAAACGGGTGGGAAAACGAGCAGGAAGGCAGCTTTGGGGTCTCCAATGTAAGTAGCAAAAAGCCAAAAAGACTCATAGTTTTTTGTTTTTGACTGAAGAGCCTCAGCAACTCGAATGCCTTGAAAATATAGTGTGTCCATTTTACCTCTAGTGCTACACTTGCTAAAATATCAAACATGTATCAAATGTAACTGATGTGGATTTTTAAAACATAACACTGAAATCATCGCGAGACACTACACATGTAACAGCTGAGTTACAGTCAGTTAAGGTTTATCTGTTTATACGCCTACAGACAAGGTACATTAAAATACCAAAACTGCAAAACCGAAACCATATTTACAAAGTGCACGGGTTAGGAACGACTGCTGCTTCGGAATATTCAGCACCATCAGGAAATCCCATAATGCACTGCAGTAGGGGTTCAAGGGACACAGGGCGATGCGACCCATGAGAGTAGAGAGCTGTCCTATACACTGATCAGCCATAACATTAAAACCACCTCCTAGTTTCTACACTCACTGTCCATTTTATCAGCTCCACTTACCAAATAGGAGCACTTTGTAGTTCTACAATTACTGACTGTAGTCCATCTGTTTCTCTGCATGCTTTGTTAGCCCCCCTTCGTGCTGTTCTTCAATGGTCAGGACTTTCCCAGGCCCACTACAGAGTAAGTATTATTTGGGTCGTGGGTCATTCTCAGCACTGCAGTGACACTGACATGGTGGTGATGTGTAAGTGTGTGTTGTGCTGGTATGAGTGGATAAGACACAGCAATGCTGGACTGAGAATAGTCCACCAACCAAAAGAATCCAGCCCACAGCGCCTCGTAGGCAGCATCCTGTGACCACTGATCATGGTCTAGAAGATGACCAACTCAAACAGCAGCAATAGATGAGCGATCGTCTCTAACTTTACATCTACAAGGTGGACAAACTAGGTAGGAGTGTCTAATAAAGTGGACAGTGAGTGGACACGGTATTTAAAAACTCCAGCAGCGCTGCTGTGTTTGATCCACATACCAGCACAACACACACTAACACACCACCCCCATGTCATTGTCACTGCAGTGCTTAGAATCATCCACCACCTAAATAATACCTGCTCTGTGGGGGTCCTGACCATTGCAGAACAGGGTGAAAGCAGGCTAAAAAAGTATGTAGAGAAATAGATGGACTACAGTCAGTAATTGTAGAACTACAAAGTGCTTCTATGTGGTAAGTGGAGCTGATAAAATACTGAGTGTAGAAACAAGGAGGTGGTTTTAATGGTATGGCTGTTCAGTGTAATGCCCTTTTACATTACACGGCGCCATATGGTACGGTATGTTTTAAAATTGTTTCCACTGCCAAGGTACCTGTATTGTACCTAAGTACCCATGTTAAATGTGGTCACCTTTCTTAACTAGGTTTTAAGTGTAGCGAAGCAAGCATTATTGGTGGAGTAAGCAACAGAGCAAACTGGTAATTGGTCAGATGCAGTTGTCACATAATCACCACCGGAGTGAGACAACATATTTAAAACCTGACTGCAAGAGATTTTATTGAAGTGGTGGTAAAAATGTGAGGAACCCAACCAGGGCTATGGAAAATTAAACACCCCAAAGTTCACAGAGGGGCAAAACAGAATTGTCCTCTTCTACTGCAATTGGTGGAAAATGTAATCACAGTCTCACCTTCAGAGAACTCTTCTTACTATCATCAGTATTCTTATGCAATTGCAAATGGACAATAGTATTAGTATGGCACAGATATTTCTGGATGTTGATGCGCATTGTACTTTACTGTAGGGTACCATGCAGTTGAAAAGGGAGACAAGAGAGCAAAGGTTGAAGCGACACTGCAGATATGCCAGGACAAAAAAGGTTTGGGTAGAGAAAATACAATAGTGTTTTTTTTTAAAACAGTTACATGAATTTAAGAATTTCTGTATACACTGAGGACTTAGAAAGTATTCATACCCCTTGACATCTTGTATATTTGGTTTTGAATGAATATAATTGCCATTTTATCCTTTAAAAATTACACTTAATTACCCATAATAAAAGGAAATACATGTTTTTATAGTTTTTGTTAATTAATTAAAATCAAAAACTGAAAAATCTTATTAGCACTTTATCTGGCAAAAACAGGTACTGCACATTACCTGGCTAAGACAATCTTGATGGTAAAACATGGTGGTGGCAGCATCATGATATGGGGTGCTTCTAAAGGACAGAAAAACAAGTAAGACTTGAGGGACTAATTACTTTAGCCTTATACAGGAACATCTTTAAAGAAAAACCTTTTACAAGGTTTACTGCTTTTGCACCAAACCATAATTATAATCATCTGTTGACATCATCTGTTTGGAATCACATCATTATTCAGTTTTTTCACCTCATTACTAGCCCTAAATTGCCCCCGTCCCAACTTTTTCTGAAATGCAGGAATGGAGGTATATTAACACATAAAAAGAAGTTGAGCAGATAAAACATAAAATATCTCAGGTTCAAACTGTCTGCAATCAAATAAAAATCAAAGTAAATGTAAGGAAAACTGCATTTTTATTTTATTTGCATTTTCCATACTGCCCCAACTTTTTCTGATTTGGGGTTGTAAAAATCACCTGCTCCTGTTTTTCTTAAACATGAACAGAAGGCAATTGTAGCCAAGCTTTAAAGCCATCTTTCTACACCTGTTTTATTGTAAAGCTAGCCTGACAATACACATAACATTAATAAAGTAATAAACATTAATAAACATTTGAACAAAGATGTGTATTACTTTAAGTCTACTTACAGATATAGGCCAATATAGAGCACATTATCTACCTTCAGTCTAAGACAACTGTAGAGTGAAGAGTTTTAAACAGTGGTTAAACACATAAAAAACCTTGTTTTATAACTCAAAGTACTGTTTGGTTTGCCTGCAGTCCAGATTTTCCTTTAAAATGTGTAGTAGTTCAAATCTGTGGTGCATTTTAAAGAGCAGTACACAGCAACTGAGCCCCCAAACTGATTATCATCTGACATGTTGAAATCAAGGCAAAGAAACAGGGGGGAAACAATAATAACTGGTTATTTCTAAAATGACTACAGAACATTATTTAGGGAAAAGGTAATAAAAGTGGTAAAGATAACCCTGTACCAGCTTTTTGGAATGATTTGCAAATTAAAATGAATGTATATACAATGCTCAAAAATTGATGGGTACTCTTAATCATCACAATATGACACCAAGTCAATTAAACTTCATGGATATCAATTTGTCCAGTTAGGAAGCATAGGCGATTGTAAATCAATTTCACCAGCTTTGGTTCAAATAAAAGTTACAATAGGTTTGGGCACTACTGGTGGCATGAAGGAGGTACCAAGACACGAGCCATTACACAAGGAGAGCGGAACCGGGCCATAGCAAGACCTCAACCCAGCAGCAGGACCGGTATCACATTACACCTGTCCTTGCCCAACTTCACTGGTTACCCATCTCCAAACGTATTCAATACAAAGTCCTCATACTTACTTTCAAAGCACTTTATGGTCTTGGTCCAATATACTTACAAAACCTGATACATCGGTACACCCCCTCACGCTCTTTACGGTCTACTGATGCTGGTCTCCTGATTGTCCCCAGCTTCAGGCTCTCTACCATGGGTGGAAGATCCTTTTCTGTCTCTGCTCCCCTACTTTGGAATTCTCTCCCTCTTTCCCTGCGTTCTACTTCTTCTTTTACAGAATTCAAATCCCTACTCAAAACTCATCTATTTACCAAACATTTCTCTACTGTTTCATAAGCTTCATTAACTTATGTAAATCTACATTTATTATATTATTATTGTGTCCTATCATTTATGTATTCATGCGTCTCTCATGTGTCTGTCTCTAATATTGTATCTTGATGTATTTTTCTATTTTGTAAAGCGTCCTTGGGTATTGTGAAAGGCGCTATATAAGTCCAACTTATTATTATTATTATTATTATCTGCTCCTTTGTGCGAGGAGGAACAGGTTACTGGTGTGCATGTTTCTGACCAAACTGTCAGAGACAAACTACATGAGGGTTGAATTAGGCCTGACATCCTCTAATGGGACCTGTGCTTACAGCAACTCAATTGGTATTTGCCAGAGAACACCAGAATTGGCAGGTCTGCCAGTGACGCCCCATTCTCCTCAAAGGTTCACACTATAGCAGGTTCACACTGAGCACATGTGACAAATGTGAAAGAATCTGGAGATGCCATGGTGAATGGAATGCTGCCTGCAACCTCATCCAGTTGGTAACTGGTTTAGGGAGACATATCCTTGGAGAGTCATACAAACTTCCATATGATAGCCCACAGAATTAAATTCCTTAGACCATCCCAATAATCGTTGTTACATGATTTGTTACATATTTTCAACAAATTACACAAGTTACAATTACTGATTGTAGTCCATCTGTTTCTCTACATACTTTTTTAACCTGCTTTCACCCTGTTCTTCAATGGTCAGGACCCCCACAGGACCACCACAGAGCAGGTATTATTTAGGTGGTGGATCATTCTCAGCACTGCAGTGACAATGACATGGTGGTGTGTTAGTGTGTGTTGTGCTGGTATGAGTGGATCAGACACAGCAGCGCTGATGGAGTTTTTAAATACCGTGTCCACTCAATGTTCACTCTATTAAACACTCCTACCTAGTTGGTCCACCTTGTAGATGTAAAATCAGAGACGATCGCTCATCTATTGCTGCTGTTTGAGTTGCTCATCTTCTAGACCTTCAGCAGTGGTCACAGGACACTGCCCACGGCGTGCTATTGGCTGGATATTTTTGGTGGGTGGACTATTCTCAGTCCAGCAGTGACATTGAGGTGTTTATAAACTCCATCAGCATTGCTGTGTCTTATCCACTCATACCAGCACAACACACACTAACACACCACCACCATGTCAGTGTCACTGCAAGGCTGAGAATGATCCACCACCCAAATAATACCTACTCTGTAGTGGTCCTGTGGGGGTCCTGACCATTAAAGAACAGCATGAAAGGGGGCTAACAAAGCATGCACAGTAACAGATGGACTACAGTCAGTAATTGTAGATCCTACAAAGTGCTTCTATATGGTAAGTGGAGCTGATAAAATGGACAGTGAGAGTAGAAACAAAGAGGTGGTTTTAATGTTATGGCTGATCGGTGTATATCAGTAAAGAATTTTAACTTGAATCTTTTATTTAAGATGTGTTAAGTGTTCCCTTGATTTTTTGAGCAGTTTATGTATTTGTTTGAAATATCTTGTCTTTGTACTGTTTGCAAGTGAATACATGTCAAAAAAGATTAGCAAATCCTACTTTTCTTTCTTTCTTTCTTGTTGTTTTTACTTAACATGTTTTCTACTGTCTCAGCGGTTTTTGAAATTGGGTTTGTACATCAAAAGATTAATATTAAATGCTATTCGATTAACTGCATATTACTATACTGAAAATAGTATAGTACTATGCCAAAATACTACGCCTTCATACAATCTTATGCAAAAGCTTGGACAACCCTGGTAAAATTCCATGTTTTGTTTATTAGTGATAATACAAACACCATTTCCAGAAAAGTTGGAACATTTTGTACATTGAAATAAACAACACTTCAAGCAAGAATGGACAAAATGTTCTTAGGTTCCTGAGTTCCTAAGCTATTAAAAAGTCTCATTAATAGGAAAAGTGGTGGAACATAGTGCTAATGCCTGTCTCAGTTTTGTTTTGAGTGTGTTGCAGGTATCAAATTCGAATGTACTTAGATTTACAAAATACGGCCGCTCAGGTGGCGCAGAGGTAAAAACACGCTGGAACCAGAGCTACATTGTATCGAATCTCAGCTCTGCCTGCCGGCTAGGCTGAGAGGCCACATGAACAATTATTGGCCTGTTGTTCAGATATGGGTGGGATTAAGCCGAATAGGTCTCTCTCTCATAACTAATGCAATTACGACCTCTGCTGGCTGATTGATGGCGCCTGCACAGAGATGAGAAAAGAGTGCTCTCAGGGTGTGTCTCTCCGTACACAGTGCTGAGCTGCACTGCACTCGTCAAAGTGTAGGTGATAAGATGCATACAGCATGCTGCCCACGTGTCAGAGGGGGCGTGGGTTAGCTTTGTTCTCCTCAATCAGAGCAGGGATCGGCATTGGTGGAGAGGAAGCATGACGCAATCGGGTAAATTGGACGCGCAAACGGAGAAAAAGGGGAGAAAATGCATAAATAAATAAAAAATTTAAAAAAGATTTACAAAATACAATGAAGTTGGTCCATTATTTCTATGTTTGTTAGTTCAATAAGGATTCGAAAAAATTAACAAATCCCAGATTCTTTGTTAATTCTTCATTGCATTTTACATGTCCCAACCTTTCTGGAAATGGGGTTTACAAGTTAACACCCATTCTAGGCTTAACTATGGCATTTTTTGTAAAATGTACTGCACAATTAAAATATAAAATGTTACTTGACTTTTGCACATGCCACATTCCCCCCAATATGTAAAAAAATCTGCAAATAAACAATTACTGTGTTTTTAACTGTACATTGTGCGTTAATTTATTTTAACTTTTACTTATTATCACACATATTTATCAAGATCTTTACATTTGAGTGTAGTTATTAGTGCTACTTTGACCTACTACACTAGATTACGCAGCCGATTGCACTGTCGGTCATGTGACCACGCCCATTTGTACTCATCGGAGCCGGCGCGTGCTTTTACGTAAAGCGGCGCTCCGGTTTCCGTGGCGGAGAAGATGGCGGCTCCTGGACCGGGGGAGTATTTTAACGTTGGGAGCCATGTCTCTTGCCTTACCTGCCTGGGCCAACGCTTACAAGGAGAGGTCGTGGCCTTCGATTACCAGACCAAGATGTTAACCCTGAGTATCCTTTGATCTGATCTGTTTTTACACTCGCGTCTGGCTGCTGTGGGGCCTGTAGGAGCGGAACTGAAGTGAACTCTCTGTCAGAGGCGTGTTTATGTGCTCCAGAGTTTCAGCTGCACTTTCTCTTCTCATTCAAAATGCCTCCACTTAGATTAGCTCGCACCTTTAATTATGTGTCACTGGTGCTTTTAATACGTTGAGCTCAGACCCTAATGGAATTAGTCGATCAGTTTAAATGCCACGTTAATCATGATTCCGATATGTTTTGACATGTTAATCCTAGCTAGCTTAGCCTGTCCTCGAATGAGAGTACATTAGCATTCAGGCTAGCTAAGTTAGCTTCACTACATCATGATAACTTTCTCTTATTAGCTCACAAATTGCTGTTTATTTTTCGTTAGTTTAAAGTTATATATTTGGTGTGTTATATTATGCAGATATATAATTCTGAGCGTTATGTCCGGTTGTACAGTGTTAATACTCTCTGGCTATAATGGGATCATTTTGTATGCTGATTAGCTACTGTTAGCCATTTCTTTACCGGCTACGTTAAGGTAATTGTTGGAAGTTTAGCTTGACCTTTAAATGAAAAAGTTTACCATTACGTAGCTAAACAGTTAGCTAATATGATTGATAACTGTATTAGAATAAGTTGTGAAACCCCTGGATTGCTAAGTAGTTTAGCCACTGGGGCTAAACGTCTCCTGGATGGACGTTTTTTTTTTTTTACAAAGTGTCTTGTGTGTCAATTAAATGTTTACGCGTCAAGCTTTATTTAAAGGCTTGTTTAATAGCTGGGTTGGCATAAGGTCAATTTAATGTTTTAAAAGAGTGGCATCTGGGTACGTTGCCACTTGCCACCCTTAAGTCACCTACAAAAATAAATGTAATCTTTTATGTTGGTATTTGGAAGAATATTTAGATTGAACAATATTTAGATTGAAATTGGTCTTAATTAACGTCTGCACCAAGCAGTGCTTAGCCAAAATTATGTCTTTTATACAGAGCACTTTTATTCACAACAGTAAACAATAACTGCTAATTTGCTAATGTTATTTATACACTTGTATGCTTTTTAAACCCATTTTTAAGAGCTGTGGCTCAGTGGGTAGCACTGTCGGCCTCACAGCAAAAAGGTCCTGAGTTCGATCCCCAGGTAGGGTGGTCTGGGTCTTTTTGTGTGGAGTTTGCATGTTCTCCCCGTGTCTGCGTGAGTTTTCTTCCGGGAGCTCCGGGTTCCTCCCACAGTCCAAAGACATACAAGTGAGGTGAATTGGAGATACAAAATTGTCCACGACTGTGTTCGATATAACCTTGTGAACTGATTAATCTTGTGTCACGAGTAACTACCGTTTTTGTCATGAATGTAACCAAAGTATAAAACATGATGTTAAAAATCCAAATAAATAATAAGAGCTCTAAGTTGAGGGCATGGCAGTACAGTTGTTGTGCAGAATTGTATTTGGGTACTCGGAAATGTCATAAATTATTAATCAACAACAAATGTTTATACATTCTTCCAACTTAAATTATTATATGGAGGAGCTGTCCCTAGTTTGGTTCTTGAGGGCCTAACTATGTTTTGTCTTAACTGCATTTTCTTTAGAATATATTTCATTTTATGGAAGCTGCCGTTTTAAAATTGTATGTGAAAATTGACTGGGAATTTAAAAAGTTTGAACACCTTTATTTTAATTTTAAAGAGGTTCACATTCTGTACTGGGAACAGACTTTTTGTTTTTGCATAATTTAATGTAATGGGTGGAATAAAATGTAGATTAACATGGTGCCATAGCTTTGTAATATCATGCACCTGTTATCAAATTAAAGTTTGTCACATACATAGTCATACACAGTACATAGAGGTGGAAAGAGTACAAAAATATTGGACTCAAGTAAAAGTACTATTACTTTGATGAGTTTTTACTTAAGTACAAGTAAAATTACTAGTCTACAAATGTACTTAAGTAAAAAGTAACTCATTTAAAATGTACTCAAAGTAAACGTTACTTAGTTACTTTTTTTACAGAAGGAGGAGGTGTCTCTCCTGTGTAATGCAAAAAGGACAAGTGGATATAAATCTCAAAACAGTTGTTTTTAATTAAAATATAATAGAAAAAAACATTTTGATATAAGATTTAAAACAATTATCCTCAATATATCGCTGTTTAACGTTAGCATTATTTTATAGCTTGTATGGACTTGATGCTAACTAACTTAGTCCAGGTCAATAGTGCCAACTAACATTAGCAATGTCTTAGCAGCGGCAGGCATCGATGTCTTATGGCTAATTTGAGCAACTAAACTACGAATATATATTATAAATTATACTACCAATTTTAACTACGACTGCAACGGTACAAGTATTATTTAACTTACCTCTACATGTTTGCGCAGGTTTAATGCCGAGTTTTTAAAAGCTGCTAGTTCAGTCTCTCTGGGAAAACACAGCTTACACTGTGTAATAAAGCTGTTGCCTTTATTGCGCTTGAAGCCAAAGTAGTCCCTCAGATATGTATGGCCAGGGGTTCACCTCATTTGCTTCAAGTTCAACTTCGCACAGGTGTCTGACTTGTCTGTTGCCATCTTTTTAAGATTTTAGTGCTAGTTTATTCTCCATCCCAGCATTCACTGCAGCAGTTTCCCAGACATGAATTTTTTTTATTTAATCAGTAACGGATGTTATTTAAAATGTAGCGAATTACAATTACAAACATACTTAAGTAAAAGTAAAATTACAGGTTGTAAAATCTACTTTAAAAAGTACAAGTACACAAAAAAACCTACTCAATTACAGTAACACCTCTGATACATATAGCCGTCTGGCCATAGTAAAGCTGGGGTGGTAAGCTGACATTGTACTAGTTAGACTTGATGTCTTGAACCCTATTTAAGGCCTAAATTTCAAAGGCACAAAGGTTTGTTTATTTTTATAATCTCCAAAACTGTACAAACTTCTTTGTATTTTAAACATGTTCCATTGTACTAGTGTTCCTTAACTTTACTTCCAGAATGTGCTTCTTCGAGTGGCAAACCCAACCTCAGTGATGTCATTCTGATCAATTTAGCCTATGTTTCTGAGGTAGATATCATTAACGATCGCACCGAGACTCCTCCTCCTCTAGCATCTTTGAATGTCAGCAAGGTAAAAACATGGCTTGTTCTCTGATCTTTAACAAGAAAGTAGCAATGGATGGCTGGGCCTACATAATCATTCAATTTTCACATTGCAAAGTATCTAATGATATGTTATTATAGTTTGCCACATTTTAATGTCAGTTTCATATTAAGAGTAGAGCTGACGATTACAAGGAAAAGCTTATTAGGACCAAAAGCATTAAACCTTAACAGGAATTTTAGTTGAAAATTAGTACTTTACCACATGTGGTTGATTGAGCAGTAAGGGCAGTAAAAGTTTGATTAGACTTATAATAGAAAATACTCTGACATGGGTACATGTGTAGCTAAGACAGCCTAACTAATAAGATACTAAAGGGAGCACAGTTATAAGGGCACCTTGGACCACCAGCAGCCTGCAACTATTAATATTAACTGACTGGTCTGAATCAGGTCACTTAGTTACACTGCCACATTTGAAATTTTACATATGGTGCAGTAAAATACACCTATGAAAAAAAACATAGAGTTGTAAACAATTGAAATAAAATTAATATGAAATTAGATGCACCATCTATGACACTTTAAAATACTGCCCAAGTTTACAATAGTGAGGCAGTGTTGCAGGTGTAAACATAGTGTGTGTTAACATGCACAGTAAACGGGCAACTTGATGGTAAGAATGTGTAAGGAATTAGATTTGATGTTACATGCACGTACAGTAAAATAATGGAAAATCGTTGGGACTAAGTCACGGTTTAAAATAAATATTTAATTGTAATGACTTACATTACAATTATCCTTACATTTACTTTGACTTTTATTTGATTGCAGACAGTTTGTATCCAAGATATTACATGTTTTATCTGCTCAACTTCATTTCATTTGTTAATATACCTTCATTCCTGCACTTCAGGGCTGTAACACATTCCAAAAAAAGTTGGGACGGGGGCAATTTAGGGCTAGTAATGAGGTGAAAAAACTAAATGATACCAACAGGTCATTGTAATTATGGTAATCTTCGATCTCTCAGACGGCACTGCATCAAGAACCGCCACTCACCAATAGCTGATATAACCACATGGGCAAGGGATTGCTTTGGCCAGCCTTTGTCAAGCACTACAATATGGATTTACATGCACAAATGCCACTTAAAACTTTACTGTGCAAAAAAAGAAGCCTTATGTCAACCATGTCTAGAAGCAGCGGCAACTTCTCTTTTTGAAAAAAAAAAAAGGACACTGTGTGCTCTGGACCAAAGACGAAAAGGACCATCCAGACTTGTATCAGCAACAACTTCAAAAGCCAGGGTCTGTCATGGTATGGGGCTGTGTCAGTGCCCTTGGCAAAGGTCATTTACACTTCTGTTACACTGTGTTGCAGGCCTGAAATGCAAGAATGGATGTTTATTAATAAATAAAATGAAGTTGAGCAGACAAAACATGAAATATCTCAGTTTCATCCTGTCTGCAATCAAATAAAAGTCAAAGTAAATGTAAGAAACTGTGTTTTTTATTATTTACATTTTCCATACTGTCCCAACATTTTCTGATTTGGGGTTGTATATTTTCTGTGCTACTCGTAACAGTTCTGTTGGAGCGACATAATTCATCTTAATGATTTTGTGCCATTGTTTGACTATATTACCATTAACTGTGTTGTGTGCATTTTTCTTCCTCAGCTTGCTAATCGTGCAAGGACAGAAAGAGAAGACAAATTGTCTCAAGCCTATGCAATAAGCGCTGGGGTTTCGATCGAGGGCCAGCAACTATTCCAGACTATACATAAAACGTAAGATACCTCCTTGGCGTGTGTATGGTTTACATGTTGGTATTTGGTTTCCATGTTTATATTTTAGGCTAAATTTGTCTTTAAAGCCATTTTGTTGAAGTCATAAATTTATGTACACTTTAGCCATTCCTAGTGTCTTCACTAAGACATTTGCTGCTATTCTTGGATTGATTTGTATTTTTCTCACCAAAGTACGTTCATCTCTAGGAAAAAAACACCTCCTTCCTGAGCACTATTATTGCTGCATGGTCCTATTGTGTTTAAATTTGTTTATTATCATTTGAAGTATCTTATCACATGATCATGGTACCTTCAGGTGTTTGGTAATTTCGTTTTGGTTATTGCTAAATAAGTTTGCATGTTCTCCCCGGGTTTCCTCTGGATGCTCCGGTGTCCTCCCACAGTCCAAAGACATGCAAGTGAGGTGAATTGGAGACACTAAATTGTCCATGACTGTTTGATATAACCTTGTGAACTGATGAACCTTGTGTAATGAGTAACTGACATCAAAAAAGACTTGAACTGATGAAGCTTGTGTAATGAGTAACTGACATCAAAAAAAGACTTGAACTGATGAAGCTTGTGTAACCAGTAACTACCTGTTCTGTCATGAATGTACTCAAAGTGTAAAACATGAAGTTCAAATCCTAATAAATAAATAATAATAAATTCTGGATATATTAATCCTGAAAATCTATTTTAATTACCTTGGAATGTGTTTCCAATTCTTGTTTTTGAATATTCATGGTGGATTATTTATGGTGGAAATGAATAATTATTGATCGGGTTAGCAGCTGTGTACTTGTTTTTTATTGTGGCAGTGTATCTACACAGTATGAGTATCTGTGTTTTATGACTTGCATTATGCACAGAGCAAAACCTTAACAAAGAATTTTTAATATTTACTTGAACATCTTATAAAATCACTGAGTAAATCGTGTGCAAAAAAGAAAATGGGGCTGCACGGTGGCTAAGTGGGTAGCACTGTCGCCTCACAGCGAGGAGGTCCTGGGTTCGGTCCCCAGCTGGGGCGGACCAGGTCCTTTCTGTGTGGAGTTTGCATGTTCTCCCCGTGTCCGCGTGGGTTTCCTCCGGACACTCCAGTTTCCTCCCACAGTCCAAAGTTATGCAAGTAATGCCTAGTTCACACTACACGATTTTTGCCCTGATTTTCGCTTGGCAACTGGTCGGTGCTGGATTTGCCGGCTCGGGAGCAACTCAGCGCTTGCTCGGCGATCGAAACTTGGCTCTCAATTGCTATGTGTAAACTACTCAACTCGAGCCGCTCGGCGACCGACGAGTGATATCTACCTTGCCAGATATCTGGATCTGAGTTGTCTGACTGGCAATGAGTCCTATGTCGAACAGCCAATGAGAACGCAAGATACGGGGTGAGGGGAAACACATGGGAGAAGTTGTAAAAAGGTGGGACGGGGCATAATATAGTTTATATCAGAATACATCGACATACACAAGTTTTACAGTATTTCTGACCTTATCGTTCTCTACAAAACAAAACACCAACTTTGCATTGCAAAAAATATTTATTAACCTCCAACTCACTATAGAACAATCCATGCTGTTCGCGTAGCCAAAACCACTCAGATTGATTTATTTTTTTCTCCTTGATTTTTTTATGTTGCACATCAGTGTACAAACTTTGATCACTCGCTACTTGTTGACGTGCATTTTTGGACATGGTATCATTAAACCCCTCGTCACTTCTCGCGTTTGTTTTTGTGACAAAATGTAGTTTGGGAGACCAGAGAAGCTCACCTGCGATTCCAGTTGGTGATAGATCGTGTAGTGTGAAACCCCCTATCGCCGATCAGTCGTGTAGTGTGAAAGACTCCCGATTACAAGAGATTCAGTTGTGTAGTGTGAACTGTACACAGACCTGACGACTTGAAAAATTGTGTAGTGTTAACTTGGCATAAGGTGAATTGGAGACACTAAATTGTCCAAGACTGTTTGATATAACCTTGTGAACTGATGAACCTTGTGAACCTCATGAATGTAACCAAAAGTGTAAAATATGCCGTTAAAATCCTAATAAACAACCAAACATGCAAGAAAAAGTGATAGTGTTAAGGAGCTTTTAATCATGAACTGCCTGCTTAAGGTCTTGCCATAGACCATTGCTACTTCAATGCTGTGTTTATACTTTTTTCTTACACAAGGGCTAATTTGTTCAGTTTTTTTGTTTCCTGCAGTAAATAAAATGTTTATAGTATTTTGTGTTTACTTGGGTTGTCATTATTGAAATTTGTTTATAAAAAACAAATGAAATTAAACAAATGTCCAGATATGTGCATATGATAGAAATTAGGAAGGGGCAAATACTTCCAAAAGTAGCAAATACTAATTTTGGAAGTCGTCATCATGTTATTCTATATAATTTTGACACTATTTTTGACATTATGATGTTTATCATTTTTCTCTTTTCTAGCATTAAAGACTGCAAATGGCAGGAGAAGAACATTATTGTGATGGATGATGTTATAATCTCACCACCCTATCAGGTGGAGAATTGCAATGGAAAAGAGGGCAGCGCTTTAGGTCATATACGCAAAATTGTAAGTTCTTTTTCATTCATTCTCATGTTGGTGTTTTGACAGTTTTGTAAAGTGTGTTTATCAGTTTTATTCCAAGTCAGCACAAGGAACTCTGAATCAATATGCTGCCGCTATTTGTGTCTGGGGAAGTAACATAAAAAAAAGAACTAGAACATGCACGATCAGCCATAACATTAAACCCACCTCCTTGTTTCTACACTCAATGTCCATTTTATCAGCTCCACTCTGTTCTTCAATGGTCAGGACCCCACAAGACCACCACAGAGTAGGTATTATTTAGGTGGTGGATCATTCTCAGCACTGCAGTGACACTGACATGGTCGTGGTGTGTTAGTGTGTGTTGTGCTGGTATGAGTGGATCAGACACAACAGCGCTGATGGAGTTTTTAAATACCATGTCCACTCACTGTCCACTCTATTAGACACTCCTCCCTAGTTGGTCCACCTTGTAGATGTAAAGTCAGAGACGATCGCTCATCTATTGCTGCTGTTTGAGTTGGTCATCTTGTAGAACTTCATCAGTAGTCACAGGACGCTGCCCATGGGGCGCTGTTGGCTGGATATTTTTGGTGGGTGGACTATTCTCAGTCTAGCAGGGACAGTGAGGTGTTTTAAAAACTCCATCAGCACTGCTGTGTCTGATTCACTCATATCAGCACAACACACACTAACACACCACCACCATGTCAATGTCACTGCAGTGCTGAGAATAATCCACCACCTAAATAATACCTGCTCTGTAGTGGTCCTGGGAGAGTCCTGACCATTGAAGAACAGGGTGAAAGGGGGCTAACAACATGCAGACAGACAGATGAACTGCAGTCAGTAATTGTACAGTGCTTCTATATGGTAAGTGAAGCTGATAAAATCAACAGTGAGTGTAGAAACAAGGAGGTTGTTTTGATGTTATGGCTGATCAGTGTATCTAAGTGTAATCTAAAATAATTACAGTTGACAGATCAAAAATGTCTTTAGTCTACCAAAAGCTCATGATGGCAAATGTTGTTAGCCTTTACTCTGCTTGCTATTTTATAAAATCATATTTAGTCCCTTAGAAAGGAGAAATTTTGACAACTTCTACTACAGGCGGAGAATCTTTTTTTTTTTTTTTTTTTTTCCTCCTCCATATAATCATAACTGATCGGTGTAAACCACTCACTATAGTAATTATTATTTGAAACTAATGGCAAAATAACTGAAGTGTAAGTATATTTTTCTCTTTCTCTGTTGTAGGTTGAAAAACATTTTAGAGATCTGGAAACACAAAAATCGATGCAGCGCTCACAAGCACAGCAAACACAGAAGGAGTCATCATTATCGTCCTGAAGTGGTGGCGACAGGCACAGATCAGCCAGAAAGGGCATAATGTGTTTCAGCGCCAAGGGAACTACCGGAAAACGGCACTTCCCTTTTTCACCTCTCTTCCCCTTCTTCAGTGTCATAGTCTGTGGGGGACACCAAGGCGACCTGGATCAAATAAAACAATAAAAAAATAATCAAAAACTTTAAAAAAAAAAAATTGAAACAGTGGAAAAGACTTAATTCTAAATTAGACTTTAAAATACAAACTATTAAGCAAACCTTAGCTTCCCCAATTAACATCTGTGCCCACCTCTTCCTTCTTTCCTCATTCTTTTATTTTCATCCAACATTCGTCTACTATTCCATTTTCTGAAAAAAGAAAAAACCCAAGCAGTCAGAAAAGCTTATTAGTTTTTTTCTTGCTGTCTTTATGTTCTACATGTTGTCTGTATTTTCTGTATTTTAAACAAAATGTGATGAAATGGCACACTTTAAAAAGGACATTTTCTAAAATAAACTTATCAAAAATTCTGACTGTAATATTGTAATTTTTGCCTTTTTTTGTTTGCTCAATTCTTGCCTAATGAGTATTCTTGAGATGATTATTAAGTATGTCAAAGTCTTCCCTCAATTGTGAACTTCTAGTCATGTCAGTTGCTTTATTTTGCTGAACATAGCCATTGTAATATGACTAACGTTAGGATACGTTTGATTGGTGTTGGGGACCCCTGTGTTTGTTGAGAAACCAATTTAGATTAGGTCCATAGATTAGCATTGATGCCCATACAGTCTGAATGGTGCAGCATTAAGATTTATCAGTCCAGACAAGATGTATTTAACTGTCCAGTTTCTGTGAATGTGTTCATTTTAGCTGAAGCTTTCTTTTTGGCAGACAAGCAAAACCTGATGTAGACTGCTGTTGTAGCCCATCTGCTTCAAGGTTTGATGTTTTGTGTTCCGAGATGATGGTCTTCAGTCTTACTGACAGCTAAATTAGTCTGGACATTCTGCATGTAGAACTTGAAAATACAGTTTTTTCTCATTTTAAAATATTTTACATTCATAATTTTCTTCAAAGAACCATTTTTGTGTATATATAGATATACACACACACACACAGATCAGCCGTAACATTAAAACCACCTTGTTTCTACACTCACTGTCCACTTTATCAGCTCCACTTACCATATACAGTAGTGTTCAAAAAACTAGCAGTGACTTTAAAAAAGTGAATAAAGCACAAAATCATTATAATAACTTTTATTTCCATAAATGCAAATGCACTGAAAATACTACACTTTTAATTCTAAATCAAAACATTAACTAAATGTAGCCAGTTTGTGTTAATCCTTTACAGAAAGTAAAATAATAGCAAAATAATAAATAATAGCATAGCAATAGCAAAATAATAGCAGTGCCAGCATTTTTCTTTAAAACTAAAAAAATGTATCTATAACATGAAAAAATGTTTGAGGTTTCACTTTACTTTAAATTACTGAACTAATATTTAGTGGCAGAACAATTGTTTCCGAGATCTGTGTTGCATGGAGTCGACCAACTTCTGGCACCTCTGAACAGGTATTCCAGTCCAGGATGATTAGTCGACATTCCACAGTTCTTCTGCAATTTTGGGTTTTGCCTCAAAAAAATGTGTTTCAGATATCAGAACACAAGTTCTCTCTGGGATTGAAGTCAGGGGATTGTGCTGGTCACTCTATTACCTCAATCTTGTTTGTCTGTAACCAAGATGTTTTGGGTCATTGTCATGTTGAAACACCCATTTTAAGGACATTTCTTCTTCGACATAGGGCAACATGATCTCCTCAAGTATTCTGATATATTTAAATTGATCCATGATCCCTCGTATGCCATAAATAGGCGTAACACCATGGTATGAAAAACATCCTCATATCATAATTTTGTACCACCATGCTTTACTACCTTCACAGTGTACTGTGGCTTGAATTCAGTGCTCGAGGGTCGTCTGACGTACTGTCTACGGCCACTAGACCCAAATAGAACAATTTTGCTTTCATCAGTCCACAAATGTTGAGCCATTTCTCTTTGGACCAGTCAATGTGTTCCTTGGCAAATTTGAACCCATTCAGGACACGTCTTTTTCTTAACGACGGGACTTTGCAAGGAGTTCTTGCTGGTAAATTGGCTTCATTTAATCATCTTCTGTACTCACTGGTAACTTCAGATGTTCCTTGATCAATCTGGTGGTGATCATTGGCTGAGCCTTTGCCATTCTGGCTATTCTCTGATCCATTCGAACAGTAGTTCCATGCTTCCTACTGCGTCTTTCAGGTTTTGGTTTTCACTTTAAGGCATTTTAGCTGAGCAGCCTATAATTTGCTGCACTTCTCTGTATGTTTTTCCCTCTACAATCAACTTTTTAATCAAAGTACGCTGTTCATCAGAACAATGTCTGGAACAACCCATTTTACCCAATATTTCAAAAGGAAATGAGCTATGACCAACCTGTGCAACATTTGCCCCCCTCCTACATTAAATAAGGGCCAAAATTGACACCCGTTCTTCTGCAGAATGAATGACTTCACCATCTGAACTCCTCACTGCTATTATTTTGAACAAGCCCCTTTCAATCAATGCTTCGATTACTCAGAATGAACGGCATGCATGTCCTAATTGTTGGGTTTGTTTTGTTTTCATTACTCTACTACACTTTCAAGTAAATTATTTGCTATGTAGAAATATCACTTCTACTAAAAACAGTGATTTATCAAGTTAATGGTGTTGGACTGCTATTTTTTTTAACACTACTGTAGAAGCACTTTGTAGTTCTACAAACTTTGTTAGCCCCCTTTCGCCCTGTTCTTCAATGGTCAGGACCCCCACAGAGCAGGTATTATTTGGGTGGTGGATCATTCTCAGCACTGCAGTGACACTGACATGGTGGTGGTGTGTTAGTGTGTGTTGTGCTGGTATTAGTGGATAAGACACAACAATGCTGATGGAGTTTTTAAACACCTCACTGTTACTGCTGCACTAAGAATAGTCCACCAACCAAAAATATCCATCCAATGTTGCCCGATGGCCCGCTGGCCATCATTCGACGATCATTCATCTATTGCTGCTGTTTAAGTTGGTCATCTTTTAGACCGTCATCAGTGGTCACAGGACGCTTCCTGTGACCACTGATGACGGTCTAAAAGATGACCAACTTAAACAGCAGCAGTAGATGAATGATCGTCTATGACTTTACTTCTACAAGGTTAACCAACTAGGTAGGAGTGTCTAATAGAGTGGATAGTGAGTGGACACGGTATTTTAAAACTCCATCAGTGCTGCTTTGTCTGATCCACTCATACCAGCACAACACACACTAACACACCACCACGTCAGTGTCACTGCAGTGCTGAGAATGATCCACCACCTAAATAATACCTGCTCTATGGTGGGGGTCCTGACCATTGAAGAACAGGGTGAAAGCAGGCTAAAAAGGTATGTAGAGAAACTGATGGACTAGTAAATGTAAAACTACAAAGTGCTTCTATATGGTAGGTGGAGCTGATAAAATGGACAGTGAGTGTAGAAACAAGGAGGTGGTTTTAATGTTATGGCTGATCGGTGTACCTTTTGTCTTGTTGCTGTGTCTTGCCATGGTGTATGATTTGTGACATGAAACTGTCTTCCACAACCTTACCTTTGTAGCAGAGTTTGGCTGTCTTCATCCAGTTTTACGCCTCATACACAGCAGTTTCGGTTTCAGTTAATGACTGTGTTGCAACCTACATACAACCCCAATTCCAATGAAGTTGGGATGTTGTGTAAAACATAAATAAAAACAGAATACAATGATTTGCAAATCCTTTTCAACCCATATTCAATTGAGTACACTACAAAGACAAGATATTTAATGTTCAAACGAATAAACTTCATTGTTTTTTTGCAAATATTCACTCATTTTGAATTTGATGCCTGCAACACGTTCCAAAAAAGTTGGGACAGGGGCAACAAAAGACTGGGAAAGTTGAGGAATGCTCAAAAACGCCTGTTTGGAACATTCCACAGGTGAACAGGTTAATTGGAAACAGGTGAGTGTCATGATTGGGTATAAAGGGAGCATCCCCGAAAGGGTACACAAGTTCACAAGCAAGGATGGGGCCATGGTTCACCACTTTGTGAACAACTGCGTGAGCAGATAGTCCAACAGTTTAAGAACAATGTTTCTCAACGTGCAATTGCAAGGAATTTAGGGATTTCATCATCTACAGTCCATAATATCATCAAAAGATTCAGAGAATCTGGAGAAATCTGTGCAAGTAAGTGGCAAGGCCGAAAACCAACATTGAATGCCCGTGACCTTCGATCCCTCAGGCGGCACTGCATTAAAAACCGACATCATTCTGTAACGGATATTACCACATGGGCTCAGGAACACTTCAGAAAACCATTGTCAGTGAACACAGTTCGTCGCTCCATCTACAAGTGCAAGTTAAAACTCTACCATGCAAAGCTAAAGCCATATATCAACAACACCCAGAAACACCGCCGGCTTCTCTGTGCCCAAGCTCATCTGAGATGGACTGACGCAAAGTGGAAAAGTGTCCTGTGGTCTGACGAGTCCACATTTCAAATTGTTTTTGGAAATCATGGACGTCGTGTCCTCCGGCCAAAGAGGAAAAGGACTGTCCGGATTGTTATCAGCGCAAAGTTCAAAAGCCAGCATCTCTGATGGTATGGGGGTGTGTTAGTGCCCATGGCATGGGTAACTTGCACATCTGTGAAGGCACCATTAATGCTGAAAGGTACATACAGGTTTTGGAGCAACATATGCTGCCATCCAAGCAACGTCTTTTTCAGGGACGTCCCTGCTTATTTCAGCAAGACAATGCCAAGCCACATTCTGCACGTGTTACAACAGCGTGGCTTCGTAGTAAAAGAGTGCGGGTACTAGACTGGCCTGCCTGCAGTCCAGACCTGTCTCCCATTGAAAATGTATGGCACATTATGAAGCGCAAAATACGACAACGAAGACCCCGGACTGTTGAGCAACTGAAGTTGTACATCAAGCAAGAATGGGAAAGAATTCCACCTACAAAGCTTCAACAATTAGTGTCCTCAGTTCCCAAACGCTTATTGAGTGTTGTTAAAAGGAAAGGTGATGTAACACAGTGGTAAACATGCCCCTGTCCCAACTTTTTGGAACGTGTTGCAGGTTTCGATTGGATTCAGGTCTGGGATCTGGCTGGGCCACTCAAGGACATTCACAGACTTTCTCCGAAGCCAATCCTGTCTCGGAGGTCTGCAGACAATTCCTTGGACTTCATTGCTTGATTTGTGCTTTGACATGCTCTGTATACAATGGGACCTTATATAAACAGGTGTATGCCTTTCCAAATCATGTCCAATCAACTGAAATTAACCACAGGCGGACTCCAATCAAGTTGTAAGGGCAATTTACACTGCATTGTTAGAATAAAAGCTAAGCTATGAGATCTAAGAAACTGTCTTGAGGCAAGGCAGAGATAAGGGCAAAAATATAAAATAATGTCTAAGGCTTTGAGTGTATTTAAGACCACAATGGCCCCAAACATTTTAAAATGGAATAAACTTGGCTCAACCTTGACCTTGAACTTCCTTAGAACAAGGACCTTTGTCACAAAGGAAAAAAAGAAGTCAACAGGCAAGCTCAAAACTCTTGTGTAGAAACGGATCAACCACTAGGATGGATCAACCACTAGGATGGACAACCATCTGAGTAGCATTGAATTATGGCAGTGTCAAGACAGGAGCTGTTGTTGAGCTTGGATTTTTCTAAACACCTTGTAAAGGACTCATTTATTTATTTATGTATCAGGATTTTAACGTCATGTTTTACACTTTTATTACATTCATGACAGAAACGGTAGTTACTCGTTACAAAAGATTCATCAGTTCACAAGTTTATTGTCAAACACAGTCATGGACAATTTTGTATCTCCAGTTCACCTTACATGTTTTTGGACTGTGGGAGGAAACCGGAGCTCCCAGAGGAAACCCACGCAGACACAGGGAGAACATGCAAACTCCACACAGAAATGACCCAGACCGCCCCACCTGGGGATTAAACCCAGGGCCTTCTTGCTGTGAGGCAACAGTGCTACCCACTTAGCCACCGTGCTGCCCCTGTAAAGGACTCAAAAGATAAAAAACATGAGGAAAAAAGATACTCTGGTCTATCTTTGGGCAGAGCAACAACAGAAATTGCATATCACCTGGCTAATATCATCTCTATGATGAAACAAAGGGTTTGAATACTTTTGTGAATGAGTTTGAAAAAACTCTCAAAACATGTTTTTACTATGTCATTACATGAGATTAAGTGTAGATTATTGGGTCTGAATACTATACCCAACATATGCAATTATTCTGGCTGTACAAGTCTTATCTTTGCTATTTTTTTACCTTTAACAAAGAGAATTACAACCCCAAATGCAAATATTAAAAAATATTTAGTTTCTCACATTTACTTTGACTTTTATTTGATTGCAGACAGGATGAACCTGAGATATTTCATGTTTTGTCTTTATTTCATTTATTAACAAACATCCATTCCTGTATTTCAGGCCTGCAACACATTCTAAAAAAGTTGAGACGGTAAAGCATTTACCACTTTGTAATGTTGCTATTCCTTTTCACCACACTTAAAAGATGTTTTGGCACCAAGAATACGATTTAGTGTTTCAGGTTTTATTTTGTCACATTCTTCCTGCAAACACGTCTTAAGATGTGCAACAGTACGGGGTCGTATTTGTCTCATTGTTCATTTTAAAATTCTCCACACATTCTCTATTGGGGACAGGTCAGGACTGCAGGCAGGCCAGTCCAGTACCCGTACCCTCTTCTTCCGCAGTCACGCCTTTGTAATGTGTGCATCATGTGGTTTTGCATTGTCTTGTTGAAAAATGCATGGACGTCCCTGGAAAAGATGACGCCTTGTCTAAGATCTCAATGTACTTTTCTGCATTAATGCTGCCATCACAGCGTGTGATGGTCCATCATGGATGCCCCGGAGACCAGAGAAGTCGACGCCACTTCTGGACATGGTTAACAGGCTTCTTTTTTGCACAGTAAAGTTTTAAGTGGCATTTGTGCATGTAACTCTGTATTGTAGTGCTTGACAAAGGTTTGCCAAAGTAATCCCTTGCCCATGTGGTTATATCAGCTATTATTGAGTGGCGGTTCTTGATGCAGTGCCGTCTGAGGGATCAAAGATCACAGGCGTTTAGCTTAACTTGCGCCCTTGGCCTTTACGCACCAAAATTCCTCCCAATTCATTGAATGGTTTAATAATATTATGCACTGTAGAGAGAGAAATATGCAAATCATTTCTAATATTTCTTTGCTGTACATTGTTTTTAAACATTTCGATAATTTCTCACGCATTTGTTGCCTCTGGCCATCTTTGCTCATCAAAGACTCTTTCCTGGATGCTGCTTTTGAACCAAACCATGATTACAATCACCTGTTTGGAATCAGATAATTATTTAGTTTTTTCACTTCATTACTTACGCTAAAATTGCTTTCGTTCCAACTGTTTTTGGAATGTGTTGCAGGTCTGAAATGCAGAAATGGATGTATATTAACAAATTAAATGAAGCTGAGCAGACAAAACATGAAATATCTCAGGTTCAAACTGTCTGCAATCAAATAAAAGTCAAAGTAAATGTAAGAAACTCTGCATTTTTATTTTATTTGCATTTTCCATACTGTCCCAACTTTTTCTGATTTGGGGTTGTACATGTCACCTAAAAAACGATATTCCAAGAGAAGAAAGCAGCCCTAATGTCTATTTTACCAGCCCATCTTTATAAACAGGTGGCATAAACTCCTATTAAAAGCACTTTTAGACACACAATAATAATCACCACACAATAAAAAAAAAAATCAATTACCAACATAAAGAAAACCATTGCTGTTTAATAGACAATAACATAATGACATGTTATTTCAACGCAAAAATGCAAAATAAGTGTAGTGCTACACACAGTCTTGGAATGGCTTAAGACTGCTGACAAAAATTCCCTTTAACTCAGTTACACAGCATAAATAACAGCATAACAAAACCTTCAAAAAGGCATGTATTTATTTGTAATGTCATTACAAAAATGTTTAAAAATCCTAAAATGTAAACAATAACTTTTTTCAATGCCATGTGATCATGACTGTTGACTTTTCCTCTTAACAATGTCAGCTCAGACAAACAAGATCTACAAAATAAGTTGAACTTTGCCTGTCAGTATCTAAAATAACTTCAAACACTGTAGTTGATCCAGTCATACCTTGAGAAACAGGCAGCATTTTAATCTGTAAATAACCTTCTTATTTTCTAAAAGAGTATGTCTGCTCTTTAGTTTAGCAATGGCTACACCTGAAACTGTGTTACAAAACAAAATAAGATGTCAACGTAATACACAGTCTCTTCTGTTTAGAATCAGTCATGTCCACACATACTACCACATTTAGGAGGAAGACTACAGGAGCTTATGGTGGTACTTGGGACAAAGCATCATTATAACCAATAATGTCTTTACCCTGTCTGACCTTCCTTTCTTATACTTTGGCAAATATAACATAAATTTGTTAGCATCACATGTTAAAATGTAATTTCATGCCTCCTTGTTTCTACACTCACTGTCTATCTTATCAGCTCCACTTACCATATAGAAGCACTTTGTAATTCTACAATTACTGACTGTAGTCCATCAGTTTCTCTACATACTTTCTTAGCCTGCTTTCACCCTGTTCTTCAATGGTCAGGACCCCCAAAGAGCAGGTATTATTTGGGTGGTGGGTCATTCTCAGCACTGCAGTGACACTGACATGGTGGTGGTGTGTTAGCGCAGGTATGAGTGGATCAGACACAGCAACACTGTCACTGCTAGACTGAAAATAGTCCACCAACCAAAAACATCCAGCCAACAGCGCACGTGGGCAGCGTCCTGTGACCACTGATGAAGGTCTAGAAGATGACCAACTCAAACAGCAGCAATAGATGAGTGATCGTCTCTGACTTTACATCTACAAGGTGGACCAACTAGGTAGGAGTGTCTAATAGAGTGGACAGTAAGTGGACACGGTATTTAAAAACTCCAGCAGGGCTGCTGTGTCTGATCCACTCATACCAGCACAACACACACTAACACACCACCACCATGTCAGTGTCGCTGCAAAGCTGAGAATGATCCACCACCTAAATAATACCTGCTCTGTGGTGATCCTGTGGGGGTCCTGACCATTGAAGAACAGGGTGAAAAGCAGACTAAAAAAGTACAGTCAGTAATTCTAGAACTACAAAGTGCTTCTATATGGTAAATGAAGCTGATAAAATGGACAGTGAGTGTAGAAACAAGGAGGTGGTCATAATGTTATGGCTGATCGGTGTATTTGCAACTGATGTTACTATGTGTTTTACAAAAAAATAGATACTGGGAAAACTCAAGACTCTAAAATGAAGTGTATGTACTTTTCTCCCCAATGCACTGGAAAAAATATAGATGCTTAATTATTTTAATGATTTAAATTTTTTTTGGTACTCAATGTCAATTAATGTATTTTATCAATGTAGTAAATTATGGTATACTGGACAATTCACTTTTCCAGTGGTAAAGTTAAGTCATTTATAATTTGTATTGTCCATTTACCCATGTTTATGTTAAACAGTACACCTGTTTTTAACTGAACACCGGTCAGATAGTACCACACTACAGAATATATGAAAATCACTTTTGTTTTACTTCTTGTACTTACTGTAGAGTTATTGTACTATTTTCTTGCACTTGTATTGTATTCTGACAATTTAGTATGATGAAATGCAATTTTGGACATAGTCTTTGACTGGTAACTCGGATAAGACTCTCATTTCCCTGATTTTAACCATCTGTTGCAAGGATAAGTACTGCCCCGAAGATGCCCACGTTGTGCCCAATCAGCTTCATTTGGTTCCAGAACTCAACATGCCGCGTGCGATGCCAGTAGCCAACATTTCCGTCGATAAAGAGGATGATTAGAGGGAGGAGCACGGCCAAGATCTGAGAGGCTAAGCGCACGTAGTAACCTGAGAGAAAGGAGAGAGCCAGCACACCAAAGAGCACAACCAAAAGCTGTATTGTGATCTCGCCACCAAAGATGTGGTCTAAGTATGCCAGCCTGTCCTCCTGACTGTGCTGTAGGGAGTAAATCTATGGGGGAAAAAACAAGAAAAGACCAAAATTTAGGTGTGCAGGATGTAAACTGACCAGGATCTAGCAACTGGAATTTAAAATGACCTTTTTTGTTTAGAAAAACACATATATAAAATGTGCTTGTGTTTAACATGTATTCGAATATAAAGAATTAATAATATAAAAATAATTAATGATTAAAAAAAATCAAAATCAGCTGAAACAAAACCAGCCATAAAGAAAGTCAAAGAAACAAAGTACATTAAACTAAAATACAACCCCAAATCAGAAAAAGTTGGGACAGCATGGAAAATGCAAATAATAAAAAAACAGAGTTTCTTCCATTTACTTTGACTTTTATTTCATTGTAGACAGAATGAACCTGAGTTATTTCATGTTTTGTCTGCTCAACTTCATTTTATTTATTATTAAACATCCATTCCTGCATTTCAGGCCTGCAACACATTCTAAAAAAAAAAGTTGGGCCAGTAAAGCATTTACCACTTTGTAATGTTGCCATTCCTTTTCACCACACTTAAAAGACATTTTGGCACAGAGGATATCAAGTGATTTAGTGTTTCAGCTTTTATTTTGTCCCGTTCTTCCTGCAAACACGTCTTAAGATGTGCAACAGTACGGGGTCGTCGTTGTCGCATTTTTCATTTCAAAATTCTCCACACAGGCAGGCAGGCCAGACCAGTACCCGTACGTCCCTGGAAAAGATGACATCTTGAAGGCAGCATATGTTGCTCTAAGATCTCAAATGTACTTTTCTGCACTAATGCTGCCATCACAGAAGTGTAAATGACCTTTGCCAAGGGAACTGACACAGCCCCATACCATGACAGACCCTGGCTTTTGGACTTGTTGCTGATAACAATCTGGAGGGTCCTTTTCATCTTTGGTCTGGAGCACACGGCGTCCATTTTTTCTAAAAAAGACCTGGAATGCTGATTCATCTGACCACAATACACGTTTCCACTGTGTGATGGTCCATCCTAGATGCCTCAGAGCCCAGAGAAGTCGATGCCGCTTCTGGACAACATTAGGTTGACATAAGGCTTCTTTTTGCACAGTAAAGTTTTAAGTGTAATTTGTACATGTAACTTACTTGCTAAAGTAATCCCTTGCCCATGTGGTTATATCAGCTATTGTTCAGTGGCGGCTCTTGATGCAGTGCCGTCTGAGGGATCAAAGATCACAGGCGTTCAGTTAAGCTTGTGCCCTTGGCCTTTACACACTGAAATTCCTTCCGATTACTTAAATCGTTTAATAATATTATGCACTGTAGAGGGAGAAATATGCAAATCCCTTCCAATCTTTCTTTAAGGTTCATTGTTTGTAAACATTTTATTTATCTTCTTACACATTTGTTAACAAACTGGAGATCCTTTGTCCATCTTTGCTTATCAAAGACTCAGCTTTTCCTGGATGCTGCTTTTATACCAAACCATGATTACAATCACCTGTTGACATCACCTGTTTGGAATCATATCATTATTTATTTTTTTCACCTCATTGCTAGCCCTAAATTGCCCCCGTCCCAACTTTTTTTGGAATGTGTTGCAGGCCTGAAATGCAGGAATGGAGGTATATTAAAAGATGAAATGAAGTTAAGCAGATAAAACATGAAATATCTTGGGTTTAAACTGTCTGCAATCAAATAAAAGTCAAAGTAAATGTAAGGAACACTGCATTTTTATTTTATATGCATTTTCCATACTGTCCCAACTTCTGATTTGGGGTTGTACATTTTTGTAAATACATCTTACAAATAGCAAATAAATAATGCACGAACTGTCTCTAATGAAAAGCAAATACCCTTCTGCTATATTTATATTTATATTAGCAATAATCAAATTTTATTTGTAGAAGAGATCTAAAACATAATGTATGGCTCCAATACCTATAAAAAAAATTCAGTTTTGGCATGGGCTCTAAAATAGACCTTTATGTTTATCTTTCAGCTGTCAACCACTTCTTCATAGACTGTGTTTACTTCTTTGGCCTTTGTAGTGTTTACTATTCCAGAGAAATCACATCTGCAGCAGCACAAATGCAGACACAGACTGCACAGCAAGTCCATTCCCTTATACAGGTCCTTCTCAAAAAATTAGCATATTGTGATAAAGTTCATTATTTTCCATAATGTAATGATAAAAATTTAACTTTCATATATTTTAGATTCATTGCACACCAACTGAAATATTTCAGGTCTTTTATTGTTTTAATACTGATGATTTTGGCATACAGCTCATGAAAACCCAAAATTCCTATCTCAAAAAATTAGCATATTTCATCCGACCAACAAAAGAAAAGTGTTTTTAATACAAAAAAAGTCAACCTTCAAATAATTATGTTCAGTTATGCACTCAATACTTGGTCGGGAATCCTTTTGCAGAAATGACTGCTTCAATGCGGCGTGGCATGGAGGCAATCAGCCTGTGGCACTGCTGAGGTGTTATGGAGGCCCAGGATGCTTCGATAGCGGCCTTAAGCTCATCCAGAGTGTTGGGTCTTGTGTCTCTCAACTTTCTCTTCACAATATCCCACAGATTCTCTATGGGGTTCAGGTCAGGAGAGTTGGCAGGCCAATTGAGCACAGTAATACCATGGTCAGTAAACCATTCACCAGTGGTTTTGGCACTGTGAGCAGGTGCCAGGTCGTGCTGAAAAATGAAATCTTCATCTCCATAAAGCTTTTCAGCAGATGGAAGCATGAAGTGCTCCAAAATCTCCTGATAGCTAGCTGCATTGACCCTGCCCTTGATAAAACACAGTGGACCAACACCAGCAGCTGACATGGCACCGCAGACCATCACTGACTGTGGGTACTTGACACTGGACTTCAGGCATTTTGGCATTTCCTTCTCCCCAGTCTTCCTCCAGACTCTGGCACCTTGATTTCCGAAAACAGTACTTTGGACCACTGAGCAACAGTCCAGTGCTGCTTCTCTGTAGCCCAGGTCAGGCGCTTCTGCCGCTGTTTCTGGTTCAAAAGTGGCTTGACCTGGGGAATGCGGCACCTGTAGCCCATTTCCTGCACACGCCTGTGCACGGTGGCTCTGGATGTTTCTACTCCAGACTCAGTCCACTGCTTCCGCAGGTCCCCCAAGGTCTGGAATCGGCCCTTCTCCACAATCTTCCTCAGGGTCCGGTCACCTCTTCTCGTTGTGCAGCGTTTTCTGCCACACTTTTTCCTTCCCACAGACTTCCCACTGAGGTGCCTTGATACAGCACTCTGGGAACAGCCTATTCGTTCAGAAATTTCTTTCTGTGTCTTACCCTCTTGCTTGAGGGTGTCAATGATGGCCTTCTGGACAGCAGTCAGGTCGGCAGTCTTACCCATGATTGCAGTTTTGAGTAATGAACCAGGCTGGGAGTTTTTAAAAGCCTCAGGAATCTTTTGCAGGTGTTTAGAGTTAATTCGTTGATTCAGATGATTAGGTTAATAGCTCGTTTAGAGAACCTTTTCATGATATGCTAATTTTTTGAGATAGGAATTTTGGGTTTTCATGAGCTGTATGCCAAAATCATCAGTATTAAAACAATAAAAGACCTGAAATATTTCAGTTGGTGTGCAATGAATCTAAAATATATGAAAGTTTAATTTTTATCATTACATTATGGAAAATAATGAACTTTATCACAATATGCTAATTTTTTGAGAAGGACCTGTATATGACCTGAATAAACCAGAAATCTAGGAACCATAATCAGATTTCTCATAATACCAATAAAGCCTTAATCTTATTAAGAAAATCAAAGTATGCAGTCTAAATGTTCAAATTACTGGCAGAACATACACTTAATCAGATTATTATTATTATTTATATACACTGAAGAGCCATAAAAACTGGTACAGCCTATGCAAAATACATAGCAACACCACTTATGTACGTTTGTTAAGCTGGCATTCCATGGGACCCCTGGTACGTACACTACAGTGTATCACAAAAGTGAGTACACCCCTCACATTTCTGCAAATATTTTATTATATCTTTTCATGGGACAACACCATAGAAATAAAACTTGGATATAACTTAGAGTAGTCAGTGTACAACTTGTATAGCAGTGTAGATTTACTGTCTTCTGAAAATAACTCAACACACAGCCATTAATGTCTAAATGGCTGGCAACATAAGTGAGTACACCCCACAGTGAACATGTCCAAATTGTGCCCAAAGTGTCAATATTTTGTGTGACCACCATTATTATCCAGCACTGCCTTAACCCTCCTGGGCATGGAATTCACCAGAGCTGCACAGGTTGCTACTGGAATCCTCTTCCACTCCTCCATGATGACATCACGGAGCTGGTGGATGTTAGACACCTTGAACTCCTCCACCTTCCACTTGAGGATGCGCCACAGGTGCTCAATTGGGTTTAGTCCATCACCTTTACCTTCAGCTTCCTCAGCAAGGCAGTTGTCATCTTGGAGGTTGTGTTTGGGGTCGTTATCCTGTTGGAAAACTGCCATGAGGCCCAGTTTTCGAAGGGAGGGGATCATGCTCTGTTTTAGAATGTCACAGTACATGTTGGAATTCCTGTTTCCCTCAATGAACTGCAGCTCCCCAGTGCCAGCAACACTCATGCAGCCCAAGACCATGATGCTACCACCACCATGCTTGACTGTAGGCAAGATACAGTTGTCTTGGTACTTCTCACCAGGGCGCCGCCACACATGCTGGACACCATCTGAGCCAAACAAGTTTATCTTGGTCTCGTCAGACCACAGGGCATTCCAGTAATCCATGTTCTTGGAGTGCTTGTCTTCAGCAAACTGTTTGCGGGCTTTCTTGTGCGTCAGCTTCCTTCTGGGATGACGACCATGCAGACCGAGTTGATGCAGTGTGCGGCGTATGGTCTGAGCACTGACAGGCTGACCTCCCACGTCTTCAACCTCTGCAGCAATGCTGGCAGCACTCATGTGTCTATTTTTTAAAGCCAACCTCTGGATATGACGCCGAACACGTGGACTCAACTTCTTTGGTCGACCCTGGTGAAGCCTGTTCCGAGTGGAACCTGTCCTGGAAAACCGCTGTATGACCTTGGCCACCATGCTGTAGCTCAGTTTCAGGGTGTTAGCAATCTTCTTATAGCCCAGGCCATCTTTGTGGAGAGCAACAATTCTATTTCTCACATCCTCAGAGAGTTCTTTGCCATGAAGTGCCATGTTGAATATCCAGTGGCCAGTATGAGAGAATTGTACCCAAAACACCAAATTTAACAGCCCTGCTCCCCATTTACACCTGGGACCTTGACACATGACACCAGGGAGGGACAACGACACATTTGGGCACAATTTGGACATGTTCACTGTGGGGTGTACTCACTTATGTTGCCAGCTATATAGACATTAATGGCTGTGTGTTGAGTTATTTTCAGAAGACAGTAAATCTACACTGCTATACAAGCTGTACACTGACTACTCTAAGTTATATCCAAGTTTCATGTCTATAGTGTTGTCCCATGAAAATATATAATGAAATATTTGCAGAAATGTGAGGGGTGTACTCACTTTTGTGATACACTGTATATTGCCAAAAGTATTCACTTGTCTGCCTTCACACACATATGAACTTCAATGACATCCCATTCTTAATCCATAGGGTTTATTATGATGTCGGCCTGCCCTTCACAGCTATAACAGCTTCAACTCGTCTTGAAAGCTTTTCCACAAGGTTTAGGAGTGTGTTAATGTGAATTTTTGTCCATTCTTCCAGAAGCGCAGTCTCCACTCTAATTTATCCCATAAGATGTTCTATAGGGTTGAGGTCAGGACTCTGTGCAGGCCAGTCAAGTTCTTCCACACCAAACTCGCTCATCCATGTCTTTATGAAATTGTCCAAAATCTCTTGGTATTCTGAAGCATTAAGAGTTCCTTTCACTGAAACTAAGGGGCCGAGCCCAACTCCTGAAAAACAACCCCACACCATAATCCCCCTTCCACCAAACTTTACACTTGGCACAATGCAGTCAGACAAGTACCGTTCTCCTGGCAACCGCCAAACCCAGACTCGTCCATCGGATTGCCAGATGGAGAAGCATGATTCGTCATTCCAGAGAACACGTCTCCACTGCTCTAGAGTCCAGTGGCGGCATGCTTTACACCACTGCATCTGACGCTTTGCATTGCGCTTGGTGATGTAAGGCTTGGATGCAGCTGCTCGGCCATGGACACCAATTCCATGAAGCTCTCTATGCACTGTTCTTGAGCTAATCTGAAGGCCACATGAAGTTTGGAGGTCTGTAGAGATTGACTCTGCAGAAAGTTGGTGACCTCTGCGCACTATGCGCCTCAGCATCTGCTGACCCCGCTCTGTCATTTTATGTGGCCTATCACTTAATGGCTGAGTTGTTGTCGTTTCCAATCACTTCCACTTTGTTATAATACCACTGACAGTTGACTGTGGATATTTAGTAGCGAGGAAATTTCACGACTGGACTTGTTGCACAGGTGGCATCCTATTACGGTACCACGCTGGAATTCACTGAGCTCCTGAGAGCGACCTATTCTTTTACAAATGTTTGTAGAAGCAGTCTGCATGCCTAGGTGCTTGGTTCTACACACCTGTGGCCATGGGAGTGATTGGAACACTTAAATTCAATGATTTGGAATGGTGAGTGAATACTTTCGGCAACATAGTGTATGTCCTGCATTCATTCTGATGGGTTTGGCCTCTTCCAACAGGACAATGCGCTGCCACACATGTCTGGAGACGACAAATTATGGTTAGAGGAACACTCATTTGAGTTTTCTCACATATGGCATCTGTCATCTGGGATGCCATGCAACGTGCTGTGGAACACATAAATCCTACACCTTGCAATACAACAGAACTGTGGACCATTCTGCATGAAGTGTGGTGTTCATTGCCTGCAGAATATTTCTGCAAGCTTGTAGGGCCCATGCCCGTCGTATTTCTGCAGTACTACGCTCTCGTGGGGAACCTACCAAGTATTAAACTGGCACAAATTTTCTGGCACAAATAAAGAGTTTTTGCCTCAAATGACTGCCCAATCACGTCAGAAAACGGCATCAGTAAGTAGGTTTATTTTTATAATTTTTAAGAAAATGTGTAGCAGTCTGAGCGCCGTCACTCCCTTGATGCAGAAGTAGAATGTGTGAATCAGACTGAAAATCAAAATGAAGATTTTATATGTAAGGAAAATCTCACCACACAGATTAAGTAGATTCCTAAAAAGACTTGGCCAGTGGACTGTAGAGAGCGTGTGCGAGGTTTCTGTCTGTATACTTCTCCTGCTCCACTGGCCAGCACCAAAAATGCTCCAATAATGGCCATGGCTCTTGAGTACATCCTCACCTGAAAAACATGCAAGGAACATTTGGAAAAGGTCAGAAGATGCATTCAGAAGTTTCTAGGACAGTATACTGTACTAACAACAAGAACATAATAAAAAGTGACAGCTTAAAAATCTAACAGTTAAAGATGATATATTAGAATATTAGAAGTATAAAAATATGCTACAGTGCTATCAAGTGCAGTGAAGGGTGATTGCAGTGTAAATTGCAGTAGTGAAAGAGGCATAGCAGCTGCAATGTTTATACACTGATCAGCCATAACATTAAACCACCAAATTTTATAGCTCCACTTACCATACAGAAGCACTTTGTAGTTCTACAATTACTGACTGTAGTCCATCTGTTTCTCTGCATGCTTTTTTTTAGCCTACTTTCACCCTGTTCTTCAATAGTCAGGACCCTCACAGGACCACCACAGAGAAGGTATTATCTGGGTGGTGGGTCATTCTCAGCACTGCAGTGACACTGACATGATGGTGGTGTGTTGGTGTGTGTTGTGCTGGTATGAGTGGATAACACACAGCAGCGCTGCTGGAGTTTTTAAACACCGCACTGTCCCTGCTGGATTGAGAATAGTCCACTAACCAAAAATATCCAGCCAACGACGCCTGATGGGCAGCATCCTGTGACCACTGATGAAGGTCTAGAAGATGGCCAACTCAAACAGCAGCAATAGATGGGCAATTATATTTGACTTTACATCTACAAGGTGGACCAACTAGGTATGAGTGTCTAACAGAGTGGACAGTGAGTGGACACGGTATTTAAAAACTCCAGCAGTGCTGCTGTGTCTGATGGACTACAGTCAGTGATTGTAGAACTACAAAGTGCTTCTATATGGTAAGTGGAGCTGATAAAATGGACAGTGAGTGTAGAAACAAGGAGGTGGTTTTAATGTTATGGCTGATCAGTGTATATAGTCAATATAAAAAACGTAGTTCAAATACCCTACTGAATTAGCAGCAGAAATAAAATGACTTAGCCTTGTTGTAATGTACAAACTGAAACCAGCTGGATCATGAAGCACAAAAGGGGTGCATATAAAACTCCCTAACAAAGCATATGTACACACAGTAAGGTCCTATTTGCCATCCTTCTATTGCATACCTTTAACCACTCTCCATAATGGACGTATCCACCCACATAGGACGCATATGTGCTGAAAGCCAACTGAATGGCGGCACAAAGAGCAAACCATCTTCTTTTTACTCCAAAGGACATGAAACTGGCACACAGTACTGCTACTCCCATATCAACATACAAGTACGGTACCTGGATATCTGGCTTCCTGAAATATATAATTAATACAAGTACATTAAACAGACTGAAAAAATAAACTGAAACTGATTCGTAGTCAGGCTAAAAACCTAGAGTTAGACAAATTACATATACACTGCTCAAAAAAATAAAGGTAACACTTAAACAACACAATGTAACTCCAAGTCAATCACACTTCTGTGAAATCAACCTGTCCAGTTAGGAAGCAACACTGATTGTGAATCAATTTCACCTGCTGTTGTGCAAATGGAACAGACAACAGGTAGAAATGAGAGGCAATTAGCAAGACAACCCCTATAAAGGAGTGGTTCTGCAGGTGGTGACCACAGACCATTTCTCTCTTCTCTTCCTTTCTGGCTGATGTTTTGGTCACTTTTGCATTTTGTCAGTGCTCTCACCCCTAGAGGTAGCATGAGGCGGTGTCTACAACCCACAGAAGTTGCTCAGGTAGTGCAGCTCATCCAGGATGGAACATCAATGCGAGCTGTGGCAAGAAGGTTTGCTGTGTCTGTCAGCAGAGTGTCCAGAGCATGGAGCAGATACCAGGAGACAGGCCAGTACACCAGGAGACGTGGAGGGGGCCGTAGGAGGGCAACAACCCAGCAGCAGGACCGCTACCTCCTCCTTTGTGCCAGGAGGAACTGGAGGAGCAGTGCCAGGAGCAGGCCACTAATATCCATGTTTCTGCTCAAACTGTCAGAAACAGACTCCATGAGAGTGGTATGAGGGCCCGACGTCCACAAGTGGGGCTTGTGCTTACAGCCCAACACTGTGCAGGGCGATTGGCATTTGCCAGAAAACACCAAGATTGGCAGATTCGCCATTGGCGCCCTGTGCTTTTCACGGATGAGAGCAGGTTCACTGTAAGCACATGTGACAGACGTGACAGAGTCTGGAGACGCCGTGGAGAACGTTCTGCTGCCTGCAACATCCTCCAGCATGACCGGTTTGGCAGTGGGTCAGTAATGGTGTGGGGAGGCATTTCTTTGGAGGGCCGCACAGCCCTCCATGTGCTAGCCAGAGGTACCCTGAATGCCATTAGGTACCAGGATGAGATCCTCAGACCCATTGTGAGACCATATGCTGGTGCAGTGGGCCCTGGGTTCCTTCTGATGCATGACAATGCTAGGCCTCATGTGGCTGAAGTGTGTCAGCAGTTCCTGCATGATGAAGGCATTGATGCTATGGACTGGCCTGCCCGTTCCCCAGACCTGAATCCAATCGAGCACATCTGGGACATCATGTCTTGTTCCATCCACCAACGCCATGTTGCATCACAGACTGTCCAGGAGTTGACTGATGCTTTAATCTAGGTCTGGGAGGAAATCCCTCAGGAGAACATCCCCCGCCTCATCAGGAGCATGCCCAAGCGTGGTAGGGAGGTCATACAGGCACGTGGAGGCCACACACACTACTGAGCCTCATTTTAACTTGTCTTGAGGAATTTCCACTGAAGTTGGATCAGCCTGTAATTTGATTTTCCACTTTGATTTTGAGTATGATTCCAAATCCAGACCTCCATGGGATAATAATTTTGATTTACATTGATCATTTTTATGTTATTTTGTTCTCAACGCATTCCACTATGTGATGAATAAAGAATATTTCAACTGGAATATTTAATTCATTGAGATCAAGGATGTGTTATCTTAGTGTTCCCTTCATTTTTTTGAGCAGTGTATTTAAGAAAACAGTATAAAAAATGTAATAATCACAACCAAAATGTACTTATTATTGGTACATATTTAAAAAATAAATCTAAATTAGTAACTGGGCTAAACTAAAAAGTTACTCAATCATGTTACTTCACACAGGTCTATAAAGTTTAAAGCAAAAGAAAAGCACCATGTGAAAACTAATGGCTTACTTAATTTTCTTATTTTCTCTTGTGTTCAGTTTAGAACTAAACCTGCACTTAAATTTGTAGATAATACAAATTATTTTTGTTTCCTGAGAATGTGTTAATATTTTCACCTAGAAAATAAACAAAACAGCAAATTTGACCAGACTAAACACATAAAAACACACAAAAAAGTATGTAGTATGGTTTACTGCATATTAAGTTTGGATGTTTCAGCAACACCCTTTGCAACAGGTGTATACAATAAATTATAAAAACTTAAAAAAATAAAATTATTAAAGGCTTTAAAAATTTTGGCAACAATTTAGGATGACTGTGCCCCTCTGCACAAAGCAAGTTCCATTAAAAACAGGGTTTGAAACGTTGGATGCAGAACAACTTCAGTAGCCTGCACAGAGGCTTCACTTTAACTCCATTAATTCATGATTCAGTGATACAGAAATGATTTTAATGACCAAGGACCACAGTTCTCTCAATAATTTTAAAATGGGAGAAGCTTGGCACATACTTGAACATTCTTAAAATTGGTCGTTTGGACAAATCGGGTACCCAGGCAAGACATTCCTTGGTAAGGGAGGTAAGAAAGAACCCAACAGTCACTCAAATAGAGCTCCAAGTCTAAAAACCCCTTAAAAAGACACCATGTCTGCAGTAGTGATGGGAATTTCGGCTCCTTTTAGAGAGCCGGTTCTTTTGGCTCGGCTCACTAAAAAGAGCCGGCTCTTTCGGATCCCAAGTGGCTCCTTAGATTTTTTTGTTGCTTAAATTAATTTATTACCAAATTACATGTAAAATGAATTACTAATGTAAAAAAACATTGTATCAAATGTTTATTATTTAAATGGCTTTTTTTATATACTCAACATGGAACAGTTGGAGTGCTCCAACAATAAATTATAAAATACAAAAACAAAGACCCATCTCAATTAGACAAAAAGATCTGATTGTGCATATTATTTGTAAATTTGCATCTAGAGTGGGACGGCACGGTGGCTAAGTGGGTAGCACTGTCGCCTCACGGCAAGAAGGTCGTGGGTTCGATCCCCAGGTGAAGAGCCCGGGTCCTTTCTGTGAGGAGTTTGCATGTCTTTCCCGTGTCCGTGTGGGTTTCCTCCGGGTGCTCCGGTTTCCTCCCACAGTCCAAAGACATGCAAGTGAGGTGAATGTTCCTGTCATGAATGTAACCAAGGTGTAAAACATGATGTTAAAATCCTAATAAACAAAACAACATAAACAAGCATCTAGAGTGAAACAACACAACATCAACGAAGCATCACTCAACAAAATATAAATGAAAATGTGCAAAACGAAAAGAAAAATCAGCATCCAGGTGACAGTATTTGTAAGTATTTAGTGAAGATTAGCATTCAGAAAAACCAAGGAGATCATCTTTGATGGGTTGATCCTGTTTCTCTTTTCTGTTATGATCTGCCCTGTTAAAATAGATTATCTCTGAGTGGACAGATACACAGTCTATGTGCCATCACATGTATAAGATGTGGGTAGACTGAACACTTGGTCTCCCACCAGCTCAGTGGGTCTGAACTTCTCTGTAAAAGGGGCTCCTCCTGTCCAAACTTTACTATGTCTCCTCTCACTCATTTTCCTCACCTTTCCAGCGTGTAATGTCTGGCTATGTAAAGCTCTCTCTCTCTCTCTCTCTCTCTCTCTCTCTCTCTCTCTCTCCCCTCTCTCTCTCTCTCTCTCTCTCTCTCCTGTTCGTGTGCACGCTGTCTCTGTGTGTGTGTGTGTGTGTGTGTAACCCCTCCCCTCCTGCTCAGTGTAAACACACAAACGCCACCACGTATCTTGACCAATCACGTGCGGCTTTAACAGAAAAAAAACCCGGAAAAAAACGAACCAATCAGGAGCCGGATCCCGTCGTTCACTTTAAAGAGCCGGCTCTTAGAGCCGAATCGTTCGCGACCGACCCATCACTAGTCTGCAGCATGAGTGGCTAATGTAGAGTAAAATGCATATGACAGCCAGCTTGGAGTTTCTTATGCCAGCAACAAAACTGAACCATTTGGGGCAAGACAGCAAGCACCATGACTGACAAAAACAGGCACTGCTTGCTTATCACCTGGCTATTACCATCCCTACATGGTGGCAGCATCATGTTCTGGGGTACTTCTCAGAGGCAGGGACAGGGATATTCAGATGTAAAAAATAGCAATGTTTTAGAATGCCCCCATATAGTAGGTTTGGAATGTTCAGTTAATGGTTACGTCCTTGGTGTAACTTTTTTTTTTTTAGATAGATATCCTTTATTTGCCGTATACACAAATACAGTTGTACAGTACAATGCAAATTCTTTCTTATCCCAGCTTGTTTGGAAGTTGGGGTCAGAGCGCAGGGTCAGCCATCGTACAGCGCCCCTGGAGCAGACAGGGTTAAGGGCCTTGCTCAAGTGGCTGCATATCAATCCTCCCGTTGATAGTCCAAAGCTCTACCCACTAGGCTTCCACTGTCCCCAACTTATAACCCTTATTCCCCAACTTCACTCCACTCCACTCATGTACAGTTGAATAATGTAAACTAATAAACCTAATGAAAGCTTTTAAAATAAGCTCGGTGAAGGTAACTTCATCCTGATGTTATGTGGATCCTGACTCCATCCTAATCAGGTTCTCCGTCCTAATCAAGTAATGTTATATGTGCCCTACTAAGTGTTCTGTGTGCTCACTTGGAAGCCATTTAGGACCGAGCCTGTAACATCACTTATACAGCAGTGATCTTTTGAAGAAGATTGCATTCTCTGGAACACCAGACTATCAGATATTTTTACCAGAACCATTTTATAGAAACACACATTTTATTATATTTTACGTTTTAACAGTTAATCACCAAAGCTTTGCCAAACTCTCTGTCTTCTCTTCCTCTTTACACTTTCTCTCTTTCCAATTTCTCTTTTTTTCTCTCTCCTCACTCTCCTTACTCCTATTTTCTATCCTCTCTCTCTCTCTCTCTCTCTCTCATTCTCTTTCAAACAAACAAATAAATTCTCACACTAAACAGGTTTACCTCTTTACATCGGCGCGCTCGGCGAAAAGCATCAGCATGCTAAAACAGTTCCAGAAACCGAACCGGGTCAAAATTAAAGCTCCAAGTTGTGTTATTAGTCTTAGAATTTGCTTTCTGCTCGGAGCTGCCATGTTTACTATAGGCGGAAGTGGTTCCTGCTTCTACTCGGGACGATAGAAAGGCCTACACACAGAAATAATCTGCTGCCATCTAGTGTGCTTATGCACTATACTGGAGGTAGAAGTGTCCAAAAGTGCTTTCACAAAATACTTGAAATACTTGAAAATACATGAATACTTGTTTTGTGAATGTGAGATTTTAGCTTTTGATTTTTAATTATTTGTAAACAAAAAACTATAGGTGTGGCAGTGATACTTAGCTTGTTGCTGCACTTTCCTGAGTGCACATTTGCCACGTTGTGAATTTAGCGCCTGCCACGGCGCTCAAAGTTCACCTGATTGAACTTTGACCCAGTTTGCCACTGACCTTTACAAAGCACCTCCAATAAAACAAACTGTTTGATATACAAACAGTTAGTTTGGCTAATTATACCAGGGGAGCTTTTAGGGCCCTCGGTGAACAAGTTAGTACCACTAGTCAAATGGCCTATCAGAATCGTCTTGCCCTTCATATGTTACTCGCAGAAAAGGGAGGAGTGTGTTACATGTTCGGAGAAATGTGTTGCACAGTCATCCCGGATAACACAGCCCCAGATGGTACCTTTACACAGGCCCTGGGAAGACTCGAGGCGTTGTCTAAAAAAAGGAGTGAGAATGCAGATGTTTAGGACAAATTAATTATTTCCTGGTTGGAGCGCAGTTTTGGGGGTTGGACTAATATTATTCCATCTGTATTAATTACGTGTATAGAAATTATTGCGGCCTTTGCATTATGTGGTTGTTGCATTTTCCCATGTGTTCGTGGTGTGATCTTAAGGACTTTTGATAAATCTATTAGTTATACCATGCTTCAAGCACAGGTTCAAGGGCAGGCTGCTTCTGCAAGAATGGTTTCCTATAGAAGAAAATTTTCAGTTCCTTCTGAAAATTATAAGCTTATGGAATGTATGAGAATGTATGAAAATTTGTAAGGCCATGTGTAAAAGTTCAAGACTTGAGGAGTCCGTATTTTGTTTATTCTTGCTTGGTTCTCAGACACTATTATAGGAAGTGTCTGGATCCTGTTATGAGCAATATTCATCTATGTTCTCATGATACTATAACCAATCCATCATATATCATTGACACATCAAAGCACCCTAGTATAGATCTAAGTGCACATCCTCATGTACACACTAATATAAAAAGGGCCTGCGTGCCCAACCTATTTAGGCATTCAATGAAGCATTAAACGACACTCTTTGCCTTTGTTGATTGTCTCAGAGATATAGTACGAGCTAACCTGAGCCAACAGACCAACGATCCAGATCCAGAGTCAGAGAGGATAGCAGAACCCTAACATGTGGTAAAAGAGACTCAGGCAGTGAAAACATAGAGGAGAAGCTAAAAAGCTTAACATGGCTTAATGTACTAAAACAACCTAGGATCAAACAAACTTTATCAGTTATTACTGGTCATAAGTACAATAATTAATGCTGAAATGACCAACCTGTGGTCCAAACTGTTTTTTGTACATTAAGCCATGGTAAGCTTGTTTCAAGGACTCCTCTGGAGAAGCCAATTCTCAACATTTCTCAGTACCCCTAGCTGTATAACACAAGTTTACTACCACATAGTGATGAAAAATACAGCTAAATTTAGATACATGTGGTTGGTTTAGAGTGACTTTGTATTTTGTTCTCTTTATACCTGCTCTCTTGGTAAGTTCATATCCTCCCATAGCTTTTCTTACATCTTTTTGCAGATGATACTCAACTCATTCTGAAATTCCCTTCTTCAGGCACATAAGTCTCAACCTGCATCTCAGCATGTTTGGCAGATATCTCATTATGGATGCTCATCACCTGAAACTTAGCACCAACAAGAGAGAGCTGTTGTATAACCTTGAGATCTGTCTCCATGTCAGGACCTAGTCATTTCTCTCTGTGACTCTCAGATCAAACTATCTGATTATGTACGCAGATTGAATGCTCATTGTATATAAGGAATGTGATCATTCAGAAGAGGCTATTTTGCAGGTTAGCTTGTAGGTTGTTTTGGGTCAGTAAAAATATTGGAAATGTTTTCTTTGTACTTATGTCAGTTAGATTAAAGTTCAAAACAATTAGCAAACTACAGATTCTTTTTTAATTGTGTTTTACAAAATTTGCTGGAAACTTTTCTAAAAAGGGGGTTTGTAAAAATGACAAATTATATACCTTTTTAGCCTGCTTTCACCCTGTTCTTCAATGGTCATGACCCCCAAAGGACCACCACAGAGCAGGTATTATTTAGGTGGTGGGTCATTCTCAGCACTGCAGTGACACTGACATGGTGGTGGTGTGTTAGTGTGTGTTGTGCTGGTATGAGTGGATCAGACACAGCAGCGCTGCTGGAGTTTTGAAATACCGTGTCCACTCACTGTCCACTCTATTAAACACTCCTACCTAGTTGGTCCACCTTGTAGATGTAAAGTCAGAGACGATCGCTCATCTATTGCTGCTGTTTGAGTTGGTCATCTTCTAGACCTTCATCAGTGGTCACAGGACGCTGCCTACAGGGTGCTGGATTTTTTTGGTTAGTGGACTATTCTCAGTCCAGCAGGGATAGTGAGGTGTTTAAAAACTCCATCAGCATCGCTGTGTCTTATCCACTCATACCAGCACAACACACACTAACACACCACCACCATGTCAGTGTCACTGCAGTGCTGAGAATGACCCACCACCCAAATAATACCTACTCTGTAGTGGTCCTGTGGGGGTCCTGACCATTGAAGAACAGCATAAAGGGGGCTAACAAAGCATGCAGAGAAACAGATGGACTACAGTCAGTTATTGTAAAACTACAAAGTGCTTCTATATGGTAAGTGAAGCTGATAAAATGGACAGTGAGTGTAGAAACAAGGAGGTGGTTCCTATGTTATGACTGATCGGTGTGTGTGTGTGTGTGTGTGTGTGTGTGTATTAGTGATTATCACTTATTTAGTGATTATCACTTATTTTACATTACTGTACCTTTCCTACCTTACCATAAGCATTAAATGCATTCTGGAATATTCAGATTTTTACTTCAAACACAAATAAATATATTTAAATTTTAAATCATAAAACAAATGATAAGATAATGACAATTGATTGAGTGTCAAGATGTCAAATTTAATTTTTTTTCACATGAATCTGACTTCTAAATATTTCCATACAGTTCTGGGCTGTGAAAGACATTGTCTATTCCTTCAGAGGTTAAGGTTTTCAGATCACTAATCCTGCTACAAATTAGCCTAACCCAGATCCCAACAGCTTAGAAGTAAGCTGAGAGCCACAACCAGTTTAATCAAGGTTCACTTAAAGTGCTTGAACGGACGATGAAGCCGTGTATTTGTCACAATTATATGTTTCAGATCCAATATTTTACAGATGTCCAGTTAGATATGAACATTTTAGTGCTACCTGCTTTCAGTGCTTTGTGCAGTAACCTCATGTTGCCCCCACAGATTCTTTATTCAAATCTATTTTGAATGTGGCATCATGTGCTGTTTTTTTGTAACCTTCTAGCCTGCTTTACATTGCCAGACAGGTTATATTTAAGTGATGTTTAGATTCAACAGATCTGGTAATGTTTAGATTTAGCAGGTCTGTCAATGTTGGGGTATGGCTTGTGAAATTAAACCCAACTGTCAATTGAATTTGGTTAACTGGTGGATGTAGTTACTAAGGGAGCAGTTACTTTTTTCACATAGAACCATGTAGGGTTTCAGTATAAATAAAAAAGCATTTTGTGTTTACTTGGGTTATATTTGTCTCATATTAAATGTAGTTTGATGATCTGAAAGATATAATTGTGAAAAAATGCAAAAAAAAAAAGAAAAAAAGAACAACATTGGGAAAAAAGCATGTACCAATGCCTATCTGTTTTTTTTCCATCGTACTAAGACATTATAAGATAAACAACAAAAATAAGATCAATAGTACATGTTTTGTACAGTTGTGTTTTATATACCACCATCATTTTCTTTTTTACACTCATCCTGATTTGCTGTTCTTACTAACCTTGTTTCCAATTGGCTTTACAAGTTGGAGCCATCTGAATTCCTTTAATTTTCTTTAAGAAGATCAAGGGGGATTGATGACATCAGAGGTGACCAGGATCAACCACAACAATGTGTGATAAAGAGGAGAAGAACATGAGAGCAGAGATCATTCTGCTAAGGAGGCAGGAAAACATGTGAGGACTGGTTCTCATGATCTCCTAGAAAGTATTACATTATATATCTTACAGGTAAGAGATAATATTATAATTGAATGGCATTTGTGCAAGAATAATGATGGAATGCTGAGGCTTTATACTAACATGTTTTAACATGAAATCAGAGCTATACATATTGTGTGTGTGTGTGTGTGTGTGTAGGAGCAATCATTATCATCATCATAAGCATCAAAAGTGCTCATAACCATCAACTGCTTTACAATTTCAGACTTATCATAATTTTAACCAACATCATTTCCAGCTTTACTGTTCATTTATGTGCTATAAACAAATATCTGACAGGTTTAAAGGCAGTGTACACATACACTGATCAACCATAACATTAAAACCACCTCCTTGTTTCTACACTCACTGTCCATTTTATCGGCTTCACTTACTATGTAGGAGCATTTTGTAGTTCTACAATTACTGTCTGTAGTCCATCTGTTTCTCTGCATGCTTTGTTAGCCACCTTTCATGCTGTTCTTCAATGGTCAGGACTCTCACAGGACCACCACAGAGCAGGTATTATTTGGGTGGTCCCATACTGTGTGTTAGTGTGTGTTGTGCTGGTATGAGTGGATAATACACAGCAGCGCTGATGGAGTTTTTGAACACCTCACTGTCACTGCTGGACTGAGACTAGAACTCAAACAGCAGCAATAGATGTGCGATCGTCTCTGACATTACATCTACAAGGTGGACCAACTAGGTAGGAGTGTCTAACAGAGTGGACACTGTATTTAAAAACTCCAGCAGTGCTGCTGTGTCTGATCCATTCATACCAGCACAACACACACTAACACACCACCACCATGTCAGTGTCACTGCAGTGCTGAGAATGATCCACCACCTAAATAATACCTGCTCTGTGGTGGTCCTGTGGGGGACCTAATAAAATAGACAGTAAGTGTGGAAACATGGAGGTGGTTTTAATGTTATGGTTAATCGGTGTATTGTACATTTCTGAGCTTTTTTGTTATTATTGTATTAACATTAACACCTATACATTCTAAGTTAGTAACATTTTTATTAAAAAAGGTCTAGAATACAGTGTTCTAGGTGCTAAAGATTTCTGCTAATTACCCAGCAAACATGAATGTGAAATTGATAGGAAGATTGATAAAGAGAGTTTATAGTAAGCAATACTACTGGAATGCTACACCTAGTCAAAAAGCCTAATTCACATTGTGCAAAATAAGACACAAGCAAACTAAATAAGTAATTACAACAACAGGTAAAAGCTCAGCTCTGATACTGGTTTCATAATTCCTATAGCCAGCAAGATGGCTCGGGACATGTCAGATAAAGACATCTTGAAAATGGAGCTGGAGCAGTTGCAGAAAGAAGTTAACACACCCCGAACTGCAGTAAGTATTTTAATTCTTAATTCAGTACTATAAAACACATGCTAATAAAAACATGTTAACCTCAAACCTTACAGAGATTAATAAAAGTATGTTTACTTCCTTACAGGTCTCTGCAACTGCCTCTGAAATTATTGCCTTTGTTGAGGCTCAGTCTGCAGAAGACCCCTTGATCAAGGGAGTTCCTGAAGACAAGAACCCCTTTAAGGAGAAGGGAGGTTGCATAATAACGTAGCAATAACTCGGTGATACCAAAAGAAGGGTTACCGAAGTTCTATAGGCAGTGAATTAATGATAAAATATTTTTACAGGAATTTGTGCAAATGTAGTAAAATAATTGATATTGTTTTGTTTATTAAAGATCATCAAACAATAATCAGAATCAGAATCAGAACCAGAATCAGGCTTTATTGGCCAAGTATGCTCACACATACAAGGAATTTGTTTTTGGTTACACAGATGTTTGCAGTGCACGATAAATACAGTAAAGACAATCTTATTCACACAGCTCACTCTCTCCTTACACACACACATTCATACCCGTAAAAATTGTAAACATTTAGCATGTGCAATTTACATTGTGGTTTTAAAAAGGTGCAGTTTTGTGCAATATAAAAACTATAGAAAATAGAAAAATATATAAATAAGAAATGGAAGTAAAGGTGAAAATCCTGTGTATGCCATTACATAAATGAAATAGGTAGTTTTTGATGTGCAAGTGTCCCGAGCATTAACAGTACAGTAGTGTTCAATTACTGTTCAATTAATAATCCAGTATTTGTCACTAAAGTACTTCCCAAACAGTTGTTTATTGACCGTTTTAAGTATAATTGCGATATTTTGTATGAAACTTGTAGAAAATTGTCAGTAAATTATTGGATTTACAACTATTACCCAGCTAGCAGTGTACTATCGGGCCACATGTGGGTGAGGTGCGGGACATCTGGCGTACTGTCGGACTCGGGTGACGTCATTAGGGCCGAGTCTGGGCCGATATCTGTAGTAAGAGAAGCGGCTGAGTTCTGTATAACCGAACTCGGGCCACGTTCAGCATGAGGTATGTGGCCCACTATAAATATCAGAGACTCGGACCGATACCGGTAACTGTCTGGAAAACGATGGAATAATTTTAAATAAATTAAATAATTATTTTAACCACATAATTATAGGTAGTCTTTGTTAATATTATATATTTTTTTAGATAATTGATATGCTCTAATGACTGAGACATGAACGACAAAAATGATTAGGGGAAATAGTGCAGGTTAATACGGAGACAGAAGAGATTAAATAAGTAATGTTTTAAAGACGACTGGACTGGAATAAACTTTATAATGAATAAACTCTGAATGAGGAACATGAAGGGGTGAAAGTAAGCTGAGGTAAAAACCACCGAAGAAGAAGACGATGAAGATTCCCGCTCTTTTCTCTCACCGCCGTGCGCGAGCTCTCACCCGCCTCAGTGTCCTGCTTCATTCTGTAAGTATTTCAATTGAATCTTATATTTTTGTATATATATATATATATATATCACTCAGGTGTAGTTAAAACTGTTAATTATATATAAATTTTTCTATCGAATGCTATAGTAAAATGTAATTGTATTTTTACAATATAAAAATTATTTTTATGCTTACTTTAGCTAGCTAACTAGCTACACTTTTTCTCACATAGCTAACGTTCTTTAATGATAAACGTAGCCCTCATACAATCGCTCTGACATACCTAAGTATTTTAATATAAGTAATGCGCGTTGTTTGGCGTATTTTACAAGCCGATGTGAGTAACTGTGTGTTTGTAAATGGCGCGGCAGGTCTTCGGTAGCAGCCGTTAGCCGCTAGCAGGAGCACTGATAGCTGACAACACAACATATTTGCATATCTGAATACTAATCGCTTTTCGGTGAAATTCACTGATGTTTAAACAAAATGTGTAATTTTCGTGTTTCATCTAACGTAGGCTGCGTCCGAAATGGCATACATCGACAGTATGTACTAGATTTAATACAGTACACACTGCTTGACCGTTAAAGTAGTACGCTTTTTAAGTACGCGAGTATGCAGTATGCATCGAACTTCACACACACCAGCCGTCTAATAAGTGTCATGTGACACACAACGTCAAGCCACCAAATCAAAATTGCCACAATTCATTATTTTTTTTCTAAAAAGCCACTCATATAACCATAACATTATTAATTACAAACTTTTAATTTCACTTGTAAACGGTTATCTCCGCACTGTCCGCCCTTTTTACATTCCGCATCAGCAGCCTTTACACACTTGCACTTTCCTATCACATAACTGAACTAGAGCAGTGAAGGTGTTCAAAGCGAAAAAGGCAGACAGTGCAGAGGTGACGGTTTTAAAATTGTAAATTAATAATGTTATGGTTATATACTCTCCCAAGTAACGTTATGAGTAGTTTTTTAGGGAAAAAATATGAATAGAGGCAATTTTACGGTGATGTGACGTCGTGCATCACATGATATTGTTAAGCCTTTTTTTAAAACAAACGTGAAAGTGATCTATTTGCCACTATGTCCTAGCATTTAACCCATCCATTCAGTGAAACACATATACACATAGGGCTGTCGCGCTAACCGCAATTTTGAAATATCGCGGTATAGACCAGCCAACCGCAGGGCATGCCAAGCAACCGCAACACCGCGGTGTTCACGTTTTTTCTTTCTTTCTTCTATTTTTTTTTGTTTATATTGTTGCAGGGTCCATCTTGTTATACGCTTACATTCGGGCGTAATAAATGTTAAATGAATTCATAATGAAAATGAGCTAGGAGCGTCATTTTCCCGGAACCTGTTCTCATGCGTTGCTGCTGAGTAAGGCTTTGTGTTTTAAAATGTAAACAATCGCAACAGGAATTATAGGCAAGTTTATTAATGATCAAATTGAGTTCACACTCAATAAATACTTGTAATTTAGACTATATTCAAACAGCCTTGGTGAACTAAAACACTTAATGACGGTTAATATGGCATTGCAGCCTGCAAATATTCTCTTTCTGGTCTTGCTGGAATGATTTAAATGTATTTTTTCGTTGAATAAAAATGTATTGAAACGAATAATAACTTGAAATGTAGTATATATTGTTATGTTAATTATACCTACTAAATAGATAGTTTGTCGCATTGTAAAGTCGCATGCAGGTACAGTACACGTGTATTAGTGTAACGAGCACCATCAGAGAGAGTTTTAGTACCGAGGGGAACATCGCTACCCCACTCAGATTCTCTCTAAACCACATCAGATGAACGTGTTGGTTCTTCTAGCGCGCATAATAACGCAGGTTTAAACTCTTACAGACTTTTTATATTTCTTTTTTACCATATTTTGATTAGATGTGTATTTACAATATTTAGCCTCAACACTTTTTTTTTTCGTTTCACACTGTATATCTAGCCTAGGAGCTAAATTTAAACCTTTTTTTAATAGAGAAAAGACTCGCATCCCTGCACTGTTCTGTATTTAACATTAAACACGTATTTCATTGGTCTTAAAGCCGTCTCATCTTTGTCATTATAAAGCAATAATATACCGAATCATAGCCTAACAATAAAGCTTGTTTATATAGCTCTAAAATCCAGATCAATTAAGTAATTTTCAAAAACAAAAAAAAATGGCGATATTACCGCATACCGCGATATTAAGACAGGTTGAATATCGCAAGGGGAAATTCTTTCACCGCGACAGCCCTATATACACACACTAGTGAAGTGAGCAGTCAGAGTTTAAAGTGGGCTGGTCTGAATCCTATAACTCCTAGTGGGCAAGCAAGTCCCTAATTTAATTAATCCCAGTTAATAATGCCAATATTTTTATGGTGTTTACCAACCACACCTTTATCGGGTGACCCTTTTCTGGAAGACATGAACAGCATTAATTACAGGAATTGCTGACCTTGTTTGTAATAACGTTATTGATTGTCTCCTTCTGCCCATCTGACAGGCACCTATTCCAGTGTGGTAGCGGAACGTCTGTTAGTAATATATTTGCCAATATCACTCAGGTATGTTGACAGTTATTTATATATATATATATATATATATATATATATATATATATATATATATATATATACATATATATTTGTAGCTTTCCAAAGATAAATGTTAGCGGTTTCATGTTTAAGTACTTTGGCACAAATAACACTGAATGGAATGTAAGACTTGGACTTTGATTAGGTTATTGTCAAGATACTGAAATTTTCAACTTCGATACCATACTTAGAAATATCAATATTTAGTAGCATTTTCAATACTAAAGGTAGATAAAATCGAAACTCTTTAAGATACACATATCAAAATAAACAAAATGAAAGTTAATGGTCTGAATCTTTATTGCTGAAACAGTGTTCTTTACCTTAGTGCACATCTTTTAGTGGACCCATGGACCATGAAAAGTACAGTGCGTATCAGGTGTCCTCGAATCTACGGAGAAAAGCTGTTGCGAGTGTCAAGAAACGGCTATTGGAACTGTATCAAGAGCAGAATGTTTTCTGTGGATGCAATGAGAAATTTTTAGATGGCCATGTGTTGAGTGATGAGTGTATGGAGAGAGTGAGTTACAGTGATAAAACTGAGCAGGGCATGATTGGAGAGAGTGATGGAATTGAAACTGAGCAGGGCATAGTTGGAGGGAGTGATGGCATTGAAACTGAGCAGGGCATGGTTGGAGGGAGTGATGGCATTGAAACTGAGCAGGGCATGGTTGGAGGGAGTGATAGCATGGAAATTGAGCAGTGCAATGAGGGACAGTGTGATGATTTCGAAAATGGGGAAGACGTTGTTGAGCCCTTTTGGGATGCATGGGAGCATCATGACATGAGTGAACCTAAGAGTCATGAATGGCAACCTGACCTAGCGCAATCTTTGGCAAACTGGGCAGTAGAATTTGGTATTAAGCTTGTAGCTCTTTCAACTCTTCTTGTCCTTCTGAGACCCTGGCACCCTGACCTCCCAAAAGATGCAAGGACCTTGCTTAAAACAAAGACAAATTATCAGGTCTCACAAATTAAAGGAGGGATGTTCTTTTACTTTGGAATTCTAAACTCGCTGAACAACACGCTAGCTCTGATCTGGGAAAATGTAAAAAATGGTCATGTATTCAAAATACAGTTAAATTTTGATGGGCTTCCTTTGTTCAAAAGTTCCAATACTCAATTTTGGCCTATTCTAGGGTTACTAAAAGGATACACATCTGCAAAACCATTTGTGATTGGTATTTTTAGTGGTGTTAGCAAGCCGAAATGTTTAGAAGAATATCTAAAAAGTCTTGTGGAAGAGTTAAAAACTTTACATTCTGGATTTATTTTCAAGGGTAAGACCTTCTTCATAACTGTCTCCTCAGTAATATGCGATGCACCTGCTAGGGCATTTATTAAAGGCATAAAGGGCCACTCTGGATATTATGGATGCGATAAATGTGTGACTCGTGGCAGACGAATCAATCACAATGTTGCTTTTCCTGAATTAGATGCTCAGAGAAGGACTGATGAAAGTTTCAGGTTATATACTGATGAAGAGCATCATACAACAACATCCCCTCTGACAAATACATACATAGGCATGGTATCGAAATTCCCACATGATTATATGCATCTATCATGTTTAGGAGTGATGCGAAAATTAGTGGTGCTGTGGTCAAGTGGACCCCTTAAAACTAGACTACAATCAAGGGACCTAAACAAAGTGTCAGAAAATCTTAAACAATTAAAGTACAATATACCCTCTGAATTTGCACGGAAACCAAGAGGGCTAGATGAGACCTGTAGGTGGAAAGCATCAGAGTGGCGCCAATTCATGCTGTATTCAGGACCAGTTGTGCTGCGAAATGTACTTTCATCAGCCCTTTTCCAAAACTTCATGTTGTTTTCCACTGCCATGTTTATCTTGGCCCACCCATTTTTGTGTATGGACTTAAACGACTTTGCAAAATCTTTGCTTCTGACGTTTGTTTCACATTTTGGTGAGACCTATGGAATGCAGTACATATCATACAATGTTCATGGTCTTGTGCACCTTGCAGATGATGTCAAAGAACATGGACATTTAGATACAATATCAGGGTTTCCGTTTGAAAATTATTTGGGGCAGCTGAAAAGACTTGTCAGGCAGCCACATTTCCCTGTAGCTCAGATTATTCGTCGCTTATCAGAAATGGAAAGCATAATAAAAGAAAACATCAGTCAACCATTTTCACATTGTTTGAGAAAGGAACACAATCACGGTCCTGTACCTCTCAGTATGAGTAATGCTACCCATCAGTACAGCGAATTATCTCTGGAGAGTTTTTGCATTAAAACTTCTAAAGGTGATAATTGTGTTCGCATTGGTGATACAATAGCTCTGGTTAGAAACATTCTTGATGTTGAGGGAACAGTGGTGTTGGTTTACAATGAATTCAAAACAAAAGCAAATTACTTTGATTATCCGTTGACTTCTACTCATTTGGGGATATTTCTGCTTTCTAATCTTGACTCAACCTTGCTGTACACATCTGCTGTTGATTCAGTTTGTAAGTATGTATTACTTCCATTTAAGGATGATTTTGTTGGAATTCCTCTGATTCATGTGTAAGAGTAGAAGAGGGTTGAGGGATGTCAATAGTCTGACAACATACATTTCATTAACAAGTAATTGTTATAATTTGTCTTGCTGCTGTAAAAGGATTTTGTTGTAAATCACTTGCCCTGTGGACTTGACTCAAATGTGAGATTATTGCTTATGTGAATAATTGCTGATATTCTATGTTTCCTCCACATAATCAAAGTTCAAATCCTTGTTCACTCAAAAATGTTTGGTTTTATTCATACAAAAATCTTTTACAGTTTAAAAGTAACAAAAAGGGACAGGGCTGAAACAAACCTTTGGATATACTGCATTGTTAATTTTATTTTGCTAATTGCACAATTGTTACTATGTACTTCCCTTACTCTTTGGTACAGTAAATAAAGATTTACTAGATGTATTTCTTTTCTCAGTTTGTTTTGTCAGTCTCTTTTAAAGACATAACAGAAGTACAGAATTACAACACTGTGACGGTCACATTAAAACGTAAGTGACTCCCTTAACATTTTTTTTTTCATGAATACTAGCGATACTTCTGTTTGTTAGGTTTGGAGCTTTGTTTGTTAGGTTTCTGTTTGTTAGGTTTAGAGAGAATGTTCACATTAGAGAAGAAAATGTTTATTTATTTATTTATTTTTAGTATACAGCCATTGTTTGTGCTTTATTTCATCAGTATTGTGACCAGGTCCAAAGTAGTCCCCACATAATATAGTAAATGATTGTAAACACTTTTCTGTTTTTCCACTACAGGATGTTTCACATTGTGGAATTTGCAGACAAAAAGGTTGCAGTAGTCCCAGCTGTTTGGGTATCGAATGGAATCTGTAGCTGGCCCCCATACAAAAATGGAAACGAGATGAGCAAGGCAGTGAAAAAGCAAGAAATTCCGAATCCAGACTGGGCAAAATACGCTGTCATAGTGAGATGCACGAAAAGTGTGTAATTTCAAAATACTCATGAATAGCTTTCTTGTGAAGTATGTCATGCCACAGCTTACCATATAATGATTTAATTAATCACCTGTTTTCTAAAATGTTTGCAATAACAAAATGCTTGAAGTTGAATTTTATGAATATGTAATTCCATGCTATACCATATTTAGTTCTGACCACATACTGGTTGGCTGAGACACGCTCAGTGCCAATGCACATGTTAACTGGGGTTATTATAGTCCTTGTCTTATTCAGTTTAAGTTTACTGTATATGCACATTTGGAACCCTGCACTTAAAACTGTTTTCATAAATATATTTACTGAGCATTCTAAGAAAACCTGAGCCAGTCAGACTTGAGAGAGCTATTATATAATGCTACATAAATGCTTCTGCCTTTATTTTGCCATCAGATTCATACGATGCTATAAGGCCTAAATTAGCACTGGCTGAACAGCAAAGTGATCTGCAAACAGAGAGTGAAGATGACACAATGCCCTCATACAAAAGAAGGAAAGGAAGGTAAATGTTCTATTAGCCAAATAACTACATGCCACCAACTGATGATTAAGACTAATGGGACATTATGGACAATTACCCAACCTTGCTGTCACCTGTATCTCTTTTGGGAAATACTAATGTCAAGTCTACCTTAATTTGAAAAGTACATTCGTTGTATTCAATAGGGGATTCAATAGGAAATATATTCAGTCTGACAATGAAGACGATGTTGGAGACAATGGTGATTTTGAAGAAACAATATCTGATGTAAATTATCTGCCAGATACTGCCAATGGTAAGAAAATTTTATTTTAGTATGGTAAAACCTAACAAGCACAAACTAATCGTTTATTGATACGTTAATATTAACCTTGGAACGTCTCCAGAGTTAATGGGTCAATTTGGTGCTTTTTTTTTTTTACCTAAATCCTTATAATTATACATAAAACTTGCTAACGTGTTCTGTGCATCAAGAGCTTGTCCATATTGGCCTCTGATAATGACACTCAGCAGAGAACACAACTGCAGACAGTATTTCATGAACTGTAGTAAGCCCAACTCCAGGAAAGTTATTGCTGATGCATATAAAACAACTTGCCTCTTGTAGATTTAAATTCAAAGTATGCATATGTTGATAAACTGAAGATTTTTGTACTGATGTTGTTAACCTCCAGCTACTAGACAACCAACTAATGCGACATCACCACCCAATGTGCCAGAAAGAACTCTAGGTACATTCTTGTTAAACATTTTCTGTTTTCTAAATAAATGCATATTTCACGTGTTATGCCTTGCTTGAATATGATGTAGAAATTCTGATCTGTCGACTACACTGCGTGTAAACAGGATCATTGTTCATCTTTCTTTAGGCATCACACCACCACCCCTGTTTCCACCACCTCAGCTCCGAACAACATTGATGGTAAATACCCCAGCAACCCGACAAATGCAGAGCGAGGCAGATGCATGTAAGCAGCTTTAAATTCAAACGAATGCAAGAAAAGTTGGTAAAATGCTATTATTATTATTATTATTGTTATTGTTATTGTTATACTCCAGCTACTAGTCAAGCCACTGATGCTGGGACAGTACCACCCAATGTGCCTGAAAGAACTCTAGGTACATCATTCTTGTTAATCATTTTAAATTAAATTATAATATACTGACTATATTGCAGTGTTAACAGGTTAATTGTTTATCTTTCTATAGGCATCACAGCACAAACACCTCAGCTACCGACATCACTTAGGTTAAATACCCCAGCAAGGAGACAACTGCAGATCGAGACAACCACACGTAAGTAGTTCTAATTGAAAATAGATTCTAAAGAATGTGTAACATTCAGGAGTGAGCAAGCTTTTTTTTTTTTTTGCTTAAAATATAATACACTAGTTTGTTAGAGAGTAATGTTTGCTGACACACCAGTCTCCATCAAGCCTAAATGTGGGGTCAGCACTGATTACATTCTTGAATCCATTCCTTTTTGGGACATAGGGACATGTGCTAACAGTCTTAATATTTCATAGCTGTGCAGATCGAAATTCTCACTCAGCTTGAAATAATCAAGCAGCAACAGGCCCAAATCCTGCTGTTACTACAAAAACAAAACTCTATGGGTGCTATGGGTACAGACCAGACAGAAGTGGTGGCGATAGCAGCAAAGTTTCCCATTAAGGACAGGAGTGGTCTTACCACACTAGAGCAGGAGCTTCGTGAAAGCCCAGCCATCAAAGAGAAAGCAGTAAGTAAATACAGTATGAAAGTGATTTATTTGCCACTATGCTTGTACACAGCAGAATTGGTCCATTCGCATTCGACCCATCCATGTAATGAAACACACACATTGTGTGTGTGTGTATATGTATGTGTGTGTGTGTGTTTATATATATATCTACATATTACAATATATATATACCGTACCACCGTGCCGTCCTATATATATATATATATATATATATATATATATATATATATATATATATATATATATATATATATATATATACAGTGTATCACAAAAGTGAGTACACCCCTCACATTTCTGCAAATATTTTATTATATCTTTTCATGGGACAACACTATAGAACTAAAACTTGGATATAACTTAGAGTAGTCAGTGTACAACTTGTACAGCAGTGTAGATTTACTGTCTTCTGAAAATAACTCAACACACAACCATTAATGTCTAAATAGCTGGCAACATAAGTGAGTACACCCCACAGTGAACATGTCCAAATTGTGCCCAAAGTGTCAATATTTTGTGTGACCACCATTATTATCCAGCACTGCCTTAACCCTCCTGGGCATGGAATTCACCAGAGCTGCACAGGTTGCTACTGGAATCCTCTTCCACTCCTCCATGATGACATCACGGAGCTGGTGGATGTTAGACACCTTGAACTCCTCCACCTTCCACTTGAGGATGCGCCACAGGTGCTCAATTGGGTTTAGTCCATCACCTTTACCTTCAGCTTCCTCAGCAAGGCAGTTGTCATCTTGGAGGTTGTGTTTGGGGTCGTTGTCGTGTTGGAAAACTGCCATGAGGCCCAGTTTTCGAAGGGAGGGGATCATGCTCTGTTTCAGAATGTCACAGTACATGTTGGAATTCATGTTTCCCTCAATGAACTGCAGCTCCCCAGTGCCAGCAACACTCATGCAGCCCAAGACCATGATGCTACCACCACCATGCTTGACTGTAGGCAAGATACAGTTGTCTTGGTACTTCTCACCAGGGCGCCGCCACACATGCTGGACACCATCTGAGCCAAACAAGTTTATCTTGGTCTCCTCAGACCACAGGGCATTCCAGTAATCCATGTTCTTGGACTGCTTGTCTTCAGCAAACTGTTTGCGGGCTTTCTTGTGCGTCAGCTTCCTTCTGGGATGACGACCATGCAGACCGAGTTGATGCAGTGTGCGGCGTATGGTCTGAGCACTGACAGGCTGACCTCCCACGTCTTCAACCTCTGCAGCAATGCTGGCAGCACTCATGTGTCTATTTTTTAAAGCCAACCTCTGGATATGACGCCGAACACGTGGACTCAACTTCTTTGGTCGACCCTGGCGAAGCCTGTTCCGAGTGGAACCTGTCCTGGAAAACCGCTGTATGACCTTGGCCACCATGCTGTAGCTCAGTTTCAGGGTGTTAGCAATCTTCTTATAGCCCAGGCCATCTTTGTGGAGAGCAACAATTCTATTTCTCACATCCTCAGAGAGTTCTTTGCCATGAGGTGCCATGTTGAATATCCAGTGGCCAGTATGAGAGAATTGTACCCAAAACACCAAATTTAACAGCCCTGCTCCCCATTTACACCTGGGACCTTGACACATGACACCAGGGAGGGACAACGACACATTTGGGCACAATTTGGACATGTTCGCTGTGGGGTGTACTCACTTATGTTGCAGCTATTTAGACATTAATGGCTGTGTGTTGAGTTATTTTCAGAAGACAGTAAATCTACACTGCTATACAAGTTGTACACTGACCACTCTAAGTTATATCCAAGTTTCATGTCTATAGTGTTGTCCCATGAAAAGATATAATGAAATATTTGCAGAAATGTGAGGGGTGTACTCACTTTTGTGATACACTGTATATTATAATATAATATATAATATATATATTATAATATGCTATAATATAATATGCACACACACACATACACTAGTGAAGTGAACACAAATGCCTAGAGTGATGAGCAGCCTCCACAGCACCCAGGGAACAATTCGGAGTAAGGTGCCTTGCCCAAGGGTACTTCAGCCGTATCATGACTGGGCTTTACTGGGAATCGAACCGGGGACCTTCAGATCACAATGCCGGTTCCTTAAGCCCATGACTGCCCTAATATCAGGGGTGGGAAGCCTTTTTTGTTCGTATTATGATTGTGTTCTAGTGCTTCTTTTTTTAGATTTCACATCTGATCACTACTTTTAACTTTTTTAAAAGAATTGTAAATTAACTTACACAATGTCAACTTATTGCTGTTTTGCTTCAGATAAACTATTTTGGCATCATCGGGGGTACAAATGTAAGAGATACGACATGGCGTACTCTTCAGAAGATGATTTCAAATGACCTTGCTAGATCAATGAACTGGAAAGGGGCCAATGGAAAGGTCTCATTCAGCGACTCATGTTTACGAGAAATAGTCAATCGTAAGTACACTGATTAATAATCACATAAAAGACAGTGTCATGTTCAGGAGGGACAAACTACATAACATATTGTAGATCTCAGTTTTCCTGAGGGACAGGTGGGATCTATAGCACTTTCCTACCCAGGGGTCCTTTACTGTCATAATCTGACCATGAGGACTCTCCTAATTTCAAGTACTGTTTTTAAGTGATAGATATTTGCCTAACACGTCATGTTTCTCTATTTTAGAGTCAGTGAGAAAAATTTTTGTGTGCGCAGAAGCCACAGATGTAGCCATTGAGTCAGTGGTAAAAAGATGGCTACATCTGGCTCCAGATAGAGATGGAGGGAGAAAGGAGAGGGCAAGGAGACAAGAGGAGGTAATTTCTGCATTACATACCTCTCTACTATATTTCAAACAGTTGAATGGGTAGCTGATTTGTAGAGGCATGCAGTCGATGTCGATGTATAGTGACCTGTTTTCTTAAACAACAACAAAAAAAAAACATTAAAAAAAAAAAATTAAAAAGGGGAAGCTTGCCACCAGTCAAAAGTCAGTGTAGAACCACAATTGAATTATAGATTAGATGAGATTTATGTCCATTAGAAAACTGATTCACTGCTCCTGCATTTTACAGCTCCAGTGAAAGACTAGAAGAACTGGTAAGATATGGAAGATACGGCCTGATGTGGAAGAGGAAATGCAGCTCTACAAACAGGAAAAGTCATTCCATTTGATTCTAATTTAAAATCTGTTTTCTACTTAGTAAACATAATATATGTATAATGTGATATCTATCTGTCTGTCTCTATCTATCTATCTCTCCATCTATCTGTATCTGTATATATCTGTCTATATATACTATATATATCCATCTATCTATATATCTGTCTATCTTATCTCTCTTATCTATAGATATCTAACTATTTCTAACTCTGTCTCTATATCTATCTGTCTATCTATGTATTTGTCTATATATCTATTTCTATATCTATCTCTAACTCTATCTATCTATCTCGCTATCTATCTAGATATGTATGTCTATATATCTGTCTATATATCTAGATCTATCTCTATCTATTTGTATATGTATATATATATATGTGTGTGTGTGTGTGTATATATATATATATATATATACAGTGTATCACAAAAGTGAGTACACCCCTCACATTTCTGCAGATATTTAAGTATATCTTTTCATGGGACAACACTGACAAAATTACACTTTGACACAATGAAAAGTAGTCTGTGTGCAGCTTATATAACAGTGTAAATTTATTCTTCCCTCAAAATAACTCAATATACAGCCATTAATGTCTAAACCACCGGCAACAAAAGTGAGTACACCCCTTAGTGAAAGTTCCTGAAGTGTCAATATTTTGTGTGGCCACCATTATTTCCCAGAACTGCCTTAACTCTCCTGGGCATGGAGTTTACCAGAGCTTCACAGGTTGCCACTGGAATGCTTTTCCACTCCTCCATGACGACATCACGGAGCTGGTGGATATTCGAGACTTTGCGCTCCTCCACCTTCCGCTTGAGGATGCCCCAAAGATGTTCTATTGGGTTTAGGTCTGGAGACATGCTTGGCCAGTCCATCACCTTTACCCTCAGCCTCTTCAATAAAGCAGTGGTCGTCTTAGAGGTGTGTTTGGGGTCATTATCATGCTGGAACACTGCCCTGCGACCCAGTTTCCGGAGGGAGGGGATCATGCTCTGCTTCAGTATTTCACAGTACATATTGGAGTTCATGTGTCCCTCAATGAAATGTAACTCCCCAACACCTGCTGCACCCATGCAGCCCCAGACCATGGCATTCCCACCACCATGCTTGACTGTAGGCATGACACACTTATCTTTGTACTCCTCACCTGATTGCCGCCACACATGCTTGAGACCATCTGAACCAAACAAATGAATCTTGGTCTCATCAGACCATAGGACATGGTTCCAGTAATCCATGTCCTTTGTTGACATGTCTTCAGCAAACTGTTTGCGGGCTTTCTTGTGTAGAGACTTCAGAAGAGGCTTCCTTCTGGGGTGACAGCCATGCAGACCAATTTGATGTAGTGTGCGGCGTATGGTCTGAGCACTGACAGGCTGACCCCCCACCTTTTCAATCTCTGCAGCAATGCTGACAGCACTCCTGCGCCTATCTTTCAAAGACAGCAGTTGGATGTGACGCTGAGCACGTGCACTCAGCTTCTTTGGACGACCAACTGAGTGTCTGTTCTGAGTGGACCCTGCTCTTTTAAAACGCTGGATGATCTTGGCCACTGTGCTGCAGCTCAGTTTCAGGGTGTTGGCAATCTTCTTGTAGCCTTGGCCATCTTCATGTAGCGCAACAATTCGTCTTTTAAGATCCTCAGAGAGTTCTTTGCCATGAGGTGCCATGTTGGAACTTTCAGTGACCAGTATGAGAGAGTGTGAGAGCTGTACTACTAAATTGAACACAACTGCTCCCTATGCACACCTGAGACCTAGTAACACTAACAAATCACATGACATTTTGGAGGGAAAATGACAAGCAGTGCTCAATTTGGACATTTAGGGGTGTAGTCTCTTAGGGGTGTACTCACTTTTGTTGCCGGTGGTTTAGACATTAATGGCTGTATATTGAGTTATTTTGAGGGAAGAATAAATTTACACTGTTATATAAGCTGCACACAGACTACTTTTCATTGTGTCAAAGTGTAATTTTGTCAGTGTTGTCCCATGAAAAGATATACTTAAATATCTGCAGAAATGTGAGGGGTGTACTCACTTTTGTGATACACTGTATATATATATACAGTGTATCACAAAAGTGAGTACACCCCTCACATTTCTGCAGATATTTAAGTATATCTTTTCATGGGACAACACTGACAAAATGACACTTTGACACAATGAAAAGTAGTCTGTGTGCAGCTTATATAACAGTGTAAATTTATTCTTCCCTCAAAATAACTCAATATACAGCCATTAATGTCTAAACCACCGGCAACAAAAGTGAGTACACCCCTAAGAGACTACACCCCTAAATGTCCAAATTGAGCACTGCTTGTCATTTTCCCTCCAAAATGTCATGTGATTTGTTAGTGTTACTAGGTCTCAGGTGTGCATAGGGAGCAGGTGTGTTCAATTTAGTAGTACAGCTCTCACACTCTCTCATACTGGTCACTGAAAGTTCCAACATGGCACCTCATGGCAAAGAACTCTCTGAGGATCTTAAAAGACGAATTGTTGCGCTACATGAAGATGGCCAAGGCTACAAGAAGATTGCCAACACCCTGAAAGTGAGCTGCAGCACAGTGGCCAAGATCATCCAGCGTTTTAAAAGAGCAGGGTCCACTCAGAAAAGACCTCGCGTTGGTCGTCCAAAGAAGCTGAGTGCACGTGCTCAGCGTCACATCCAACTGCTGTCTTTGAAAGATAGGCGCAGGAGTGCTGTCAGCATTGCTGCAGAGATTGAAAAGGTGGGGGGTCAGCCTGTCAGTGCTCAGACCATACGCCGCACACTACATCAAATTGGTCTGCATGGCTGTCACCCCAGAAGGAAGCCTCTTCTGAAGTCTCTACACAAGAAAGCCCACAAACAGTTTGCTGAAGACATGTCAACAAAGGACATGGATTACTGGAACCATGTCCTATGGTCTGATGAGACCAAGATTAATTTGTTTGGTTCAGATGGTCTCAAGCATGTGTGGAGGCAATCAGGTGAGGAGTACAAAGATAAGTGTGTCATGCCTACAGTCAAGCATGGTGGTGGGAATGCCATGGTCTGGGGCTGCATGAGTGCAGCAGGTGTTGGGGAGTTACATTTCATTGAGGGACACATGAACTCCAATATGTACTGTGAAATACTGAAGCAGAGCATGATCCCCTCCCTCCGGAAACTGGGTCGCAGGGCAGTGTTCCAGCATGATAATGACCCCAAACACACCTCTAAGACGACCACTGCTTTATTGAAGAGGCTGAGGGTAAAGGTGATGGACTGGCCAAGCATGTCTCCAGACCTAAACCCAATAGAACATCTTTGGGGCATCCTCAAGCGGAAGGTGGAGGAGCGCAAAGTCTCGAATATCCGCCAGCTCCGTGATGTCGTCATGGAGGAGTGGAAAAGCATTCCAGTGGCAACCTGTGAAGCTCTGGTAAACTCCATGCCCAGGAGAGTTAAGGCAGTTCTGGGAAATAATGGTGGCCACACAAAATATTGACACTTCAGGAACTTTCACTAAGGGGTGTACTCACTTTTGTTGCCGGTGGTTTAGACATTAATGGCTGTATATTGAGTTTTTTTGAGGGAAGAATAAATTTACACTGTTATATAAGCTGCACACAGACTACTTTTCATTGTGTCAAAGTGTCATTTTGTCAGTGTTGTCCCATGAAAAGATATACTTAAATATCTGCAGAAATGTGAGGGGTGTACTCACTTTTGTGATACACTGTATATATATATTTATATGTATATATATATGTACAGTGTATCACAAAAGTGAGTACACCCCTCACATTTCTGCAAATATTTTATTATATCTTTTCATGGGACAACACTATAGAAATAAAACTTGAATATAACTTAGAGTAGTCAGTGTACAACTTGTATAGCAGTGTAGATTTACTGTCTTCTGAAAATAACTCAACACACAGCCATTAATGTCTAAATGGCTGGCAACATAAGTGAGTACACCCCACAGTGAACATGTCCAAATTGTGCCCAAAGTGTCAATATTTTGTGTGACCACCATTATTATCCAGCACTGCCTTAACCCTCCTGGGCATGGAATTCACCAGAGCTGCACAGGTTGCTACTGGAATCCTCTTCCACTCCTCCATGATGACATCACGGAGCTGGTGGATGTTAGACACCTTGAACTCCTCCACCTTCCACTTGAGGATGCGCCACAGGTGCTCAATTGGGTTTAGTCCATCACCTTTACCTTCAGCTTCCTCAGCAAGGCAGTTGTCATCTTGGAGGTTGTGTTTGGGGTCGTTATCCTGTTGGAAAACTGCCATGAGGCCCAGTTTTCGAAGGGAGGGGATCATGCTCTGTTTCAGAATGTCACAGTACATGTTGGAATTCATGTTTCCCTCAATGAACTGCAGCTCCCCAGTGCCAGCAACACTCATGCAGCCCAAGACCATGATGCTACCACCACCATGCTTGACTGTAGGCAAGATACAGTTGTCTTGGTACTTCTCACCAGGGCGCCGCCACACATGCTGGACACCATCTGAGCCAAACAAGTTTATCTTGGTCTCGTCAGACCACAGGGCATTCCAGTAATCCATGTTCTTGGACTGCTTGTCTTCAGCAAACTGTTTGCGGGCTTTCTTGTGCGCCAGCTTCCTTCTGGGATGACGACCATGCAGACCGAGTTGATGCATTGTGCGGCGTATGGTCTGAGCACTGACAGGCTGACCTCCCACATCTTCAACCTCTGCAGCAATGCTGGCAGCACTCATGTGTCTATTTTTTAAAGCCAACCTCTGGATATGACGCCGAACACGTGGACTCAACTTCTTTGGTCGACCCTGGCGAAGCCTGTTCCGAGTGGAACCTGTCCTGGAAAACCGCTGTATGACCTTGGCCACCATGCTGTAGCTCAGTTTCAGAGTGTTAGTAATCTTCTTATAGCCCAGGCCATCTTTGTGGAGAGCAACAATTCTATTTCTCACATCCTCAGAGAGTTCTTTGCCATGAGGTGCCATGTTGAATATCCAGTGGCCAGTATGAGAGAATTGTACCCAAAACACCAAATTTAACAGCCCTGCTCCCCATTTACACCTGGGACCTTGACACATGACACCAGGGAGGGACAACGACACATTTGGGCACAATTTGGACATGTTCACTGTGGGGTGTACTCACTTATGTTACCAGCTATTTAGACATTAATGGCTGTGTGTTGAGTTATTTTCAGAAGACAGTAAATCTACACTGCTATACAAGCTGTACACTGACTACTCTAAGTTATATCCAAGTTTCATGTCTATAGTGTTGTCCCATGAAAAGATATAATGAAATATTTGCAGAAATGTGAGGGGTGTACTCACTTTTGTGATACACTGTATATATATATGTATATGTATATATATATGTGTATATATATATATATATATATATATATATATATATACATATATACATATAAATATATATATATCATGATTTAGGATTGTGTATACTGCAGTTGCCATTTTTTTATAGAGACATTGTATTGTAATGTATGTAAATCGTTATTTAATAAAAGCAGTCATTTTCCATGTAACCTGATTCTGTTTTCTGAGGGAAGGATTGGCAGACAGGGTGGGATAGGATGGGGGGATACTGGTAATAAGCCGAAACTGGGCCGAGTCAGGTACTTACGGCATACATCTGGCTCAAACTAGGCCGTATTATGGCTTGCCGGTCGAGGGCCGATTCATTTGAGCCGTATCTCAGCCGTAACACTCGGCCGAGTCCGGGCCGAGTTATTCCCAGACTCGGGCCATAAATATCGGGCCGCGCTGCGGCCGTGATTCACAACCGAGACAACGCCGACTCGGCGCGCCGGCATCGGGCCGACTGGTTTTTTTCCGGCATGCGCGATTCGGGCCGCTTGTGGGCCGATACAATTTTGCTAGCTGGGTAGTAAAAGGACTGAGACATCATTGTGTCTTTTATTATTCTTTGTAATAAATTTTCCCTGTGTAAAGTAAAAAGTTTTAGTTATCAGACAAACGTTTTCCTTCTTTTTTTGTAGTAATAAGTGATCATGGATTTTAATGTTGTTATGTTTTATTGGTTTCTTTTTGTAGCCAAAATGTAATACACATATACACAGTAGACACATTGGTTATTTATTATTTGATACATGTTAAAGTTCACAGGTGTCCCATTATCCGTTAATTAGCTGTGATGCTAAGGAGATTTGTGCATCTGGTCTTTTCTGTAGATTTGTGCATCTGGTACATTGATGTACTCTTGCTCTTGTGTTTCAAGCACTTAATCTTATTTCATAAACCTTATCTCAGGATTAGACTCTAAGCTTTTTACTCTGTAACCTCATGGTACCTCAGTTACTTTGCCCTATTTTTTGTTCTTATTACTATTTAGCTATAGAACCATTGTAGATAAAACATGACAGATCAGACAGTGTCCAAAACTGGTAAAACCGCTCCAACAGACTTTATTCTACCACAAACTGAACTTAAAGACGATGAACTAAATTCAATACATTGACTGAATTAATTAACATGAATGAATTAAATTATACACTGATCAGCCATAACATTCCTTGTTTCTACACTCACTGTCCATTTTATCAGCTCCACCTACCATATAGAAGCACTTTGTATGTGCTATAATATTGTTCTCTGCATGCTTTGTTAGCCCCCTTTCATGCTGTTCTTCAATGGTCAGGACCCCCACAGAACCACCACAGAGCAGGTATTATTTAGGTGGTGGATCATTCTCATCACTGCAGTGACACTGACATGGTGGTGGTGTGTTAGTGTGTATTGTGTCCTACCTAGTTGGTCCACCTTGTAGATGTGAAGTCAGAGACAATCGCTCATCTATTGCTGCTGTTTGAGTTGGTCATCTTCTAGACCTTCATCAGTGGTTACAGGACGCTGCCCACGGGGCACTGTTGGCTGAATATTTTTGGTTGGTGGACTATTCTCATTTCAACAGTGACAGTAATGTGTTTAAAAACTCCATCAGCATTGCTGTGTCTGATCCACTCATACCAGCACAACACACACTAACACACCACCACCATGTCAGTGTCACTGCAGTGCTGAGAATGATTCACCACCCAAATCACCACACCACTGTATCACAGTAAGAATCATTATTTCTCATTAATTCTCAATCCCAGGAAGGATCACATCAGTCTCAACTAATATATTTATGATTCCACAACAAGAAATAATGATTCACAAATTGTATGTGATGTTATAAACCAGTGGTCCCCAACCACCGGGACACGGACAGTACCAGTCCGTGGGTTATTTATTACCAGGCCGCACAAAAAGAATAAAAAATTATAGAAAGAATAAATAATTAGAGATTGCTTGAAAGGCAATGAAAACACTGCTTCCATTTCCAACACCCTATCTTTGTGAAGTGGGATTTTCTGCAGTGACGGCAACCAAAACAAAATTACGAAGTAGACTGGACATAAGGAACACACTTCAGGTATTATTGTGCCCTATCACGCCTAAGTAGGAGCGTCTTGTTGCAGCGAAAAAAGCTCAGGGTTCCCACTGATCCACTTTCCATCATTGGTGAGTAGTATTGTTATGCACTTTATGTTTTTTATTATGCTTGTCGTATAATTTTATTTTAAATTGCCCCGCCCCCGCCGGTCCGTGAAATTATATCTTATATGAAACCGGTCCATGGTGCAAAAAAAGGTTGGGGACCGCTGTTATAGAAAGTTTAAGCTAAATTAATTATTTTTGGACAATAAGAGTCTGATTTTATCTACCATTATCATTATTATTATTAGTGTTTTGCTGTGTCAGGAAATGCTGAATTGTACATAGAATAGAAGAACGTAACACATGTAAGGACAATGATCCAAAATATAAAAGTAAGTTTATTAGTTTATCAGTTGCATTATCAGTCTTAAACCCAGTAAAGATGATGTGGCAATACCTGACAGGGGGCATTTCATGCCTGAAAACCAGTATTTCAGGTTATCAGTGGAAAGTGCAAAAGCCAACATCAGTGCCCATTGTGTGGGTGACTTGCACATACGTGAAAGCACCATTTGTGCAGTGGCACATACTGGAATTTTGGTGACAAGCTGCCATCAAGTCCACGTCATCAAGTCCTAACCCTTTTCCTGAGAAGTCCATAATCATTTAAGCAAAATTATACCAGGCCTTATTCTGTATGAACTACAAACATAAACACAGAATGCTTGTTATTACTTATCTGTCTCCTATGGAAATGTATGGTGCAGCATGAAGAGAAGAATCAGACAACAGTCAACCAGTAGCAGAGCTGAGATTCAAACCCCGAAGCTCAGAATCTCGGTGCTGGTGTGCTAGCGGATTACCCTAAATACGATCGTTGAAAACTACAATTCAACTTCTGATTGTGTTGCACCATGCCTTTTTGTCCAAATTTGAACTGAACAAATTGGACGCAATGGCTCTCGAAGGCGACGATCAAAATCGCCAACAGAAGAAGAGCAGCAAAAGCCGCAGGCAAGAACAATGAATTTAGATTGCTAAATGCGGAATTTCAGAGAGAAGCGAGGCGAGATAAAGAGCACTACTGGAATGTACGGTGCAAAAAAGTGGAAGATGCAACAAGCAAGGTCACACCCGTGAGCTCTTTGCCCATGTAAAGCAGGCACAGGCGCCATTCACACTCTGCAAAGCAGCGACAATCAAAGATCGGAGCGGCAAAGTACTACAAAGTGAAGACCAAATTAAACAAAGGTGGCAAGAATACACAGCAGAACTCTATGCAGACAATCGACCAGGTCAATCAGCCGGCCAGGAAGACCCAATCCAGCAAGAACCAGATATTCTGGAGAAAGAGGTAGCCTGGGTTCTGAAACAACTACCAAACAGGAAAGCTCCTGGCATCGATGGCATACCGGCCAAATTACTCAAGCCGATGCCCATCACAATGCTAACAGAGCACTGCCGGCAGATGTAAAAGACCAAATCGTGGCCCAGAGATTGGACAAGATCAGTCTTTGTCCCGCTTAAAAAAAGGTGATACTCAAGAACTCTGCAACCATCGGACCATCGCACTCATATCACATGCAAGCAAAATTATGCTGAAAATTATTCAAAAACGCATGGCCTCAATTATCGAGAGAGAGCTCCCCGACGTACAAGCAGGATTTCGTAGTGGTCGGGGAACCAGAGATCAAATTGCAAACCTGCAGTGGATCATAGAGAAGATGCGCGAATATCAAAAGGATGTACTGTATACATGTGCTTCATCAACTACAGCAAAGCATTCGACTGCATTGAACACGAAAAGCTATGGAAATGTCTAAAGCAAATGGGCATCCCAGAGCATCTGGAAGAACTGATAAAATCGCTCTACGTTAATCAAGAAGCCACAGTTAGGACAGCATTCGGCAACACGGCCTGGTTTAAGATCCAGAAAGGCGTTTGACAAGGCTGCATTCTGTTACCAGCCCTGTTTAATCTGTATGCCGAAACGATCATGAGACGATGCAATCTGGATGTATCACCAATCGGAGTGAAAATCGATGGTAGAAACAACCTCCGATATGCCGATGATACTACTTTGCTAGCAGAAAGTGAAAAGAACCTGGAATATTTGGTTTAAAGAGTCAAAGAAGAAAGTGAGCACATGGGACTGAACCTCAACATCAAGAAAACAAAGGTAATGATGATAGCAGGCAATGGTACAGTCCACGTAAAAATCGACAATGATGAAATTGAATCGGTCAAAGATTTCCTCTTCCTTGGATCCAAGATTGACCGCAGCGGCGAATCAGGGTCAGAAATCAGATGAAGAATCGCACTTGGCCGTAGTGCAATGCAAGGAATGGCAAACATATGGAAGAGCAAAGATATAAGCATCGCAACAAAGACCCGTATGGTCACTGCAATCGTTTTCTCGATCGTCACGTATGCATGTAAAAGCTGGACACTCAAGAAGGCAGATAAAAGAAAAATCGATGCTTTCGAACTATGGTGTTGGAGACGAATGATGCACATACCATGGACATCAATGGTTACAAACAAAACAGTCCTAGAGCGTGTCAAACCAAAAATATCACTAGAGGGCAAAATCACCAAGCAGCGGCTCTCATACTTTGGACACATTATGCAAGCTAATTCTCTGGAAACAAAATTAATGCTCAGCATAGTCAGTGGGACAAGATAAGAGGACGACAAAGAACAGACTGTATAGACACAATCATGGCTGACACGAATATGTCCATGAAAGAACAGGTCAAAGATAGGAAAGCGTGGAGAATGGTGATCCATAAAATGACCGAAAGTCGGCCTCAACTGAACGGATAAATCACAATCACAGAACTGAACAAATGTAAGTCATGCCAACTCAATTAATGTTGCCCTAAAGTCTGGAAAAATCGAGCTGATTTTGAAGAGCTTGTTGAGTTTAGTTTACAAGTCAAATTATACGTTTAATGAAATAAAACATTTAGAAGCATTAAATGTGTTTTATTGGGTCCATTTTAAATACATTTTTAAGTATATATTTTACCAACAGCGTTGTTGCAAGTGTGACAGGTGAAACACGGCGTCTCCCTGCTGAGCGTTTGTTCACATGTGACGGTGTGAATGAGGATTGGATAATTAGTGAGTATGACATAGGCGCTTATAGAGTATTTAAAGACAGGTGAGGTCACCTTACAGGTGTTCCCGGTAAAGGAACACCTCTACTTTCGATTTGTCTCTAATTGCCTTTTTATTTCCTTTTTTTTAGTTGTATTAATTGTTATTAGTATTATCAGTATTGAGAATATTAGTAATATTCGTATTATTTGGGTAATTTCCTTTTCTGTTATTATCTCTATCTTTTCTAGCCTACCAAACCAAAATGTGTGTAGTAACACTTGTGATGTGGTTTGCTGTGCTGGCATGTACAGTGTATCACAAAAGTGAGTACACCCCTCACATTTCTGCAAATATTTTATTATATCTTTTCATGGGACAACACTATAGAAATAAAACTTGGATATAACTTAGAGTAGTCAGTGTACAACTTGTATAGCAGTGTAGATTTACTGTCTTCTGAAAATAACTCAACACACAGCCATTAATGTCTAAATGGCTGGCAACATAAGTGAGTACACCCCACAGTGAACATGTCCAAATTGTGCCCAAAGTGTCAATATTTTGTGTGACCACCATTATTATCCAGCACTGCCTTAACCCTCCTGGGCATGGAATTCACCAGAGCTGCACAGGTTGCTACTGGAATCCTCTTCCACTCCTCCATGATGACATCACGGAGCTGGTGGATGTTAGACACCTTGAACTCCTCCACCTTCCACTTGAGGATGCACCACAGGTGCTCAATTGGGTTTAGTCCATCACCTTTACCTTCAGCTTCCTCAGCAAGGCAGTTGTCATCTTGGAGGTTGTGTTTGGGGTCGTTATCCTGTTGGAAAACTGCCATGAGGCCCAGTTTTCGAAGGGAGGGGATCATGCTCTGTTTCAGAATGTCACAGTACATGTTGGAATTCATGTTTCCCTCAATGAACTGCAGCTCCCCAGTGCCAGCAACACTCATGCAGCCCAAGACCATGATGCTACCACCACCATGCTTGACTGTAGGCAAGATACAGTTGTCTTGGTACTTCTCACCAGGGCGCCGCCACACATGCTGGACACCATCTGAGCCAAACAAGTTTATCTTGGTCTCGTCAGACCACAGGGCATTCCAGTAATCCATGTTCTTGGACTGCTTGTCTTCAGCAAACTGTTTGCGGGCTTTCTTGTGCGTCAGCTTCCTTCTGGGATGACGACCATGCAGACCGAGTTGATGCAGTGTGCGGCGTATGGTCTGAGCACTGACAGGCTGACCTCCCACGTCTTCAACCTCTGCAGCAATGCTGGCAGCACTCATGTGTCTATTTTTTAAAGCCAACCTCTGGATATGACGCCGAACACGTGGACTCAACTTCTTTGGTCGACCCTGGCGAAGCCTGTTCCGAGTGGAACCTGTCCTGGAAAACCGCTGTATGACCTTGGCCACCATGCTGTAGCTCAGTTTCAGGGTGTTAGCAATCTTCTTATAGCCCAGGCCATCTTTGTGGAGAGCAACAATTCTATTTCTCACATCCTCAGAGAGTTCTTTGCCATGAGGTGCCATGTTGAATATCCAGTGGCCAGTATGAGAGAATTGTACCCAAAACACCAAATTTAACAGCCCTGCTCCCCATTTACACCTGGGACCTTGACACATGACACCAGGGAGGGACAACGACACATTTGGGCACAATTTGGACATGTTCACCGTGGGGTGTACTCACTTATGTTGCCAGCTATTTAGACATTAATGGCTGTGTGTTGAGTTATTTTCAGAAGACAGTAAATCTACACTGCTATACAAGCTGTACACTGACTACTCTAAGTTATATCCAAGTTTCATGTCTATAGTGTTGTCCCATGAAAAGATATAATAAAATATATGCAGAAATGTGAGGGGTGTACTCACTTTTGTGATACACTGTATGTATTTGGTGTTGTACTTTGGGTGACCACTTAGTTTTATTTTGGTAGGGTTCATCGTAGTAATTATTCTTTTTCTTCATTTTGTTTGTTTGGTTTGTAGGCGTGCTCTTGGTGTCCTGTAACCTGTAATCAAAATCTTGGGGCTTTTGCTGATCTCAGTAATACATTTATTGCCCTGTTTTGCAGCAAGTTTAATTGTACTGTATCTTTTAAGATGTATTTTATGACTTGTCTAGATAATACTGGGTTAAATAAATAAAGTGTTCTATTTTTCTATAAACACACGCCTCTTGCTGATTTTGCTATACGAACCTGAGTGCTTTCCCCTTTTGGGGAAGGGGGGGGGGGGGGTAATTATTTCTCTGGGTGAAATAATGGGATGAATAAGGGGGATTTGGTGGTGCTGTTGTTGGACCCTGCAAACGCCTATGGGTCCATACCCCACAAACTGGTTGAGGAGACCCTGCGCCAGCACTACATCCCAGACAAGTTTAGAGACCTCATTCTGGACTACTACGATAGTTTCAGTCTGAGAGTGTCTGCCGGGCCTATAACATCAGACTGGCACAGGCTTGAGAAGGGGATCATCACTGGATGTACTATTTCAGTGATCTTATTCGCACTCGCAATGAACATGCTGGTGAAGGCTGTAGAGGTCCAGTGTAGAGGTCCCCTCACCAGGTCCGGTGTCCGCCAGCCGCCCAATAGGGCCTTTATGGATGATCTGACGATGACAACACCACACGTCCCAGGGATCAGGTAGATCCTGAAGGGATTGGAAGAGATGACCACCTGGGCTCGCATGTGCTTCAAGCCAGCAAAGTCCAGATCCCTGGTGTTGAAGAAAGGAAAGGTTACCAACGAGTTCCGCTTCACACTTGGCAATACCCAGATACCATCAATCACTGAGAAACCAGTAAAGAGCCTGGGGAAGGTGTTTGATCACAACCTGAGAGACACGGCAGCCATTCGTGAAACCAACCTTGAGCTGGAAGCCTGGCTAGCCACAGTGGACAAGTCAGGCCTGCCTGGTAAGTTCAAGGCCTGGGTTTACCAACACGGCATCCTCCCACGAATTCTCTGGCCCCTTCTGATCTATGAGGTTCCAATCTCTACCATCGAGGGCTTTGAGAGGAGAGTCAGCAGGTTTCTACGGAAGTGGCTGGGGCTACCTCGGAGCCTGAGCAACATCGCCCTGTATGGACAGAACAACAAGCTGAAGCTCCCGATCAGCAGCCTGAATGAGGAGTTCAAGGTGAGCCGTGCCAGGGAGGTGCTGCAATACAGAGAGTCAGAGGACCCGAAGGTCTCCCAGGCTGGGATCGAGGTGAGGACACGGCGGAGGTGGAAGGCAGCAGAGGCTGTGGATGTGGCTGAAGCAAGGATATGGCACAAGGCACTGGTGGGAGCAGTGACCCATGGAAGAGCTGGCCTCGGTAGCAGAACAACGTCCCGCTACGATAAGGTGCAGGGGAAGGACAGGAGAGTACTGGTGCAGCAAGAGGTGCGGGCAACAGTAGAGGAGGAGCGCACCAGCAGAATGGTTGGAATGCGGCAGCAGGGAGCCTGGACAAGATGGGAGCATGCAGTGGACCGCAAAGTCTCATGGGCGGAACTGTGGAGAGCAGAGCCCCATCGTATACGATTCTTGATCCAGGCTGTCTACGATGTACTACCGAGCCCATCCAACCTGTTCAGCTGGGGATTGGTGGAGGCACCAGTCTGCAACCTGTGCCTGAAGAGGGGGACCCTGGAACACATCCTCAGCTGCTGTCCGAAAGCCCTGGGCGAGGGGCGCTACCGCTGGCGCCATGACCAAGTCTCGAAGGCCATAGCAAACACCATCAGCTGTGGAATTGGCCACTGCAAGCACCTCCGCCATGTAAAGAACACCATTTCTTTCGTCCGGGCTGGGGAGAAGCCATCATCAGCTGCTAGGGCCACCTCATCTGGCCTGCTAACAACAGCACAAGACTGGGAGTTGAAAGTTGACCTGGGGAAGCAACTGAAATTCCCAGGAACGGTTGCCACCACAACACTACGGCCTGACATGCTACTTATCTCAGAGACCTCCAAGCAGATCGTTCTCCTGGAACTCACTATACCCTGGGAGGGCCGTATCAAGGAGGCCAACGAGAGGAAGAGGGCAAAATACACTGAATTAGTGGAGGAGTGTCGGAACAACAGGTGGCGAGCGCGGTGTGAACCTATTGAGGTGGGATGCAGAGGGTTTGCAGGCCAGTCTCTCTGCAGGGCCTACAACATCTTGGGCATCATAGGGCCCAGTAAGCGAAGGGCCATTAAGGAGGTCACTGAGGCAGCAGAAGTTGCCTCAAGGTGGCTGTGGATAAGGAGAGGAGAGCCGTGGGTGGGGTAGCGCTACCTGGACGCAAGCTGGGGCCCGATCAACCCCAGCTGGGTCGCCTGGGTGAGAGTGAATGATGTTCGAAAGACCTGAAACACTCCGTGACCCCAGGTAACATCACTGATGATGTGTCCAGGTTGCATCAAGTTGATGTATGTTACAAGTTTAGAATGATGAAGAATTTGTACTTTGTGAGATGTTTGTAAGTGAAATAGCATGTACTTGATCAGCTTGAAATAATAGCACACTATATGTGTAACATGTTCTCCACACCGACTAGTTGTATGCCCAGCTGTTTCAAACAGACTGTAGTAAATAGAGGACCATTTAAATCTATATTCATGTGCAGCCTAATAATGCACTGAGTTTTAGATATTAATACCCACATATTTTATGTTGAATTACATGCATCATAATTTTAGTTCTTGCTTCACAGAGCCGCTTTGTTATTGCACTGCACTAAACAGTTGGTATATCCTGCACTGTTTTGTACGGTGGCCGAGAAGTGCAAAACAAATTTACATTTCAGAAAACAAAATTACAAAAAAACAAAAACAAATTTACAACGAAAGCAAAAACAAATTTACAAGTGTTTGGGTACCCAGTGTTTGTAAATTTGTTTTGGCATATGTAAAAGTGTTTCAGCACTTGTAAATTTGTTTTCGGCATATGTAATTTTGTTTTCTAAAATGTTAATTTGTTTTGCACTTCTCGGCCGCACATTTCTGACGGAAAAGGTAGGGACAATAACACCGGAAGTGCGTGTTGCTTACCTGCTGTCAATCAAACTGTTTGTCAGCGGTAAAGTGAACGGAGTTTGTGATGGTGACGATAAACAAGGTTTTGTCTAGTTTGTGGAAATCATTTTATCCAGTTGACCCGCTATTGTTTTTCTTGTGGAAAGTTATTAGATTGTGCAGATGTTTAGACGTGGCGTGTGCATCTCTATCTACTGTCCGCTCTTCTAAACATCTAAGGAATTCCCACAAGGAAAACAAAAGCGAAATAATGAAAGTAATTAACACAAAATGGACAAAACATTGTTTATTAGGGACGGAACATTTGATACCGAGGCTTTAAAGCTTGTTTCACTTTTGTAACACTGGACTCAGTGTATCGGAGCTTATATTAAAGCAGCAGCCCAGCTAACAATTTTTGGTTCCCAGAACGTTCCGGGAACGTTAGTTTTTGGTTCCCAGAACGTTCTGGGAACGGATCATTTTGGTTGCCCTTTGGTTCCCCAGGAAAGTTTTCTTTACGGAAATAGAACGTTCCCGTTTGGTTGTGCATTATAGTTGTGGGAACGTTCCCCTAACGTTCCCGTAACCTTAAAATTATTGAAACCTTAAGGGAACCTTGTACTAACCTTTAAATTATTGAAAACTTTAGACAACCTTGCAATAACACTCCGGTAACACCGGCAGCCCGTGTCGGCTCTGACACTTTTTGAATGACTGCCCAGAATCGGGCCAAATACACTGGCCCAAATCCGGATGCCAGATCTCCGCTTACTCTCCCATAACTGGGCCGGAATAGCCCCCAAAACACTACGATATCATTTATTTACCGTTTTCTTCTCCTTTCACATCCTCATAGATGAAACAGTAGATTTATGCTACAGATTAACTACAGATTGTGCAGTAGAAAGTATTTTATTAAGATAATTGCAGCAAGTAGTATAATAATAATAATCAGAATATTATAAATAAGACCAATTACAAAAGTGAACCAAAATGACAGCTATATGAATACTATATATAGAAAACAACATATAATTGCATATAAGAATAATAATTATAAAAGTAAACTATATATATATACAATATAAAGAAGTACTGTTTGTTAGTATTTATTAGGATTTTAACCTCATGTTTTACACTTTGGTTACATTCATGACAGGAACGGTAGTTACTCATAACACAAGATTCATCAGTTCTCAAGGTTATATCAAACACATGAACAATTTAGTGTCTTCAATTCACCTCACTTGCATGTCTTTGGACTGTGGGAGGAAACCGGAGCACCCGGATGAAACCTACGCGGACATGGGGAGAACATGCAAACAACACAGAAATGACCCAGACCGCCCCACCTGGGGATCGAACCCAGAACCTTCTTGCTGGATCTTGTGACCTTGGCTGATGATCTACACCGGCTGTTTGATGCTGCAGAGTAGTGTTCATAGTTTTTACTCATGTATGAGAGGTGAATAAGCAAATGTGGCTCAGTGATGGTAGTGGACACTTGAATATCTACAAAAAATACAAGGGACAATCTTTGGGTTATAAAATTATATACGATCAGCCATAACATTAAAACCACCTCCTTGTATGTATACTCTTTTTCTATCAGCTCCACTAACCATATAGTTTACTAACCATTTGCTGACTTTCCCCATGGGATTAATAAAGTTATCTATCTATAGGTGCACTTTGTAGCTCTACAGTTCCACTGTCGTCCATCAGTTCCTCAGCATACTTTGTTAGCCCCCTTTTACCTTATTCTTCAATAGTCAGGACCTCCACATGACCACCACAGAGCAGGTATTATTTAGGTGGTGGATCATTCTCAGCACTGCAGTGACACTGACGTGGTGGTGGTGTGTTACTGTGTGTTGTGCTTATATGACTGGATCAGACACAGCATCGCTGCTGGAGTTTTCAAGTACCGTGTCCACTCACTGTCCACTCTTAAATTATACACACCTGCTTTGTTGGTCCACCTTGTGGATGTAGTCAGAGATGGTAGGTCGTCTGTTGCTTATTATTGTATTACTATTATTGTTGTTGTTGTTGTTGTTCTTGTTGCTTATTGTAGCTTTTAAGTTAACGTTATCCACAGTATTCAATGAACTTTAATTATTTAGCAGCTGTTGTCTAATGCTAGAAACTGTTAGCCTTTTAGCTAACGTTACCTGAAGTGTTTCAGTTCAGACTACCAGTTAACCTGAAACTCACTAGATAACATTACCAACATTAACATTCCATTTCCAAATTGCTCTCTATCTTAATCCAAAACTCATTAATAGACTTTCTGCTTACATTTTACTAAGTAAAAAGTTAAGATTAAATGTTTACTTACCTCACACGAACGAACGAGTCCTCGTTTTCAACGGCTCGCGTCGCACTGTTGCTATGGTGACGCTCGTTCTGCCGCCGCTGAATCAGAGACTGGACGCTGGGCCACATCCGGACAACGCGCACGCGCACGCGTTTCTACGAGCACCAGCCAAACCCAGCTGTGGTAACAACTGGGCCGGATCTGGCTACATTCATTCTGGTCGATTCTGACACTCGGCCGACTGTGCCGATAGAAAAGTGGGAACTGGGCCAGATGATTGTGCTAGCTGGGTTAACTTAGAAACCTTCCGGGAACGTTACTGGAACAATACTTTATACACATAAGAAATAAAACCTTATACAAGCTTTAACTAACGTTCTCTGTTAGTTCTCATAAAACCATGAGAGAACGTTAGGTTTCATAGTTTTATAGTTGGTACTTGTAAGTAAAGGTTGATCTACATGGACCGTCTCAAGCAAAAGGCTGCTTTTTTGGTAAGTTCCTACTAAAAAACTTTAAAGATCATAAGAAAACCTTCCGGGAACGTTACTGGAACGTTACTTTAAACACATAAGAAAGAAAACCTTAAGGCAACTTTTAGATAACGTTCTCTGTTAGTTTTCATAAAACCATGAGAGAACGTTAGGTTTCATAGTTCCCGGAACGTTCCGGGAACAGCGCTGATTTTTTAACGAAAATAGAACGTTCCCATAACGTTATGGGATGGTTCCCTAAAAATAACCATAGGGGAACCAAAATCTAACGTTACGGGAACGTTCTGTGTTAGCTGGGAGCATGTGTGGGACTGATGAAGCTTTGGTGCTGTGTTTTATCTCACTGATTATATAAGAGACAATCAAACCAGGGTTACCCACCGTCCTGTAAAATACAGAATCCTTCTTTATTTGGAGACTAAACGCCGCGTTCTGTATTGAACTGATACAGGACGCTTTGTTCTGTATTTTTATCAATGGGAGACAGTGTGATGTGTATAAAAACAGAAGGAAACTGCTGTTTAATTAATTATATTAAGTAGTATTCACTTTTATTCTTAGTAACGGTGTGTGTGCGCTGGTTATAGCAGCATAACCTGTTTAATACACCGCTGTATGAGTAGCGCAGTGGGCAGAGTGCGTTGTTTTGCCTAAAATATGGTTCTGACTTATTATTATAAAGAATAAAAATAATAAATATTAAACACCATAAATAAAACCTTTGTTCTCATGACTGTGTAAGGTGCCCCCCCTCCCCCCAGGTATTTTCAGCACAATCAGGAAAAAAGCTTCAAAAGCTTAAATGAGGCTTCATCTGCACTCATACAGCGGTGTATTAAACAGGTTATGTTGCGCACACACCGCGTTACTAAGAATAAAAGTGAACACTACTTAATATAATTAATTAAACAGCAGTTTCCTTCTGTTTTTATACACATCACTTTTTTTTTTGAAAGGTTCTTTTTGTGTTCTTGGTAGAACTGTTTATACTTTAATATAATTTAAGGTTCTTTGCTAACTCAATTAGATTTTTATGGATTTTTTTTCTCTTGCCACATATAAATGCACATAACATTTTAATGACTGTAAAACAATCGTGCAGTTGATACAGGAAAAGAAGAAGAAGGTGAAAGAAAGGAATCTGTTTGTAATCTACCAGTACCTGGTTTAAGGACCATGGTATCCCTGTTCTTAATTGGCCAGCAAACTCAGAGAATACGAGCATCGATCCAGCTACCTCTCGCATGCTAAGCGAGCACTCTACCATTCGAGCTAATTCCCCTCACGATGAATCCCCTTTAGCCTTTTGTAAATTGTAATGTACTATCAGAGCGTTGATGCTGCATTATAAAGTGAGGGTGCAACGTGTTTAAGCTCACATACTCTTTTCTGTATTATACCTTGCTTTTAAACCATCACAGACTCCGTTTATTGCAGCCTTTAGGACGATCTAAACCCAATCAAAACTGTCTTTGTACCACTGATAGACTGACTTAAGGGTTGATGCTGCATTTTAAAGGGGATGTCGTGAGTTTCAGCTGTTCATCTTTTACAAAACAGTTCACCAGATGAAAAACCATTAAAAAGTCACGTACCGCTATTTTAACGAAAAAGTCATTTCAGATAAAACTCCGAGACATTTCAAAAGTGGAGAATTATAAGTTATTGTGTGTTTGTGTAGCCCAATTAAAATTTGGGGATTACTAATATTTTGTTTATGTTAATTTATAACTAGTAAATAAGTAGTTATAAATTAACATAAACAAAATATTAGTAATCCCCAAATTTTAGTATATAATATATAATATATATACTATATATACTTATAGTAAATAAGTAGTTCTTATTTGTTCTGTAAATAATGTTCTGGTTGTTTTATGCTGTTTAAAGTAAAGTGTATGTATAGCCCTCCCTTGATTTATTTTTAAGCCAATCAGCATGAACTGTCACAGGTCGGGAAAAGAGCGGGAGAAAGTGGGTGGAAAAAGAAGAAAAAAGTGGAGAAAATAGCGTGATGTGAAAAAAGTGTCATGTAAGCGGGTAAAACACCTGTTTAGGATTTATCTCTCTTGATGCGTAAAGACAAACGGACAGTGAGTCTTATATTAACATCTTGCAGTCGATTAGTGACATTGTTTATGCTGTATCAGCCGTGAACTTCGTCTCTTGAGTTTCGCGCATGGACATTGAAGGCAGTACGCTTCCTCAGCAACTGTGATGATTACAGTGGATTAAAAGCATCTGATAAACTCTGATTGTTTCATCCAAGATCAAAGGGAAAAAGACTGGTGGATTTTTTCTGTTCCAGCCATGTAAACAAAGAACGTGGACAGCTCCACCACAACCGACCAAATATACTTCGTGATCTGTGCTGATTGGGACTATTAGGTTGGATCAGGCCTGCAACGGTAATTTTGGGTACCCTTTTTTTAGTTCGTTATTTACCTAACTGCCGGCTTAGGAGGGATTGATAATATTTTAAATATTACTGATGGTAATTTGAGTGAATCTGTATTATAACATTTTTGTAAAATATATTGGGGTTTGAAATGCATATTAATGATAGTGTAAATAAGTAAATAGTTAATTTGTTTTATAAAGTATTATTAACGTATACAAGTTTGGTATGTGAGTCAGGTATAATGTTAATACAGCTACTGTAAATGGTGTTAGTCGCAGAGCCAGGTTAGTTTTTGTGCCAGGTTAGTACCACATATATATAGGGTAATTGAAGTTTTTTCGGTTTAAATAAGAGTATAGCTTAAATATAAAATAATCGTAAGTACTGATAAGTAGTGGCCCTTTTAAATCCTTACATTACCACAAAGAAAGAGATTTCTTAAACAAATAAAAGAAGTCAGGGAGCGCTTTCCAAATACAGCCAGGGGTGCTAGGGGGCGCTACATTTGTCAATTTAAACAAGTCAAAAAAGGTCTTTAAACCAAAGGATTTGAGTAAAAATAGAGCATAACTGTCATTGTAGAACTTACAGACTGACCTAATGTTTGATGCAGCATTTCAGTGAGCAACGACTTTCATATTATGTGTTGCCTTTAATTAAGTGATCATAATGTTTCGGCATTGGAGAATGTGGGCTTCGATCCCACTACCTCTTGCATGCTAAGCGAGCGCTCTACCGTTTGAGCTAATAAATAAATAAATTTGTAAATTGTAATGTACTAACAGAGTGTTGATGCTGCATTATAAAGTGAGGGTGCAACGTGTTTAAGCTCACGTACTGTTTTCTATATTATGCGTTGTTTTTAAACCATCACAGACTCAGTTTATTTAAAACGTTGATCTTAGCCTTTAGGACGAACAATGTCAGGTCTTTTATGAAGTGCATTTTTTCTTTGATTTTGTTGGACCTGTAGGAGATTGTCCTGTTCTTGTTGCAGCTCTGCTGGAGGGTTATTTTCTTGGTGTTTGTGGTGGTGGTGGGGTCTTTGTTCCCATTTTGTTTTATTTAGTATATGATGTACTTTACATCCATTCAGGGGCGGATCTAGAAAAATATTTATGGGGTGGCGAGAGGGGGGCAGGAATTTTTGAGGGGTGGCAACATATAGCAGACGTATTTATACTGAATTTAATCACAGTTATAACAGTTTGATGAGAAATAGTATGTACACACTACAAAAGGGCACGGGCTGCCATTTACAAACTCATACAGACAAACTTAATCTCACGCAATCAATGTCTTGCATTTAAGGTTTCATGTGAAACAGTTCATATTAGGAATAAGTGACCATACAATGTAATCTCATTAATAGGAGATAAAAGTATGGTAAAAGTATGGTAACACTACTGTAGGTGGGGCATTATCATTATCAAAGGAAAGGCATTAAGGTAAGACACAGGTGATGAGTGGCAGATGTATGAGAGGGAAAGCAAACAGTTTTTGACTGTGTCAGAGTGGCAGCGTTGCAAATTGGCCATAACTTTTCTTTTAATTTGTTGCTGCCAACTGGGGTGGCAGCAGGGGTGGCAAGGCTTTCTTTTAGGGTGGCATTTGCCACCCTATGCCACCCCGGTAGATCCGCCCATGCATCCATTTAAATAATGTGAACATTTCCATTTTTGTCGTAAAATACTGCTGTAACAATGTAAATGGACGCTGAATAAACATACTTAAATGGATATTTAAGTATTTAAGTACATATTTAAATGGATGTAAAGTACATCATATACTAAATAAACCAAAATGGGAACAAAGACCCCACCACCACCACCACAAACACCAACAAAATAACCCTCCAGCAGAGCTGCAACAATAAACAGAGCAAGATCAGGATGAATACATGATTCAGTTTCTCACATTTTCAGTGATCAAAAGCCTGGGTCCTGGCATCCAAAGTTCGTACAAATATTAGTCTGTGTGGGGCGAGGGTGGTGTCGATGGTACCCAAGCTAGTCAGGATGCGGTCTAACGTGATGCATTCAGGTCACAGTCTCTCATTGAGGCGTGGGTTTAAATCCCACTTCTGACTGCTAATGCTTTATACAAACTTATGTCTTTAACCCTCTAACATACATAATAATGTGAAAAGATTCAGCAGTTCGTACAAATATTTGGCCATGTGGGGGTATTGAGGAAAATTGGCTTTAGTAATGCACATTCAGGTCAGGATGGCCGAGCGGTCTAAGGCGCTGCGTTCAGGTCGCAGTCTCCCCTGGAGGCGTGGGTTCGAATCCCACTTCTGACAGCTCATGCTTTATACAAATCTACTTCTTTAGAGGACACAGCCATCAGGGAATACAGTTTTCATGAAAGGGTGTACATGGTCTGCAACAATGCTGAGGTAGGTGGTATGTGTCAAAGTAACATCCACATGGATGCCAGGACCCAGGCTTTTGATCACTGAAAATGTGAGAAATTTAATCATGTATTTATACTGATCATAAAGTATGTTTATTCAGCATCTATTTACATTGTTACAGCAGTATTTTACAATTGAAATGTTCACATTATTTAAATGTATGTAAAGTACATTGTATACTAGCTGTTTACTTTTTTCCCTAAGTAAAAACTGTCATTACCTCAACATGTCATTACCAGCACATAACTTGTTGTGATGGTAAAGACACTTAGTGATGGTAATAACAGGTTTTTAGTTTCACCATCACTATCTTATTAACTCTTTACTAATTAAAGCTAATTAAAGTTAAATAAACATAATGGTTTTATTATACAAGGAAACATTCATTTTCACTGATTAGTCAATATGGTCCACAAGATATCAGCAGAGATCCAGTAAAATATCAGTAATTACATGAAAAAGAAAAGTTAAGCTTAAAGTAATATCACAACCTTCAAAATGGGAACAAAGACGCAAATGCACATAAGGTAGTAAAGTTACATATAATCACAACCCCCTTCCCCTAACCACCACCACCACAAGTCCAACAAAATCAAAAAGAAAATGCACTTCATAAAAGACCTCACATTGTTCGTCCTAAAGGCTAAGATCAACGTTTAAATAAAGTGAGTCTATGAACGTTTAAAAGCAACGCATAATATAAACAAGAGTACGTGAGTTTAAACACGTTGCACCCTCACTTTATAATGCAGCATCAACACTCGGTTAGTACATTATACAGTTTGGTGGGTCCTTTGTAAGGTGAGGTAGCTCAAATGGTAGAGCGCTCGCTTAGCATGTGAGAGGTAGTGGGATCGATGCCTGCATTCTCCAGAAACATTACGATCATTTAAGGGTAATATGAAACTTGTTGCGGCATTGCTTAATGAAACGCAGCATCAAAAATTAGATCAGGATTTAAGTGAGTCTTTAAGGCAACATAAAATATGTGGGTATTAATATGTAAAACTCAGTGCATTATTAGGCTGCACATAAATATACACCCAAAATCACATAAATATAGATTTAAACTGTCCTCTATTTACTACAGTCAGTTTGAAACAGCTGGGCGTACAACTAGTTGGTGTGGAGAACATGTTACACATACAGTGTGCTATTATTTCAAGCTTATGAAGTACATGATATTTCACTTAATAATATCTCCCAAAGTACAAATTCTTCAACTTTCTAATTAAACCATTTAGTACGGGACATTACCGCTTACCTAATGCAGTGATAAACAACTCGCCCGAACAGGGACTTGAACCCTGGACCAGGGGTGTAGCACCAAATTCTGGGCCCTGTGCACAAGCAGTGCCCATAGAACCCCCCCCCCCCCCCCCCCCTATAAGCAAGAGGTTCACAAAGCTGAGCAGTTAACAATGCTATCCAACAACAAGGGCTACCAGTACTACCAGTTATCTATCAGTCTAGTCATCTAACCACACATTCATCTAAAATAGCCTCATCACACAAGACTTCACATTCTGTTTTATTTGCAGAATGATTAAAAGCTATAACTGAAGAGAACAGCTTTTTATCAAGTAGCCTATTTATTACATAAAATAAAAATGCCATTTCAGATTTCCACATTAAGAAAAAAAAGTCTTTATTTATAAAAAAAGATAAACAAAACTTGACTCACTAGTCATTTCTCATTAAAAGAGGGCAAAAAGAAAACAGACTTCAACAAAGTGCTAAACACTGAAATGCAACAAAGTGCGAAACCAACTTTTAGATGGCTTTTTCAGCTCGTGAGAAAACAGAAGGCATGGGATGCAGTACAGAGCCTCTGCACTTTCACTATAGATTAGCCAATCTCTTTTGATACTTTGCAAATTGAAGGTAGTTAGGAAATGGTTTTCCTTCCTTGTCTTTTGCTGTAACTTTATTTGTTTTTGCTTTGCTTGCCAATCTGTGTACTATTGTGTCTCTCTCTTCATTAGTCAACTTCTTTGTCCATAGTGCTGGATCCTCTGGCATACACTCCTTGGCGCTGCCCTGACTACTTTCTGACCTCTCTTCATCCCTTTCACTTTTCTCAGAACCTTCTCTGCTTTCACTTCCTTCACTTGCATCATTCTCTATCACATCTTCTCTATCTCTATCTTCTCTATCTCTATCTAGATGGTGAAGGAGTACAAATACTTGGGTGTTCACCTCAATAACAAACTTGACTGGTCTAGCAACTCGGATGCCCTATATAGAAAGGGCCAAAGTCGCCTCCACCTACTGAGGAGACTGGTAATGAAAACAGAGCGAAAACTGACCTCATTTTTGACGCAGCGTTTCAGTGAGCAATGACGAAACGAGTCTTATATTACGTGATGCCTTTAAATGATCATAAGGTTTCTGCATTGGAGAATGCGGGCATCGATACCTCTCGCACGCGAAGCGAGCACTCTACCATTTGAGCTAATTCCCCTTATAAAGAACTCTCCTTTACCCTTTGTAAATTGTAATGTACTAACAGATCATTGAAGCTGCATTATAAAGTGGGGGTTCATCGTGTTTAAGCTCACATACTCACATTGATCCCTGGACCCTCAGATTAAAAGTCTGATGCTCTACCGACTGAGCTATTCAGGCTCTGCAGCCTGCTTTGATCCTCACAAGGATGTGACTTAAATTACAAACTTTAACATACGTTGTCCTGTAGATCTTCAATTAATATAAAATGTTTTTTATTTCTGTTTTGGCTCTCTTGAAGGCGATTATATAAAGTTTTAGGTGAAGTATGTTGCTGCTTACACACACAAAGAAAAACATCTCAGGAGGAAAATTTTATGTTATGTGCATTTATATGTGGCAAAATAAAAAAATCCCTAAAAATCAAATTGAGTTAGCAAAGAACCTTGAATTATACTAAAGAGTTCTTCAAGTAGAAACAGTTCTAGCAAAAAACACAAAAAACCCTAAAGAAACACTTCTTAAGACTTCTTAGTCTTAGTTTTTTATTATTTCAAATGCCATTCATAATTTATAATCACTGATTTGTGAGATATCAGCAGTAGTAGATCATGTTTAACTGGTTTAATATTGTTTAAGCGCTGATTATCGGCTGTTTTTCGTGAGTATGTTGGGCGGTTTTCCATGTATTTGGGCGGAATTTCAAATGCGCAATCTGGCAACCCTGGCTGAAGCGTTCATTCATATTTTGGAGCGATGTATGTTTGTATGCTAGAATATAAATAACATCTTTTACAAACTGCTGTCTATTTACATTGACATTTTCTCTTCTGTCTAAACCTTAAAATTGGGTTTGTAAAAGTAAGCGATACTGTGGATAATATATTTAATGAGCTGAACTAACTGAGAGAAGCGCTAACGGTGGTGGAAGAGTCTAAAAGGGTTTGGAACAAAGTCGTATCATCATAGCAGTACAACACAGTTTTGTCCGTAGTATCCGAAAATATCCAGAAGCTAATATACAAAAAAACGTTTATTTTAATAAACTTACCTTGTTAAAAAAAAGTATGACCACAATTTCATAATAAACACAGTATCCGCTGCTGCAGTCTCTACACAAACTTTTCTGCACTGAAATCGCAAGGACACATTTTATGGATATTACGGTAATGCACTGAGAACTCGTCCTACAGTCATGCAAGCACATACAACAGTGTGTGAGTTTACACTAATCAACCATAACATTAAAACCACCTCCTTGTTTCTACACTCACTGTCTATTTTATCAGCTCCACTCACCATATAGAAGAACTTTGTAGTTCTACAATTACTGACTCTAGACTGCTCACTCTGTTCTTCAATGTTCAGGACCACCACAGAACCACCACAGAGCAGGTATTATTTAGATAGTGGATGATTCTCAGCACTGAGAATCAAGGCAGTGGTTCATTATTCCTGGTTCAATCGATTAAGACTCCCATGAAGTCATCCAAATGTCAAAGCATCCCCACACAATCACACTTCCACCACCTGGTGGTATGATGGATGTTCTTATTGTTTCTTATTATGGAATACATTCATTCATTCACTGCCTGTTTTATTCTGGTAATGATCACTGTGAGTCTTTTTATATAAAAAAAAAAATTCAAAAAGTAAATAAAAAAGATAACAATAATATCATTTCAGTTATATCAATAGCAGCGATCAAACTAAGAAATAAAACTCTGGTGCATTTTAATATTGTAGCATTATAAGTTCATGCGTTTCTGTCAAAACAAAACGGTATGTAAATAAAACTGTTTAAGAGTAAATAGGGCGTTAATGACATTGTAACACTGACAGACTGGCCTAAAGATTAATGCTGCAACGAATTTCACCATAATTTTATCATTTCAGATTCCGAGTTGCTGCCAAATGATCATAATGTTTCTGCACTGGAGAATGCGGGCATCGATCCCACTACCTCTCGCATGCTAAGCGAGCGCTCTACAATTTGAGTTAATTCCCCTTACGAAGACTCTACCTTTACTAATGTACTAACAGAGCGTTGATGCTGCATTATAAAGTCAGGGTGCAAGTGTTTAAGCTCAGACTCAGCTTTATAGTCATTTTATTATATAATACAATATTAACTGTATTCATATTATTCAATCTTGTGGACGATTGAATAGCCTACAACAAGCACAAACCGGGTTTGAGTTCGTAACAAATAATCCAGTCAGTTAAAAAGCCAACAAGAAGGCTTTACCTAATACCAGAGAAAACACACCCTAACACGCTAGTGCCGTTACAGTGCTAAGAATGGTCCACCCAAAAAACATTATTTGGTCAGTTGGAGTGCTCATATGGGGCTCCCTTTCTATTGATATATGATTTACAGCCTAGTGACAAAGTGCACAGTGCAGCAAACAGGTTACAGATTAAGGAGTTAGTACAAATCTTAGTCCATGTGGGGTGAGAGCGGTATTAATCATACACTGGCCAGTCAGGATGGCCGAAAGGCGCTGCGTTCAGGTCGCAGTCTCCCCTGGAGGCGTGGGTTCGAATCCCACTTCTGACAGCTCATACTTTATACAAATTTACATCTTTACCTTTCTACCATACATAATAATGTGAAAAGATATAACAGTTAGTACAAATCTTAGTACTAGTTAGTCTTAGTTTTTTATTATTTCAAATGCCATTAATAACTTATAATCACTGATTTGTGAGATATCAGCAGTAGTAGATCATGTTTAACTGGTTTAATATTGTTTAAGCGCTGATTATCGGCTGTTTTTCGTGAGTATTTTGGGCGGTTTTCCATGCATTTTGGCGGGCTTTTAAATGCGCAATCTGGCAACCCTGACTGAAGCGTTCATTCATATTTTGGAGCGATGTATGTTTGTATGCTAGAATATAAATAACATCTTTTACAAACTGCTGTCTATTTACATTGACATTTTCCCTTCTGTCTAAACATTTTTGGAATTGGGTTTGTAAAGATAAGGGATACAGTAGATAATATATGTAAAGAGCTAAACTAACCGAGAGAAGCGCTAACGGTGGTGGAAGAGTCTAAAAGGGTTTGGAACATAGTCGTATCATCATAGCAGTACAACACAGTTTTGTCCGTAGCATCCGAAAATATCCAGAAGCTAATATACACATATGTTACTGCAGTGTTGAGAATGACCCACCACCCAAATAATACCTGCTCTGTAGTGGTCCTGGGAGAGTCCTGACCATTGAAGAACAGCATAAAAGGGGGATAAAAAAGCATGTAGAGAAACAGGTGGATTACAGTCAGTAATTGTAGAACTACAAAGTGCTTCTATATGGTGGAGCTGATAAAATGGACAGTGAGTGTAGAAACAAGGAGGTGGTTTTAATGTTATGGCTGATCGGTGTATACTCACCATGTATGCGTGGCTTTCCTCCGGGTATGAAAACGTGCCAGTAGGTGTAATTGCTGCTCTAAATTGCACCTGTATGTGTGAGTGAGTGGATAAATTAGTGTGTGATGCTTTGCGATGGTTTGACGCGCCCTGTCCAGGGTGTATTTTTGTCTCGAGCCCAGTGTTCGTGACACTGGACCCACGCTTGCCCTGTAATGCTGAATATCAATACAGGCAAATGAAGCGCATTTAAAAAAGCTTTAAAGCATTCTTGAAAAATGATGAGGCCAACCTTTTTTAAAAAGTAGATCCCGATGACCTGTTGACTGAAATAGTAGATCCCAAGCCACAGAAGTGTGGGCACCAGTTTTACATTGGCTACGTTTTAACAAGACGTACCAAGAATGGCCTGTAGATGGCGCACTGTAGTCGTTTTTAAAAGCAAGCCAATTATGCCACCGAACTTAAATATGTACAATACTTTATAATGTATCAATTGTAACAGTATGAAATAATAAAACATTATAAAAAATTATAAGTTTATGCGTTTCTGTCAAAACAAAACAAAAAAGGTATGTATACAAAACTGTTTGAGCGTAAACAGGCCGTTACTGACATTGTAACACGGACAGACTAGCCTTATGGTTGATGCTGCAACGAATTTTACCCTAATTTCATCTTTTCAGATTGCAAAATGATCATAATGTTTGTGTACTGGAGAATGTGGGCATCGATCCCACTACCTCTCGCATGCTAAGCGAGCGCTCTACCATTTGAGCTAATTCCCCTTACACAAAACTTTCCTTTACCCTTTGTAAATTGTAATGTACTAACAGAGTGTTAATGCTGCATTATAAAGTGAGAGTGCAACATGTTTAAGCTCACGTACTCTTTTCTATATTATGCGTTGCTTTTCATTAAAATGTTATGTGCATTTATATGTGGCAAAATAAAAAAATCCATAAAAATCAAATTGAGTTAGCAAAGAACCTTGAATTATACTAAAGGGTTCTTCAAGTAGAAACAGTTCTACCAAGAACACCTAAAAGAACCCTTAAGAAACACTTCTTAGTGCTACATACATCAGTTGTATTCCACACAGGTCAGCATGCGATGAAACTTTGCTCGAAACAGACATCGTTTTACTTTCTAACTGTATCCATATTATGTCATCTAGTGGACAATTGAATAGCCTACAACCAGCACAAACAGGGTTTGAGTTCTTAATGAATAATTATTAATCTTAATAAATAATCCAGTCAGTTAAAAACCCAACAAGAAGGCTGTACCTAATACACTCAGACTAGAGAAAACACCCTAACATGCTAGTGCTGTTACAGTGCTAAGAATGGTCCACCCAAAATCATTATTTGGTCAGTTGGAGATCTCATATGGGGCTCCCTTTCTATTGATTTTTGGTTTACAGCCTAGTGACAAAGTGTACAGTGCAGCAGATGGGTTACAGTCAGTACATTTACAATACATAATAATGTGAAAAGGTTAAGCAGTTTATGGGTTCGAATCCCACTTCTGACAGCTCATGATTTAAACAAATCTACTTCTTTAGAGGACACAACCATCAGGGAATACAGTTTTCATCAAAGGATGCACATGGTCTGCAACAATGCTGAGGTAGGTGGTACGTGTCAAAGTAACATCCACATGGATGCCAGGACCCAGGCTTTTGATCTCTGAGAAACTGAATCATGTATTCATCCTGATCTTGTTCTGTTTATTGTTGCAGCTCTGCTGGAGGGTTATTTTTTTGGTGTTTGTGGTGGTGGGGTCTTTGTTCCCATTTTGGTTTATTTAGTATATGATGTACTTTACATCCATTTAAATATGTACTTAAATACTTAAATATCCATTTAAGTATGTTTATTCAGCGTCCATTTACATTGTTACAGCAGTATTTTACGACAAAAATGGAAATGTTCACATTATTTAAATGGATGTAAAGTACATCATATACTAAATAAACCAAAATGGGAACAAAGACCCCACCACCACCACCACCACCACAAACACCAAGAAAATAACCCTCCAGCAGAGCTGCAACAAGAACAGGACAATCTCCTACAGGTCCAACAAAATCAAAGAAAAAATGCACTTCATAAAAGACCTCACATTGTTCGTCCTAAAGGCTAAGATCAAGGTTTTAAATAAACTGAGTCTGTGATGGTTTAAAAACAACGCATAATATAGAAAAGAGTACGTGAGCTTAAACATGTTGCACCCTCACTTTATAATGCAGCATCAACGCTCTGTTAGTACATTACAATTTACAAATCCTAAAAGAAGATTTTGTGTAAGGGGAATTAGCTCAAATGGTAGAGCGCTCGCTTAGCATGCGAGAGGTAGTGGGATCGATGCCCACATTCTCCAATGCCGAAACATTATGATCATTTAAAGGCAACACATAATATGAAAGTCGTTGCCCACTGAAACGCTGCATCAAACATTAGGTCAGTCTGTAAGTTCTACAGTGACAGTTATGCTCTATTTTTACTCAAATCGTTTGGTTTAAAGACCTTTTTTGACTTGTTTAAATTGACAAATATAGCGCCCCCTAGCACCCCTGGCTGTATTTGGAAAGCGCTCCCTGACTTCTTTTATTTGTTTAAGAAATCTCTTTCTTTGTGGTAATGTAAGGATTTAAAAGGGCCATTACTTATCAGTACTTACGATTATTTTATATTTAAGCTCCACTCTTATTTAAACTGAAAAAACTACTTCAATTACCCTATATATATGTGGTACTAACCTTGCACAAAAAAAACACCATTTACTAACACCATTTACAGTAGCTGTATTAACATTATCCCTGACTCACATACCAAACTTGTATACGTTAATAATACTTAAACAAATTAACTATTTACTCATTTACACAATCATTAATATGCATTTCAAACCCCAATATATTTTACAAAAATGTTATAATACAGATTCACTCAAATTACCATCAGTAATATTCAAAACATTATCAATCTCTCCTAAGTTAGGTAAATAACTAACTAAAAAAAGGGTACCCAAAATTACCGTTGCAGGCCTGATCCAACCTAATAGTCCCAATCAGCACAGATCATGAAGTATATTTGGTCGGTTGTGGTGGAGCTGTCCACGTTCTTTGTTTACATGGATGAAACAGAAAAAATCCACCAGTCTTTTTCCTTTTGATCTTGGATGAAACAATCAGAGTTTATCCGATGCTTTTAATCCACTGTAATCATCACAGCTGCTGAGGAAGCGTACTGCCTTCAATGTCCATGCGCGTAAACTCAAGAGACGAAGTTCACGGCTGATACAGCATAAACAATGTCACTAATCGACTGCAAGATGTTAATATAAGACTCACTGTCCGTTTGTCTTAATGCATCAAGAGAGATAAATCCTAAACAGGTGTTTTACCCGCTTACATGACACTTTTTTCTTCTTTTCCACCCACTTTCTCTCGCTCTTTTCCCGACCTGTGACAGTTCATGCTGATTGGCTTAAAAATAAATCAAGGGAGGGCTATACATACACTTTACTTTAAACAGCATAAAACAACCAGAACACTGGTTATAAATTAACATAAACAAAATATTAGTTATGCCCAAATTTTAATTGGGCTACACAAACACACAATAACTTATAATTCTCCAATTTTGAAATGTCTCGGAGTTTTATCTGAAACGACTTTTTGTTAAAGTAGCGGTACGTGACTTTTTAATGGTTTTTCTTCTGGTGAAACTGCTTCATAGAAGATGAACAGCTGAAACTCACGACATTCCCTTTAAAATGCAGCATCAACCCTTAAGTCAGTCTATAAGTGGAACAAAGACAGTTTTGATTGGGTTTAGATCGTCCGAAAGGCTGCGATAAATAGAGTCTGTGATGGTTTAAAAGCAAGGTATAATACAGAAAAGAGTATGTGAGCTTAAACATGTTGCACTCTCACTTTATAATGCAGCATCAACGCTCTGATAGTACATTACAATTTACAAAAGGCTAAAGGGGTTTTTAAAGGTGCTTTAAAGGTGAAGGCTGTTGCTGTTTACACACAAAGAAAAACATCTCTGGAGGAGAATTTTGCACGATTGTTTTCCAGTCATTAAAATGTTATGTGCATTTATATGTGGCAAGAGAAAAAAAAATCCATAAAAATCAAATTGAGTTAGCAAAGAACCTTGAATTCTACTAAAGGGTTCTTCAAGTAGAAACAGTTCTACCAAGAACACAAAAAAACCCTTAAGAAACACTTCTTAGTGCTACATACATCAGTTGTATTCTAGAGGTCAGCATGCGATGAAACTGTGATAGAAACAGACATCGTTTTACTTTATACCACAGTTAGTTCCGACCTTACAATCTGATTGGTTGAGAAGCGTTCTAACCGTGCTGATATTCGTGATAACAGCACAGCCTTTTCACACCACAACTGTATTACTCCGCTGACGCGTTGCCAGTAACGACAAGCTTCATGCACACAAACGCGCACGCAGGCGACACAGACCTTTTTCCCGATCGTAGTGTTAAACTTTATATTCGTTGTGGAACTACTTTTTGGCGGAAGGTATTGTCAATATTAAAGCATATTTATTATGAAATTCAGGGCTTCTTTGATTTATTTTCTTTCTTTATTTTGTAAAAACTGTTGTATAAAAGCAATAGAACATTTGAGGTCATGTGTTATCGCGAATAACATCACGGCTGCGACCGAATCACAGCCGTGATGTTATTCGCGATAACACACTCCCTCTCGTGTTCTATTGCTTGATTATACAACAGGTAGTTCCGACCTTACAATCTGATTGGTTGAGAAGCGTTCTAACTGTGCTGATATTCGTGATAACAGCACGGGCTTTTCACACAATAACCGTATTACTCCGCTCACGCGTTGCCATAACGACAAGCTTCACGCACACAAGCCACCGGTTGTTTTGTAGGTCTATTAGTGCTCATACTATTATGATAGTCTATTAGATACTCATCTATTAGTGCTCATTAGTGCGCATCCAGAAATTGATACAATGGATGACTTTCAGATTACATTCGACCTGAAGCCTGTTTGGTCAGACTCTGAAGAAGAGTGTGAAAGCAAACGCACATCAAATTCTGTTTCGGTAAACGCTGTTAGGTCGGCTGCAGTGACAGAAGAACAGCTGATTACGCTGGAATTGACGAGAAACAAACAATACAATTCGGCAAACAAGATGGGCTACTAAGTGCTTTACAGACTGGCTGTTACAAAATTACATTCAGGTTAATTTGGCGACAATTGAAAAGGCTGAGCTGAACTTAATACTTCGACACTTCTATGGCTCTATCCGTGCCGCAAAAGGTGAGCCCTATAGTATCAGCAGTTATCTCGGACTGCGCACGGGGCTCAACAGGTCCCTTAACGAACCTCCACTTAGTCGTTCCTGGTGTTTAAAGAATGACCCTTTTAAGCCTGCAAACAACGTCTTCTTCGGAACAATTAAAACAATCAGACGCGCAGGCAGAGATAAAACGACCCATCATCCATCGATTTCACCCGCAGATGAGAAAATGATCAGGGAATCTAACGCATGTAATCCCAACCATCCAAGAGGACTCCTGAACAAAGTTTGGTTCGATATCCAACTTCATTTTGGGCGGCGAGGTAAGGAGGGCAACAGATCACTTACAAAAGAGTCAATTGTTATCAAAACAGATGAAATCGGCACAAAATACTGCACGCTGTCATTTAATGAAGAAACAAAAAACCACAAAGACGTTATGGAGCGAGACCGTGAAAACTATAGGGGATTCATGTTTGCCAAACCCGTAGACAGCCTATGCCCAGTTGCAACATTAGAAAAATATCTGAGCAAAATGCATGAATGCGCCAGCCTTTTATTTACATCCCAAAAAGTCAGCGTGTGCAGCAGATGCAGTGTGGTACATCGCCAGTCCTCTGGGAGTGAATCAGCCTGCAACTATGCTTCCACGGATATGCAGAGAGGCTGGTACGAGCCGCATGTACACCAACCACTGCTTGCGAGCCACAGCAGTTCAGAGATTGTCCGATGCCGGTCTGGAGTCAAAGGAGATTATGTCTGTTACTGGACACCGGTAAGAAGAAATAAAAGAAATGTGCATGTCCAGTTATCAAATGACCTTAAACTAGCATATGTATTTTAGAACTCTAAATAGATTAACTAATTACAGGTCTGAGGGCTCGTTAAAAAGCTATTGGAGACCCACACTAGCTGACAGAAAAAGGTGGAGTGCAGTCCTCAGTGCAGAACATGACCCAGAAAACACAGTACAGAGGCCACCAGCGAAGCGAAAAAAAAGGCATAAGGTAACCGAGCCAGCCGGACTGTTTGATGCCGATGCACATCCTACAGAGCAGCCTTTTTTTTCTAACTGCACAATGAACGGAAGTGTGCAGATTAACATATACAAATAACACAATAACTCAAATAAATAAATTCTATATTTTAATTAAGCAACAGAACACGAGAGGGAGGGTGTTATAGCGAATAAGCGAAGATGAAAGGAAAATGAGAAAAAGCTAAAAATAAAATTAATTAAGAATGAAAAGTTATTGCGTTATTTATATATGTTAATCTGCACACTTCCCTTATTTATATTCGATTATTATTTTTATTCCAAACTAGCGTAACTTTGTAATGTTAAACTATATGCCTTTTTTTTTTTGCCTACTGTACTGGTAGGGAATGTTTACCGTTGCATAGCAACTCATTTGCTGTGGAACTACTTTTTGGCGGAAGGTATTGTCAATATTAAAGCATAATTAATATGAAATTCAGGGCTTCTTTGATTTATTTTCTTTCTTTATTTTGTAAAAACTGTTGTATAAAAGCAATAGAACACTCGAGGTCGTGTGCCTTCGGCTCGTGCCAGCGACCAAATCACAGCCGTGATGTTATTCGCGATAACACACGACCTCGAGTGTTCTATTGCTTAATTAACGCTCTGCTCTGTCAGTACATTACAATTTGCAAAGGGTAAAGGAGGTTCATAGTAGGGGGAATTAGCTGAAATGGTAGAGCTAAGCATGTGAGAGGTAGCGGTATCGAGGACCGCATTCTCCAGTGCAGAAACATTATGATCATTTAAGGCATCACGTAATATGAAACTTGTTGCGTCAATGCTCACTGAAACGCAGCATCAAAATTTACAATGTTACAATGACATTTATGCTCTATTTTCACTCAAATCATTTTTTAAGTCAGTCTGTCAGTGGTACAAAGACAGTTATTATTTTTTTCAGTTCGTCCTAAAAGCTGGGATGAACGTTTTAAATAAACTGAGTCTGTGATGGTATAAAAGCACCACATAATATAGAAAAGAGTATGTGAGATTAAACACGTTGCACTCCTACTTAATGCAGCATCAACACTCTGTTAATCCATTAAAATTTACAAAGGGTAAAGGATAGTTTTTGTAATAGAAAACTAAGACTAACTAGGACTAAGATTTGTATGAACCGTTATATCTTTGCACATTATTATGTATGGTAGAGGTAGGGCTGGACGATATGGCTAAAATTTATATCACAATATAACTCCTAATTTCGGTAGATACGATATAATTCCGATATCGATATGAATAACAGAAATGTCAGAAAAACTGCCAAGAACACCAAAATTGGATGGCTGTACCTGCAAACCTCTTTTCTGGTTTCTGGTAAGAAATACAAGCTGAATACACCACTGAATTAGTCCTTCATCTCTTATCAGCTATTTCGTCTGCTTCTTTTTCAACTGTGGACAGTGGCAAAGCCAGACAATTTCCATAGGGGTGGCCAGACTGGACCATTGCTCACACAGGGGTGGCACAGAAACTGTCTGATACCTTATTTTTGTATGTGGCTAGTAGCTGTTGATCTAGTAGTGTTTTGGTCACTCACTCGTTTACCTATACAGGCAGTGAGTACCATGCAGAATTACATTAAGCCTAGCATAATAAGCTTTTTATTTTTTCTCATATTCCCTGTGAAAAACCAAAATATAGCCTATAACCTTAACAGAATTTCAAAGATATTCATTTGCAATACTTGATCATTTGATTGCAAACTTGTGTGTACTGATGAGACTCATTTGAACCCCAGAACAGGCCAGTGTGAATGCATGGAAAACAAATTTTAATTTTCTTTCAAGAATATACATTCTGACCAACACTATTAAGCCAAATCAGCATTGAAAATTAACTTTACTTTTAATAGCCTTCTACAACGCTGGAGCTTCTTAAAACTGCATATTCTCTTTTCAATAGAAGTGTTATTTAAATGCTATTAAATAGTTTTTGGAAAAAAAACCTCGCCCAATTAGGAGGAAAACAGCCCAATCTGTCAACAGTGGAACGCGAATATCCCGTTGGTGCCTTTATTCATAGCGCGGCACAACTAATAAGAAGTAGTAGTAATAACTGGTATTGGTACTCAGTAGTATTAGTACTCAGTAGTACTACTTCTTCTGTAATTGTGTTGGTGGTTGACATTTATGTTGAGTGTGTAACTGCACTGTTTTGATGGAGAACTACTCACTTGAGGTGCGCTGTTGAATTGCGTCCCTGTGGGAACACCTGCGAGCAGAAATGCTTCCGCAAAAAAGTAACACCGGCAAAGCGCGCTGACGTAATGCATATCGATCGAATTTGTTTAAAAATCATATCACCGTTATTGAAACATTTTCTATCGCGATATATATCGAATTATTGTCCAGCACTAGGTAGAGGGTTAATGACATAAATTTGTATCAAGTATGTGCTGTCAGAAGTGGGATTCGAACCCACACCTCCAGGGGAGACCGCGACCTGAACGCAGCGCCTTAGACCGCTCGACCATCCTGACTGGCCAGGGTATGATTAATACCACCCTCACCGCACACGGACTAAGATTTGTACAAACTCCTTAATCTGTAACCCATCTGCTGCACTGTACACTTTGTCACTAGGCTGTAAATCATATATCAATTGAAAGGGAGCCCCATATGAGATCTCCAACTGACCAAATAATGTTTTTGGGTGGACCATTCTTAGCACTGTAACGGCACTAGCGTGTTAGGGTGTGTTTTCTCTGGTATGAGTGTATTAGGTACAGCCTTCTTGTTGGCTTTTTAACTGGCTGGATTATTTGTTACGAACTCAAACCCGGTTTGTGCTTGTTGTAGGCTATTCAATCGTCCACAAGATTGAATAATATTAATACAGTTAATATTGTATTATATAATAGAATGACTATAAAGCTGAGTCTGAGCTTAAACACTTGCACCCTGACTTTATAATGCAGCATCAACGCTCTGTTAGTACATTAGTAAAGGTGGGGTCTTCGTAAGGGGAATTAACTCAAATTGTAGAGCGCTCGCTTAGCATGCGAGAGGTAGTGGGATTGATGCCCGCATTCTCCAGTGCAGAAACATTATGATCATTTGGCAGCAACTCGGAATCTAAAATGATAAAATTAAGGCGAAATTCGTTGCAGCATTAATCTTTAGGCCAGTCTGTCAGTGTTACAATGTCATTAACGCCCTATTTACTCTTAAACAGTTTTATTTACATACCTTTTTTGTTTTGTTTTGACAGAAACGCATGAACTTATAATGCTACAATATTAAAATGCATCAGAGTTTTATTTTTTAGTTTGATCGCTGCTATTGATATAACTGAAATGATATTATTGTTATCTTTTTTATTTACTTTTTGAAGTTTTTTTGAAAAAAAGACTCACAGTGATCATTACCAGGATAAAACAGGCAGTGAATGAATGAATGTATTTCATAATAAGAAACAATAAGAACATCCATCTTACCACCAGGTGGTGGAAGTTTGATTGTGTGGGGATGCTTTGACATTTGGGTGACTTCATGGGAGTCTTAATCGATTGAACCAGGAATAATGAACCACTGCCTTGATTCTCAGTGCTGAGAATCATCCACCATCTAAATAATACCTGCTCTGTGGTGGTTCTGTGGGGGTCCTGACCATTGAAGAACAGAGTGAGCAGTCTAGAGTCAGTAATTGTAGAACTACAAAGTGCTTTTATATGGTAAGTGGAGCTGATAAAATAGACAGTGAGTGTAGAAACAAGGAGGTGGTTTTAATGTTATGGCTGATTAGTGTAAACTCACACACTGTTGTATGTGCTTGCATGACTGTAGGACGAGTTCTCAGTGCATTACCGTAATATCCATAAAATGTGTCCTTGCGATTTCAGTGCAGAAAAGTTTGTGTAGAGACTGCAGCAGCGGATACTGTGTTTGTTTAGATTTTATGGTCATACTTTATCAACAAGTTTAAGGTAAGTTTATTAAAATAAACGGGTCTTTTTGTATATTAGCGTCTGGATATTTTCGGATGCTACGGACAAAACTGTGTTGTACTGCTATGATGATACGACTATGTTCCAAACCCTTTTAGACTCTTCCACCACCGTTAGCGCTTCTCTCAGTTAGTTTAGCTCATTAAATATATTATCCACAATATCGCTTACTTTTACAAACCCAATTCCAAAAATGTTTAGACAGAAGAGAAAATGTCAATGTAAATAGACAGCAGTTTGTAAAAGATGTTATTTATATTCTAGCATACACACATACATCGCTCCAAAATATGAATGAACGCTTCAGCCAGGGTTGCCAGATTGCACATTTAAAAGTCCGCCAAAATGCATGGAAAACCGCCCAACATACTCACGAAAAACAGCCGATAATCAGCGCTTAAACAATATTAAACCAGTTAAACATGATCTATTACTGCTGATATCTCACAAATCAGTGATTATAAATTATTAATGGCATTTGAAATAATAAAAAAATAAGACTAAGAAGTCTTAAGGGTTTTTTGTGTTCTTGCTAGAACTGTTTCTACTTGAAGAACTCTTTAGTGTAATTCAAGGTTCTTTGCTAACTGAATTAGATTTTTAGGGATTTTTTTCTCTTGCCACATATAAATGCACATAACATTTAAGGACTGGAAAACAATCGTGCAATTGATACAGGAAAAAGGGAAAAAGGTGAAAGAAAGGAATCTGTTTGTAATCTACCTTCAAAATTCTCCTCCAGAGATGTTTTTTTTGTGTGTGTAAGCAGCAACATACTTCACCTAAAACTTTATATAATCACCTTCAAGAGAGCCGAAACAGAAATAAAAACATTTTATATTAATTGAAGTTCTACAGGACAACATATGTTAAAGTTTGTAATTTAAGTCACATGCTTGTGGGGATTAAAGCAGGTTGCAGATCCTGGATAGCTCAGTCGGTAGAGCATCAGACTTTTAATCTGAGTATCCAGGGTTCAAGTCCCTGTTCGGGTGAGTTGCTTCTTACTGCATTAGGTAAGCGGTAATTTCCAGCATTTAACCAGCCACAGCGAAGAACTGTTGGAGTAGCGACTAATCTTAACCCATCAGATACACAACCGTTCTTTTGTTACAGTAAGCTTGCAAGCAGAGCAACAAGACGGTCAGTATTTAAGGGCTTCCTTTCTTACAACATTTCTTCTGCTAAACCATCGTGCTGTATGCTTAATTTAAGACTCTGTGGTGCATCGGTGTGTTTGAGCTTGTTTAAAAGCTCATTGGCTTTAGAACGTATGCTGTTTTCACAGTGTCTGCGTTCCATTTTAGGTATAAACACAGTTATTGGGTGAGTAAAATTTTTTTTTTTCATTATGCTTCCTATTATATCATAGTTGCATGTAGTCGGAGTGATGCTAGAGATAACAGCAACGATACAAAGGTACACCAAGTTAAGGTTTGTGTGCACAGTGCGGTCGAACTGTTTGATGTTACATAAAAAAAAAAGTTAAGAAAGGTTGTGGGTCGAAAAGGGCCAATCGCGTGTGCCATACTTGGGATTGTGATTGAGTATACGTTGCATTGGGTGGGTAAACATGGAGCCTGCGTTGAAAAGCATGAGTTGGCAGCGGTGGGATTCGAACCCACGCCCCCGAAGAGACTGGAGCCTTAATCCAGCGCCTTAGACCGCTCGGCCACGCTACCACTGGTTAAGGGGTAGATTGAAACAAGCAACTATGTATGCAATTTCTACCTGCATTTTCCAATAGAAGTCAAATCGCCACACTTGTGATGGAGCACAATCTACACCAAACTGGTAAACATCATGAGTTGGTGATGAACTTTCTTCTTCAGACTGGTTTTTAAATGAAAGTCAAAGAGACGGTAGGAGCCCAGATATCTCAATCGGTAGAGCATCAGACTTTTAATCTGAGGGTCCAGGGTTCAAGTCCCTGTTCGGGCGAGTTGCTTCTTACTGCATTAGGTAAGCGGTAATGTCCCGTACTACATGCTTAGTTTAGAATGATGAAGAATTTGTACTTTGTGAGATATTTCTATGTAAAATTGCATGTACTTGATAAGCTTGAAATAATTGCGCACTGCATGTGACAATGTCTATTGTAAAAAGCGCTATATAAATAAAGTTGACTTGACATGTGTAACATGTTCTCCACACCAACTAGTTGTTTTAAACAGACTGTGGCAGCAGGGGTGGCAAGGCTTTCTTTTAGGGTGGCATGTGCCACCCTATGCCACCCCGGTAGATCCGCCCATGGGTACCGTTGACACCACATCATATATCAATAGAAAGAGAGCCCCATATGAGCACTCCAACTGACCAAATAATGATTTTGGTTGAACCATTCTTAGCATTGTAACAGCACTAGCATGTTAGGGTGTGTTTTCTCTGGTATGAGTGTATTAGGTACAGCCTTCTTGCTGGGTTTTTAACTTACTGGATTATTTCCTAAGAACTCAAACCCGGTTTTTGTGGAACGCTTTCTCAGAAGAGTTATAGCTGTTATAGCTGCAAAGGGTGGGCAGACATCATATTAAACCCTTTGGATTAAGAATGGGAGTCACTCAAGTTCACATGCATGTGAAGGCAGATGAGTAAATACTTTTGGCAAAAAACCTTTTTATATTAATTGAACAACGTATGTTAAAGTTTGTAATTTATGTCACATTCTTGTAGAGCATCAGACTTTTAATCTGAAGGTCCAGGGTTCAAGTCCCTGTTCGGGCGAGTTGTTTCTGCATTAGGTAAGCGGTAATGTCCCGTACTACATGGTTTATTTAGAATGATGAAAAATTTGTACGGGTTAACGCCCAGCTGTTCAACTAGGGGTGGAGTTGAACAGACAGAGTTGAACAAACAGACTGTAGTAAATAGAGGACCGTTTAAATCTATATTTATGTGTAGCCTAATAATGTGCTGAGTTTTAGATATTAATACCCACATATTTTATGATGCTTTAAAGACTCACTTAAATCCTGATCTAATTTTTGATGCTGCGTTTCGTTAAGCAATGCCGCAACGAGTTTCATATTACGTGTTACCATTAAATAATCATAATGCATCTGCACTGGAAAATGTGGGCATCAATCCCACTACCTCTCGCATGCTAAGCGAGCGCGCTACCATTTGAGCTAATTACCCCTACAAAGAATGTACTAACAGAGTGTTGATGCTGCATTATAAAGTGAGGGTGCAACGTGTTTAAACTCACGTACTCTTGTTTATATTATGCGTTGCTTTTAAACGATCATAGACTCACTTAACTTAAACGTTGATCTTAGCATTTAGAACGAACAATGTGAGGTCTTTTATGAAGTGCATTTTCTCTTTGATTTTGTTGGACTTGTGGTGGTGGTGGTTAGGGGAAGGGGGTTGTGATTATATGTAACTTTACTACCTCATGTGCATTTGTGTCTTTGTTCCCATTTTGAAGATTGTGATATTACTTTAAACTTACCTTTTCTTTTTCATGTAATTACTGATATTTTACTGGATCTCTGCTGATATCTTGTGGGCCATATTGACTAATCAGTGAAAATTTGTCACATTTTTAGAGATCAAAAGCCTGGGTCCTGGCATCCATGTGGATGTTACTTTGACACGTACCACCTACCTCAGCATTGTTGCAGACCATGTACACCCTTTGATGAAAACTGTATTCCCTGATGGCTGTTGACTCTAAAGATGTAAATTTGTATAAAGCTTGAGATGTCAGAAGTGGGGTTCGAACCCACGCCTCCAGGGGAGACAGCGACCTGAACGCAGCGCCTTAGACCACTCGGCCATCCTGACACGCTTGCAAGGTCCTCAAGCCAATTACCAACAACACCCCCACATGGCCATTTGTATGAAGCACTAGCAGTCAGAAGTGGGATTCTAACCCAAGCTTCAGTGGGACACCGTGACCTGAACTCAGCGTTTTAGACCTCATCCTGACTAGCTTGGGTACCATCGCCATCACCCTCGCCCCACACGGGCGAACTGATTGTACAAACTGCTTAATCTTTTCACATTATTATGTATGGTAAATTTACTGACTGTAACCCATTTGCTGCACTGTACACTTTGTCACTAGGCTGTAAACCATATATCAATCCAATCATATGAGATCTCCAACTGACCAAATAATGTTTTTTGAAAGGGTTCTTTTTGTGTTCTTGGTAGAACTGTTTATACTTGAAGAACTCTTTAATATAATTTAAGGTTCTTTGCTAACTCAATTTGATTTTTATGGATTTTTTTTCTCTTGCCACATATAAATGCACATTGAGAGACAGCCTGGCTCTTTACAGCCCGGATAGCTCAGTCGGTAGAGCATCAGACTTTTAATCTGAGGGTCCAGGGTTCAAGTCCCTGTTTGGGCGAGTTATTTCTTACTGTGTTGGGTAAGCGGTAATGTCCCGTACTACTGGTGCTGGTCATAAAATTAGAATAACATGAAAAAGTTGATTTATTTCAGTAATTCCGTTCAAAAAGTGAAACTTGTATATTATATTCATTCATTACACACAGACTGATATATTTCAAATGTTTATTTCTTTTAATGTTGATGATTATAACTGACAACTAATTATCCAGAATTAAAACCGTTTTCGGTCCGCACGAAGCGCGTTTGTGTTTGGTTGTGTTCTGTATTTCAGCTCTTAAAACACCTCTGTTTTGTGGGGAGTTATAACCGTTTCTGTTCGTAGGAAGCGCGTTTATTTGTTTAGTACACCAGCGCATAACACCGTTCTCCTTTAGAATTACAGTCGCTTTTGTCCGAACGAAGCGTGTTTGTGTTGTTTGGTTGGTGGTTTTTGTATTCCAGCTCATCATCGCCTGTTTCATCCGGAATTAAAGCCGTTCTTCTGTGACTACCAGCAGAAGCGCCGGTGAATCCAACATTAACATCATCTCCAACTCATCTTGTAAAGCTAAGTACATTTCTTTGCTACTATGGCCCCAGCAGGAGCATTATATCCATGTTCCGAGTGTAATATGTTCAGTTATTCCTTCTCCGTGTTTAGTGATAACTTTACATGTGATAAGTGTAGATTAGTTGTTAGTCTGACGGAGAAGATCTCAGTGTTAGAAGGGCGCATTCGGGCTTTAGAACAGACTACTACTAGTGAGTGCTTAGATTCAGCTGTAGCAGTCCCGAATGGCAGCAGTTCAGGTGTAGAACCCCAGACTCCGGCATTAGAGCCCTCACAGCGGGGCGACTGGGTGACGTCTCGGCGACATAGTCGTAGGGAAAAGCACCGACCATCTCAGTTGCACGTGTCCAACAGGTTTTCCCCACTCAGTGAGCCACCCGCTGAGCAGCCTGTTAATGTAAGTGCTCTGGTTATAGGAGATTCTCAGCTCCGACACGTGCGTATTGCAACCCCCATAGAGACACCAGCAACCATAGTCACTTGTATTCCGGGGGCCAGGGCGCCTGACATCAGAGCAAATCTAAAAGTGCTGGCTAATGCTAATCGTAGATTTTCGAAGATTGTTATCCACGTCGGCACTAATGATGTTCGTTTACGGCAGTCTGAGGTTACTAAGAGTAATGTTAAAGAGGTGTGTGAGTTAGCTAGGTCGATGTCTGAGGCAGTAGTGTGCTCTGGCCCCTTACCGATTCGACCCAGTGGCGAAACCTACAGCAGGTTGTTGTCGCTGAACCGCTGGATGTCTAAATGGTGCTCAGAAAACTGCATTGATTTTGTAGATAACTGGTCCACCTTTGAGGGAAGGCCTGGTCTTTTGAAGCGGGATGGTGTCCACCCCACGTGGGAGGGTGCTGCTCGCATTTCTTGCAGCATAGGTGACAGGCTTTACCACCGCGTTAGTGTAGCGGCAGATAGTGTTAAATGACTATCCAGAGCCAAGACCAGGCAGCAGACTAACAGGCCTAACCGACTGTCTGCGAGTCGCCATCGGACGTCACCCGGAATCCTTAGGTCACAAACCATTGAGACTGTGTCTGTTTACCGTGGCAGGTGTAAGCCAAAACAAAATCAAAAAGTATGTCATAATAACTTAATTAAAATTAATCTAAATGAGCATCATGAAAACCCTAGTAAAGTTAAACTAAAGTTAGGACTTCTAAACATCAGGTCACTTGCATGCAAAACAGTAATTGCAAATGAAATAATTACAGATAATTGTCTTAGTGCCCTGTGTTTAACCGAGACCTGGGCTAGACCTGATGAGTATCTAGGTTTAAATGAAGCATCTCCTCCGGGTTACAGTTATGAACATAAGCCACGTCTTAGCGGTCGTGGTGGAGGAATAGCCGCAATTTATGATAAAGACATAGGTCTTACTGTAAAATCATCTCCCATAACAAACTCGTTTGAAGTTCTTATCTCTGACATAACCAATAAATGTTCATCTGATAAAAATAGTATGTTTAAACTGGTTACTGTTTATCGACCCCCTGGTCCTTACTCAGAATTTCTTAACGAATTTGCCGATTTTCTTTCTAAATTAGTTTTATCAACTAAGAAAGCTTTAATTGTTGGTGACTTTAATATTCATTATGAGGATAAGTGTAATCCACTCAAAATTGCGTTTGACTCTATTTTAGAATCCTTAGGCATCACCCAAAATGTAACAGGACCCACTCACCGCTGTAAACATACCTTAGATTTAATACTTACTTATGGTATAAACATAGACAACCTGGAAATTATACCACAGAATGACTTAATCTCTGATCACTCTCTACTAATTTATGAAGTGTCCCTGTCCAATAATATACAGCAACCAAATCGTTTTAAATATAAGCGCACTATTACATCTGCAACTGCAGCAGCGTTCATAAACTGCCTACCAGAATTACCAAATATATCAGCATCAGAACCTAAAGAACTAGATCAGGCAACTCAAAACCTAGAGACCGTACTGCGCACAACCTTAGATAACGTAGCCCCACTTAAAACTAAACTGATTAGGGAGAAAAAACTTGCTCCTTGGTACAATGACCACACATGCGCACTTAAACAAGCAGCACGAAAATTTGAACGCAAGTGGCGTCACACTACACTAGAAGTGTATAAGATTGCTTGGAAAGATGCTCTAACTGAGTATAAACATGCACTTATAAAAGCTAAATCTTTATATTATTCATCCCTAATAGAGAAAAATAAAAACAATCCCAGATTCCTTTTTGAGACAGTGTCCAAATTAACTAAAAACGTTAATGAAACTGAATCTAATATACCGCCTGACTGTACCAGCCATGATTTTTTAAAATTCTTTAATGACAAGATAGAAAAAATACGACTTCAGAGTCAGAGTGTGTCACTTGCCAATGTTAAGTATGGACTCACTCCGAGCAGCATTGGTGATAACAGTGGTGATAATAGTAACGAGTTAATCCAACTAAATTCCTTTAATCCAATCTCCCAAAATGAACTAACTGTGTTGATTAAATCATCGAAGTCATCATCGTGTATACTCGATCCTGTTCCAACTCGTTTACTTAAAGATTTACTCCCAGCTATTGTAGAGCCCCTGCTTACATTAATCAATGCATCCCTTAGCCTTGGATATGTACCTAAATTGTTTAAAAGTGCTGTTATTAAACCCCTGATTAAAAAACCTAATCTTGATCCACATGTACTAGCTAATTATAGGCCAATTTCAAACCTTCCTTTTGTCTCAAAGATATTAGAAAAAGTCGTTTCCAAACAGCTATGTTCTTATTTGAATGAAAATTGTATTCATGAAAAATTTCAATCAGGATTTAGACCCAACCATAGTACCGAAACCGCATTAATTAGAGTAGTTAACGAGTTGTTAATGTCTTCTGATAATGGATGTGTCTCTTTTCTTGTTCTATTAGATCTTAGCGCAGCGTTTGATACGGTCGATCATAACATTTTACTGGAGAGGCTAGAAAATACAGTAGGTGTTAAAGGACTCGCACTCTCTTGGTTTAAATCATATCTGACTGACCGCTCTCAATTCGTTTATGTAAATAATAAATGCTCGGAAACTACAAAAGTAAAGTATGGTGTTCCACAGGGGTCGGTACTGGGACCGCTATTATTTACACTCTATATGCTTCCACTAGGTGAAATTATTCATAAACATGGCATAAACTTTCACTGCTATGCAGATGACACACAGCTGTATATATCAGCCAAACCAAATGATACTGACACAATCAGTAAGATAGAAGATTGTGTAAACGACATAAAAAACTGGATGTCGTGTAATTTTCTTTTACTTAATTCAGATAAAACAGAGGTTTTACTTGTTGGCTCTAAAGCTGCAAGAGACAAATTGTCTAACCTGGTGCTAAACTTAAACACGTTCTCTGTTACTCCCAGCCCAGATGTAAAAAACTTAGGTGTCACAATAGATTCAGATCTCTCATTTGATACACACGTTAATAATATTACTAGAGTTGCTTTCTATCATTTGCGTAACATTTCTAAAATAAGAAATATACTATCTGTTAATGACGCCGAAAAACTGATCCATGCGTTTATAACTTCTCGGTTAGATTATTGTAATGCTCTTCTAACTGGATGCTCTGGTAGATCCTTAAACAAACTCCAGTTAGTTCAAAATGCAGCAGCTCGAGTGCTAACTAGAACTAAAAAATTTGACCATATTACTCCTGTTCTATCATCTCTACACTGGCTGCCAGTTAAATTTCGCATTGATTACAAAATACTTTTACTAACTTATAAAGCGCTACATGGTCTGGCTCCACAGTATCTGAGTGAACTTATTAATCACTACAGCCCAGCGCGTCCACTTCGTTCACAAGATGCAGGGTTACTTATAGTTCCTAAAATTAAAAAGATCACGGCTGGTGGAAGAGCGTTTTCCTACAAAGCTCCACAACTCTGGAATAATCTTCCTGCCTCTATTCGGGATTCGGACACAGTCTCAATGTTTAAGTCTAGACTGAAAACATATTTATTTTCTCAGGCTTTTGATTAGTATAGACAAAGGCGCAGAGCTTGGGGGTTCTTGGTCATAGAAACTTGTGGTGATCAGGGATGTTGGGTTGCTGTCGTTCTGCCTCTCCTGTCCGATCACTCAGGTTTGGTGACGGTGGGGAGATGGGCGCTGATGTCCTGTGAAAGCCTTCATGACCTTGTTACCTGCTTGCTCTCCCTTTTAGTTATGCTGTAATAATTAGGGCTGCCGGAGTCTAAAACTCTCTGTAAAACTGTTTGTCAACTAGCATTGTGCATTATTAACTATGGAAACCTGATGGAAAACCTGTTTACCCGCCGAGGTTAAGGATTGAAGTCGAGACTGCCGGGACAACGATGCTGCTCCTGTCAGCTGTGACTGGTCTGGAGTAATTGCAACGACAAGAAATCACTACAGACTTTATTGAAGACTAGAGTGGATAACAACTCTATTATTATTTAATTGTTTATTTATCTATTTATTACCAGTTATGACTTTTAGATCATTTAATTCTGTGTTTGTATGATTTGTGTAAATCGTGTATTTATTTAAAGTATCCTCCAAGCCACCCATGAAGGATGGGCCCTGCTGAGTCTGGTTCCTCTCAAGGTTTCTTCCTGTAATTTTCAGGGAGTTTTTCCTTGCCACAGTCGCCCTCGGCTTGCTCAACAGGGGTTTTTGTATCTGTTGGTCCTGGATTTTGTAAAGTTGCTTTGAGACAATGTCTATTGTAAAAAGCGCTATATAAATAAAGTTGACTTGACTTGACTTGACAACTAATGAAAACCCCAAATTCAGTATCTCAGAAAATTAGAATATTGTGACAAGGTACAATATTGACGACACCTGGTGCCACACTCTAATCAGCTAATTAACTCAAAACATCTGCAAAGGCCTTTAAATGGTCTCTCAGTCCAGTTCTGTAGGCTACACAATCATGGGGAAGACTGCTGATTGACAGTTGTCCAAAAGACAACCATTGACACCTTGAACAAGGAGGGCAAGACACAAAAGGTCATTGCTAAAGAGGCTGGCTGTTCACAGAGCTCTGTGTCCAAGCACATTAATAGAGAGGCGAAGGGAAGGAAAAGATGTGGTAGAAAAAAGTGTACAAGCAATAGGGATAACCGCACCCTGGAGAGGATTGTGAAACAAAACCCATTCAAAAATGTGGGGGAGATTCACAAAGAGTGGACTGCAGCTGGAGTCAGTGCTTCAAGAACCACCACGCACAGATGTATGCAAGACATGGGTTTCAGCTGTTGCATTCCTCATGTCAAGCCACTCTTGAAGAAGAGACAGCGTCAGAAGCGTGTCGCCTGGGCTAAAGATAAAAAGGACTGCTGAGTGGTCCAAGGTTATGTTCTCTGATTAAAGTAAATTTTGCATTACCTTTGGAAATCAATGTCTTAGAGTCTGGAGGAAGAGAGGAGAGGCACAGAATCCACATTGCTTGAGGTCCAGTGTAAAGTTTCCACAGTCAGTGATGGTTTGGAGTGCCATGTCAACTGCTGGTGTTTGTCCACTGTGTTTTCTGAGGTCCAAGGTCAACGCAGCCGTCTACCAGGAAGTTTTAGAGCACTTCATGCTTCCTGCTGCTGACCAACTTTATGGAAATGCAGATTTCATTTTCCAACAGGACTTGGCACCTGCACACAGTGCCAAAGCTACCAGTACCTGGTTTAAGGACCATGGTATCCCTGTTCGTAATTGGCCAGCAAACTCGGAGAATACGAGCATCGATCCAGCAACCTCTCGCATTGCTAAGCGAGTGCTCTACGATTCAAGCTAATTCCCCTCACGATAAATCCCCTTTAGCCTTTTGTAAATTGTAATGTACTATCAGAGCATTGATGCTGAATCATAAAGTGAGGGTGCAACGTGTTTAAGCTCACGTACTCTTTTCTGTATTATGCCTTGCTTTTAAACCATCACAGACTCTGTTTATCGCAGACTTTAGGAGGATCTTTGTACCACTGATAGACTGACTTAAGGGTTGATGCTGCATTTTAAAGGGGATGTCGTGAGTTTCAGCTGTTCATCTTTTACAAAACAGTTCACCAGATGAAAAACCATTAAAAAGTCACGTACCTCTACTTTAACAAAAAAGTCATTTCAGATAAAACTCCGATACATTTCAAAATTGGAGAATTATAAGTTATTGTGTGTTTGTGTAGCCCAATTAAAATTTGGGGATTACTAATATTTTGGTTATGTTAATTTATAACTAGTAAATAAGTTGTTCTTATTTGTTCTGTAAATAATGTTCTGGTTGTTTTATGCTGTTTAAAGTAAAGTGTATGTATAGCCCTCTCTTGATTTTTTTTTAAGCCAATCAGCATGAACTGTCACAGGTCGGGAAAAGAGTGGGAGAAAGTGGGTGGAAAAAGAAGAAAAAAGTGGAGAAAATAGTGTTTAGGATTTATCTCTGTTGATGCATAAAGACAAACGGACAGTGAGTCTTATATTAACATCTTGCAGTTGATTAGTGACATTGTTTATGCTGTATCAGCCGTGAACTTCGTCTCTTGAGTTTCGTGCATGGACATTGAAGGCAGTACGCTTCCTCAGCAACTGTGATGATAGTGGATTAAAAGCATCGGATGAACTCTGATTGTTTCATCCAAGATCAAAAGGAAAAAGACTGGTGGATTTGTTCTGTTTCATCCATGTAAACAAAGAACGTGGACAGCTCCACCACAACCGACCAAATATACTTCATGATCTGTGCTGATTGGGACTATTAGGTTGGATCAGGCCTGCAACGGTAATTTTCGGTACCCTTTTTTTTAATTAGTTATGTACCCAACTGCCGGCTTAGGAGGGATTGATAATATTTTAAATATTACTGATGGTAATTTGAGTGAATCTGTATTATAACATTTTTGTAAAATATATTGGGGTTTGAAATGCATATTAATGATTGTGTAAATGAGTAAATAGTTAATTTGTTTAAGTATTATTAACGTATACAAGTTTGGTATGTGAGTCAGGGATAATGTTAATACAGCTACTGTAAATGGTGTTAGTCGCAGGTTTTTTTGTGCAAGGTTAGTACCACATATATATAGGGTAATTGAAGTAGTTTTTTTGGTTTAAATAAGAGTATAGCTTAAATATAAAATAACCGTAAGTACTGATAAGTAGTGGCCCTTTTAAATCCTTACATTACCACAAAGAAAGATATTTCTTAAACAAATAAAAGAAGTCAGGGAGCGCTTTCCAAATACAGCCAGGGGTGCTAGGGGGCGCTACATTTGTCAATTTAAACAAGTCAAAAAAGGTTTTAAACCAAACGATTTGAGCAAAAATAGAGCATAACTGTCACTGTAGAACTTACAGACTGACCTAATGTTTGATGCAGCGTTTCAGTGAGCAACGACTTTTATATTATGTGTTGCCTTAAGTGATCATAATGTTTCAGCATTGGAGAATGTGGGCATCTATCCCACTACCTCTCGCATGCTAAGCGAGCGCTCTACCATTTGAGCTAATTCCCCTTACACAGAACCTTCCTTTAGGATTTGTAAATTGTAATGTACTAACAGAGTGTTGATGCTGCATTATAAAGTGAGGGTGCAACATGTGTAAGCTCACGTACTCTTTTCTGTATTACGCGTTGTTTTTAAACCATCACAGACTCAGTTTATTTAAAACGTTGATCTTAGCCTTTAGGACGAACAATGTGAGGTCTTTTATGAAGTGCATTTTTTCTTTGATTTTGTTGGACCTGTAGGAGATTGTGCTGTTCTTGTTGCAGCTCTGCTGGAGGGTTATTTTCTTGGTGTGGTGGTGGTGGGGTCTTTGTTCCCATTTTGGTTTATTTAGTATATGATGTACTTTACATCCATTTAAATAATGTGAACATTTCCATTTTTGTCGTAAAATACTGCTGTAACAATGTAAATGGACGCTGAATAAACATACTTAAATGGATATTTAAGTATTTAAGTACATATTTAAATGGATGTAAAGTACATCATATACTAAATAAACCAAAATGGGAACAAAGACCCCACCACCACCACCACCACAAACACCAAAAAAATAACCCTCCAGCAGAGCTGCAACAATAAACAGAACAAGATCAGGATGAATACATGATTCAGTTTCTCAGAGATCAAAAGTCTGGGTCCTGGCATCCATGTGGATGTTACTTTGACACGTACCACCTACCTCAGCATTGTTGCAGACCATGTGCATCCTTTGATGAAAACTGTATTCCCTGATGGCTGTGTCCTCTAAAGAAGTAGATTTGTTTAAATCATGAGCTGTCAGAAGTGGGATTCGAACCCATAAACTGCTTAACCTTTTCACATTATTATGTATTGTAAATGTACTGACTGTAACCCATCTGCTGCACTTACACTTTGTCACTAGGCTGTAAACCAAAAATCAATAGAAAGGGAGCCCCATATGAGATCTCCAACTGACCAAATAATGATTTTGGGTGGACCATTCTTAGCACTGTAACAGCACTAGCATGTTAGGGTGTGTTTTCTCTAGTATGAGTGTATTAGGTACAGCCTTCTTGTTGGGTTTTTAACTGACTGGATTATTTATTAAGATTAATAATTATTCATTAAGAACTCAAACCCTGTTTGTGCTCGTTGTAGGCTATTCAATTGTCCACTAGATGACATAATATGGATACAGTTAGAAAGTAATACGATGTCTGTTTCGAGAAAAGTTTCATCGCATGCTGACCTGTGTGGAATACAACTGATGTATGTAGCACTAAGAAGTGTTTCTTAAGGTTTTTTTTAGGTGTTCTTGGTAGAACTGTTTCTACTGAAGAACTCTTTAGTATAATTTAAGGTTCTTTGCTAACTCAATTTGATTTTTATGGATTTTTTCATTTTGCCACATATAAATGCACATAACATTTTAATGAAAAGCAACGCATAATATAGAAAAGAGTACGTGAGCTTAAACATGTTGCACTCTCACTTTATAATGCAGCATTAACACTGTTAGTACATTACAATTTACAAAGGGTAAAGGAAAGTTTTGTGTAAGGGGAATTAGCTCATATGGTAGAGCGCTCGCTTAGCATGCGAGAGGTAGCGGGATCGATGCCCACATTCTCCAGTACACAAACATTATGATCATTTTGCAATCTGAAAAGATGAAATTAGGGTAAAATTCGTTGCAGCATTAACCATAAGGCTAGTCTGTCCGTGTTACAATGTCAGTAACGCCCTATTTACGCTCAAACAGTTTTGTTTACATACCTTTTTTGTTTTGTTTTGACAGAAACGCATAAACTTATAATTTTGTATGTTTTATTATTTGATACTGTTACAATTGATACATTATAAAGTATTGTACATATTTAAGTTCGGTGGCATAATTGGCTTGCTTTTAAAAACGACCACAGTGCGCCATCTACAGGCCATTCTTGGTACGTCTTGTTAAAACGTAGCCAATGTAAAACTGGTGCCCACACTTCTGTGGCTTGGGATCTACTATTTTAGTCAACAGGTCATCTGGATCTACTTTTTAAAAAGGTTGGCCTGATCATTTTTCAAGAATGCTTTAAAGCTTTTTTAAATGCGCTTCATTTGCCTGTATTGATATTCAGCATTACAGGGCAAGCGTGGGTCCAGTGTCACGAACACTGGGCTCAAGACAAAAATACACCCTGGACAGGGCGCGTCAAACCATCGCAAAGCATCACACACTAATTTATCCACTCACTCACACATACAGGTGCAATTTAGAGCAGCAATTACACCTACTGGCACGTTTTCATATCCGGAGGAAAGCCACGCATACATGGTGAGTATACACCGATCAGCCATAACATTAAAACCACCTCCTTGTTTCTACACTCACTGTCCATTTTATCAGCTCCACCATATAGAAGCACTTTGTAGTTCTACAATTACTGACTGTAATCCATCTGTTTCTCAACATGCTTTTTTATCCCCCTTTTATGCTGTTCTTCAATGGTCAGGACTCTCCTGTGTTGTGCTGGTATGAGTGGATAAGACATAGCAGCGCTGCAGGTTTTTAAACACCTCACTGTCACTGCTGGACTGAGAATAGTCCACCAACCAAAAACATCCAGCCAACAGCGCCCTGTGGGAAGTGTCCTATGACCACTGATGAAGGTCTAGAAGATGACCAACTCAAACAGCAGCAATAGATGAGCGATCGTTTCTGACTGTCTCTACAAGGTGGACCAACTAGGTAAGAGTGTCTAATAGAGTGGACAGTGAGTGGACACGGTATTTAAAAACTCCAGCAGCGCTGCTGTGTCTTATCCACTCATACCAGCACAACACACACTAACACACCAACACCATGTCAGTGTTACTGCAGTGCTGAGAATGATCCACCACCTAGATAATACCTGCTCTGTAGTGGTCATGTCAATAATTGTAGAACTACAAAGTGCTCCTATATGGTGAGTGGAGCTGATAAAATAGACAGTGAGTGTAGAAACAAGGAGGTGGTTTTAATGTTATGGCTGATTAGTGTAAACTCACACACTGTTGTATGTGCTTGCATGACTGTAGGACGCGTTTTTCAGCGCATTACCGTAATATCCATAAAATGTGTCCTTGAGATTTCAGTGCAGAAAAGTTTGTGTAGAGACTGCAGCAGCGGATACTGTGTTTAATTAGATTTTGAGGTCATACTTTATTAACAAGGTAAGTTTATTTTTTAAAGAAAAGTTTGTGTATATTAGCTTCTGGATATTTTCGGATGCTACGGACAAAACTGTGTTGTACTGCTATGATGATACGACTATGTTCCAAACACTTTTAGACTCTTCCACCACCGTTAGCGCTTCTCTCAGTTAGTTCAGCTCATTAAATATATTATCCACAGTATCGCTTATCTTTACAAACCCAATTCCAAAAATGTTTAGACAGAAGGGAAAATGTCAATGTAAATAGACAGCAATTTGTAAAAGATGTTATTTATATTCTAGCATACAAACATACATCGCTCCAAAATATGAATGAACGCTTCAGCCAGGGTTGCCAGATTGCGCATTTAAAAGCCCGCCAAAATGCATGGAAAACCGCCCAAACATACTCACGAAAAACAGCCGATAATCAGCGCTTAAAGAATATTAAACCAGTTAAACATGATCTACTACTGCTGATATCTCACAAATCAGTGATTATAAATTATTAATGGCATATCTTTTCACATTATTATGTATGGTAGAGGGTTAAATATGTAAATTTGTTTAAAGCATGAGCTGTCAGAAGTGGGATTCGAACCCACGCCTTCAGGGAAGACTGCGACCTGAACGCAGCGCCTTAGACCGCTCGGCCATCCTGACTAGCTGGGGTACCATTGATACCACCCTCGCCCCACATGGTCTAAGATTTGCACAAACTGCTTAATCTTTTCACATTATTATGTATGGTAGAGGGTTAAAGACGTAAATTTGTGTAAAGCATGAGCTGTCACAGTGCCTTAGACTGCTAAAACCATTCTGTCTAGCTTGGACACTGTTGACGCCACTCCCACCCCACACAGACTAATATTTGTACAAAATGCTTAATCTTTTCACAAATTATTATGTCTGGTAAATTTACTGACTGTAACCCATTTGCTGCACTGTACACTTTGTCACTAGGCTGTAAACCCTGTATCAATAGAAAGGGAGCCCCATATGAGCACTCCAACTGACCAAATAATGTTTTTGGCACTGTAACGGCACTAGCATGTTAGGGTGTGTTTTCTCTGGTATGAGTGTATTAGGTACAGCCTTCTTGTTGGGTTTTTAACTGACTGGATTATTTATTAAGATTATTTATTATTCATTAAGAACTCAAACCCTGTTTGTGCTCATTGTAGGCTATTAAATCGTCCAGTAGATAGCATAATATGAACACAGTTAGAAAGTAAAACGATGTCCATTACTAATAAATAAATAAATGTCTGTTATTAATAAAGCTACTTTGAATCTTGAATCTACTATCAAAGTTTCATCGCATGCTGACCTCTGTGGAATACAACTGATGTATGTAGTACTAAGAAGTGTTTCTTAAGGGTTTTTTGGTGACTTTTTTGTACAAATTCCTGAATCTTTTCACATTATTATGTATGGTAAATTTACTGACTGTAACCCATTTGCTGCACTGTACACTTTGTCACTACGCTGTGAACCATATATCAATAGAAAGGGAGCCCCATATGAGCACTCCAACTGACCAAATAATGTTTTTCGGGTGGACCATTGTTTGCACTGTAACGGCACTAGCGTGTTAAGGTGTGTTTTCTCTGGTATGAGTGTATTAGGTCCAGTTTTCTTGTTGGGTTTTTAACTGACTGGATTATTTATTAAGATTATTTATTATTTTTTAAGAACTCAAACCCTGTTGTGCACCACCCTTGGTACTCTGGTCCCCTTCATTGAAGTCTGTATACATCACAGAGCTCACAGTTCCATGGGAGAATTCAACAGAAGAGGCCTATGAGCGCAAGAAACTGCGCTACACAGAACTGGCAGCAGATGCTCAGCAATGAGGATGGAACGCGAAAGTCTATCCAGTTGAAGTGGGATGCAGAGGTTTTGTGGCTTCTTCCACCATCAGGCTGCTGAAAGAACTTGGCATCCATGGACAGGCTCTACGACAAACAATTAGATCAGTGTCTGAAGCGGCCGAAAGAAGCAGCCAGTGGATATGGATCAAGCGGAAGGACCATTGCTGGGCTCAAAGAGCATCGACAGGACCCGCTCACTAATTCCCCCCACACCCCATCCCATTAGAGAACCCAGGTCACAACCCTCCAGGAGGAGGATGAACAAGGTATACGATTAGTGCTAGGCTTGACTCGGGGAAGAGGACACCCCCTGCCTTGCATAGTCCCACTTAAATAACCAGGCAATTCTCATGATTGGGCATGGGACACAAGCTCAGGTTTGATCATCCTGTAGCTGTATCGAACCCACGCCTCCAGGGGAGACTGCGACCTGAACGCAGCGCCTTAGACCGCTCGGCCATCCTGACTAGCTGAGTCATCCTCAACACCACCCCCACCCCACACGGACTAATATTTTTATATACTCAGAATGTGGCTCCGCCCATCCCGCCACTCACCAAGCCAACTACTGGAGGACCAACACTGGTTCTAAACCACCACCAGGTGAGAACCACCCTGAGGAAAGTCAATGCAAGCAAAGCAGCAGATCCAGATGGAGTTCCCGGCCGGGTGCTGAAAGCATGTGCCGACCAGCTTACAGTGGTGTTTACCAGCATATTCAACCTCTCACTCCAACAAGCTGCTGTCCCAACGTGTCTCAAATCCTCCACCATCGTTCCAGTACCCAAGAAATCAGCTTCATCATGCCTGAATGACTATCGTCCAGTGGCTCTAACACAACACCCATAGTCATGAAATGCTTCAAAAAGCTGGTGCTTTCACACATCAGAACAGTCATCCCATGTGGCCTGGACATGTATCAGTTTGCCTACCGACCAAATCGCTCAACAGAGGACGCCATAACAACAGCACTCAACACCGCGCTGACACATTTGGAGGAACTTGACAGCGATGTGAGGATTTTATTTGTGAACTTCAGCTCCGCATTTAACACGATCATCCCCAATAAACTGGTCAGCAAACTGGTGAACCTGGGCCTGAATTCCTCAATGTGCACCTGAATTATGGATTTTCTCACTGGACGTCCACAAAAGGTCAAAATTGGCAACCACACCTCCTCCACCCTCATCCTAAACACAGGGTTGTGTGATAAGCCCTATGCTTTTCAAATTTTTTACACAGGACTGTACCACCATTCACAATTCCAACAGAATAATTAAAATTTCAGATGACACAACTATAGTTGGACTGATCTCCAACAATCAGGAAATGGCCTACAGGCAGGAGGTAGCTCACTTGTCTGATTGGTGTACATTAAACAACCTGGCTCTTAACACCTCTAAGACAAAGGAGATCGTCATTGACTTTTGAAGAACAAAGGAGATAAACCACCTCCCCCTGCACATCCATGGAAACAAGGTGGAGATGGTGAAAAGCCTGAAATTCCTCAGAGTCTACGTGTCTGACCAGCTGACGTGGACCGTTAACACCTCACACCTGATTAAGAAGGCTCAACAAAGACTCTTCTTTCTCAGGAAGCTGAAAAAGGCCAAACTATGGCAGAACCTACTAGTAAACTTTTACAAGAGCACAATAGAAAGTATTCTGACCAGCAATTTCACAGAGTGGTATTCAAGCTGCACTGCCGCCGAGTGTAAGGATCTGCATCGCGTAGTGAAAACAGCTCAATGGATTTTTATTGTTCTTTCTTTTTTTTGTGATTACTACTACTGTCTTTCTTCTACTGCTGCTACTCTATTGGAGAGATGCCACTCAAAATTGCATTGTACTTGTGTATAGTGAAAATAAAGATTCTATTCTATTCTTCTATTCTATGCTGCATTATAAAACGAGGGTGCAACGTCTTTGAGCTCACGTACTCTTTTCTATATTATGCGTTGTTTTTGAACCATCACAGACTCAGTTTATTTAAAACGTTGATCTTAGCCTTTAGGACGAACAATGTGAAGTCTTTTATAAAGTGCATTTTTTCTTTGATTTTGTTGGACCTGTAGGAGATTGTCCTGTTCTTGTTGCAGCTCTGCTGGAGGGTTATTTTCTTGGTGTTTGTGGTGGTGGTGGGGTCTTTGTTCCCATTTTGGTTTATTTAGTATATGATGTACTTTACATCCATTTAAATAATGTGAACATTTCCATTTTTGTCGTAAAATACTGCTGTAACAATGTAAATGGACGCTGAATAAACATACTTAAATGGATATTTAAGTATTTAATTACATATTTAAATGGATGTAAAGTACATCATATACTAAATAAACCAAAATGGGAACAAAGACCCAACCACCACCACCACCACAAACACCAACAAAATAACCCTCCAGCAGAGCTGCAACAATAAACAGAGCAAGATCAGGATGAATACATGATTCAGTTTCTCACATTTTCAGTGATCAAAAGCCTGGGTCCTGGCATCCATGTGGATGTTACTTTGACACGTAGCACCTACCTCAGCATTGTTGCAGACCATGTTCACCCTTTGATGAAAACTGTATTCCCTGATGGCTGTGTCCTCTAAAGAAGTAGATTTGTATAAAGCATGACCTGTCAGAAGTGGGATTCGAACCCACGCCTCCAGGGGAGACTGCGACCTGAGCACAGCGCCTTAGACCACTCGGCCATCCTGACCTGAACGCACATTATGAAAGACAATTTTCCTCAACACCCCCACATGGCCACAGATTTGTACGAACTGCTGAATCTTTTTACATTATTATGTATGTTAGAGGGTTAAAGACATAAGTTTGTATAAAGCACTAGCAGTCAGAAGTTCAAACCCACGCCTCAATGAGAGACTGTGACCTGAACGCAGCTCGTTAGACCGCATCCTGACTAGCTTGGGTACCATCGACACCACCCTCGCCCCACACGGACTAATATTTGTACGAACTTTTCACATTATTATGTACAGTAAATGTACTGACTGTAACCCATTTGCTGCACTGTACACTTTGTCACTAGGCTGTAAACCATATATCAATAGAAAGGGAGCCCCATATGAGCACTCCAACTGACCAAATAATGTTTTTTGGATGGACCACTGTTAGCACTGTAACGGCACTTGCATGTTAGGGTGTGTTTTCTCTGGTATGAGTGTATTAGGTACAGCCTTCTTGTTGGGTTTTTAACTGACTGGATTATTTATTAAGATTATTTATTATTTTTTAAGAACTCAAACCCTGTTGTGCTCGTTGTTTGCCTATTAGTTCCTCGTTGCCTTGTTGCTGTAGCTCAAGCAGCTTGTTCTGTTGAAACTGTGACTATAGTCTATCAGGGAGCAGTGGCTGAGCATTGGGAAGCCATGCTCATGTAATGGTTAGTACTCTGCGTTGTGGCCGTAGCAACCCCGGTTCGAATCCAAGTCACGGCATTATCTTTTTGTATGCCGTGCTTCAAAGGTTTCTATTCTCTCCTCGGGCAAGAGACCGAAATGAGGCTGGAGCTTCAGGAAAGTCAGAACCATAGTCAAACAGGGGCCAGTGGCGCAATGGATAACGCGTCTGACTACGGGTCAGAAGATTCTAGGTTCGACTCCTGGCTGGCTCGGTTTCCTTATGCCTTTTTTTTGTCTCTCTAACTCCTTGTGTATGGAGCACCAACAATGCATCCAACAATGGAGGTCTTGTCAAAGTGAAAAAGACTTGTCAGAGCGGAAAGAAGTGGCTGATGCTGTTGGAACTATGACTGCAGTCTATCAGCCGACATGAGCCACCAGTGGCAGACTGCTGGGAAGCCGTGATCGTATAGTGGTTAGTACTCTGCGTTGTGGCCGCAGCAATCCAGGTTCGAATCCGGGTCACGGCACTGTCTTGTCGTATGCCGTGCTTCGAAGGTTTCTATTCTCACCTTGTTCTAACTCCTTGTGTATGGTTCTCTGTATCCCAGATCCAACAATGCAGGTCTTGTCAAGGTGACAAAGACTTGGTAGAGCGGAAAGAAGTGGCTGATGCTGGCACCAGCCGATACTGAGCTTTGCAGTTTCCCATATGGTCTAGTGGTCAGGTTTCCTGGTTTTCACCCAGGTGGCCCGGGTTTGACTCCCAGTATGGGAATTGCCTTCTATGATTGGACTTGAGCAAAACTTTGCCCATTACTTCCTCTGCGCCTTGCTGCTGTAGCTCAAGCAGCTTTTTCTGTTGGAACTATGACTGCAGTCTATCAGGGGGCAGCCGACATGAGCCACCAGTGGCAGACTGCTGGGAAGCCATGATCGTATAGTGGTTAGTACTCTGTGTTGTGGCCGCAGCAACCCCGGTATTTTTGGCCAGGCAGTGTATGTTAAAGTTTGTAATTCAAGTCACATCCTTGTGGACACATCCTTGTGAGGATTGACATGTCTTGCAGAGCCTGGATAGCTCAGTCGGTAGTGCATCAGACTTTTAATCTGAGGGTCCAGTGTTCAAGTCCCTGTGCGGGACAGTTGTTTCTTACTGCATTAGGTAAGCGGTAATGTCCTGTACTACATGGTTTGTTTAGAATGATGAAGAATTTGTACTTTGTGAGTTTTTTGTAAGTGAACTAGCATGTACTTGATAAGCTTGAAATAATAGCACACTGTATTTTTTGTCTGTTTTTTGTCTCTCTAACTCCTTGTGTATGGAGCACCAACAATGCATCCAACAATGGAGGTCTTGTCAAAGTGAAAAAGACTTGTCAGAGCGGAAAGAAGTGGCTGATGCTGTTGGAACTATGACTGCAGTCTATCAGCCGACATGAGCCACCAGTGGCAGACTGCTGGGAAGCCGTGATCGTATAGTGGTTAGTACTCTGCGTTGTGGCCGCAGCAATCCCGGTTCGAATCCGGGTCACGGCACTGTCTTGTCGTATGCCGTGCTTCGAAGGTTTCTATTCTCACCTTGTTCTAACTCCTTGTGTATGGTTCTCTGTACCCCAGATCCAACAATGCAGGTCTTGTCAAGGTGACAAAGACTTGGTAGAGCGGAAAGAAGTGGCTGATGCTGGCACCAGCCGATACTGAGCTTTGCAGTTTCCCATATGGTCTAGTGGTCAGGTTTCCTGTTTTTTACCCAGGTGGCCCGGGTTTGACTCCCAGTATGGGAATTGCCTTCTATGATTGGACTTGAGCAAAACTTTGCCCATTACTTCCTCTGCGCCTTGTTGCTGTAGCTCAAGCAGCTTTTTCTGTTGGAACTATGACTGCAGTCTATCAGGGGGCAGCCGACATGAGCCACCAGTGGCAGACTGCTGGGAAGCCATGATCGTATAGTGGTTAGTACTCTGTGTTGTGGCCGCAGCAACCCCGGTATTTTTGGCCAGGCAGTGTATGTTAAAGTTTGTAATTCAAGTCACATCCTTGTGGACACATCCTTGTGAGGATTGACATGTCTTGCAGAGCCTGGATAGCTCAGTCGGTAGTGCATCAGACTTTTAATCTGAGGGTCCAGTGTTCAAGTCCCTGTTCGGGACAGTTGTTTCTTACTGCATTAGGTAAGCGGTAATGTCCTGTACTACATGGTTTGTTTAGAATGATGAAGAATTTGTACTTTGTGAGTTTTTTGTAAGTGAACTAGCATGTACTTGATAAGCTTGAAATAATAGCACACTGTATGTGTTAACATGTTCTCCACACCAACTAGTTGTACGCCCAGCTGTTTCAAACAGACTGTAGTAAATAGAGGACCGTTTAAATCTCTAATTACATTTACATTTTACATTTTCTGCATTTTCATCCAGAGCGACTTACAGAAGTGCTTCCATAGTAAACATTTCACTTCTCAAGTTTTAGTAAACAACAGTCGAAGAACACAAATCTGCTGAAACCTGTTAGAACCAGTGGGTTTTTTTTTTTTGGAAATGGAAAAAATTTTTTAGTAAATAAGTACAAGTCAGCTTAAGTGCTTAGTAAAAAGGTGGGTGTTTAATCGTTTTTTAAAGACAGCAAGAGACTCAGATGTTCGGACGGACAGAGGAAGTTCATTCCACCACTTGGGTGCTAGAACAGAGAAGAGCCTTGATGCTTGTCTTCCTTTAGTCCTGGGTGGAGGATCAAGTCGGGCGAGACTAGTGATTCGGAGGTTGCGTGGCACAGAGCGGGGGTTTGATTAGACCGCGAAGGTAGCTTGGGGCTGGTCCATTTTTGGCTTTGTAGGCGAGCATCAGTGTTTTAAGCTGAATGCGTTCAGCTACAGGAAGCCAGTGAAGAGAACGCAGCAGTGGGGTGATGTGGCAGTGTTTGGGCTGGTTAAAAACCAGACGGGCAGCTGCATTTTGAATGAGCTGCATAGGAGTGGTAGGAGAAGCCATGGGAGGCTATGACCTTACCCAGAGAGCGGGTGTAGATAGAGAAAAGAAGTGGGCCAAGTACAGAGCCCTGAGGAAAACCGGTTGAGAGAGTGCATGGGGGAGATATGGATCCCCTCCATGACACTTGGTAGGAGTGCCCTTCGAGGTAGGAGGCCATCCATTGCCATGCTGAACCTGTTACTCCAAGGTTGGAGAGAGTGCACAGGAGAATGCTGTGATTCACTGTGTCGAAGGCTGCAGAGAGGTCAAGAAGAATGAGGACCGATGACAGTTTGGCTGCTTTGGCTGCATGAAGCTTCTCAGTAACAGCTACAAGTGCTGTTTCCGTAGAATGCGCTGCCTTGAAGCCAGACTGGTACGGATCGTGGAGGTCATTCTGAGTAAGAAAGGAAGATAGTTGGTTATAGACAGCACGTTCAAGAATTTTGGATAGAAAAGAGAGGAGTGAGACAGGTCTGTAGTTGTTAATGTCTGTAGTGTCTAGTGTAGGTTTCTTAAGAAGGGGAATAACCTGAGCCTTCTTAAACGCAGTAGGGACAACACCTGATGTCAGGGAGTTGTTGATGATGGGTGTGATGAAGGGGATTAGGTCCTGTGAGATGTCTTTAAGGATGGTGGATGGTATAGGGTCGAGTGTGCATGTAGTGGGATTGCTGGATGAGAGGAGCTGTGCAACCTCATCCATGGTGAGTGGGGTGAAGCTGGTGAGTGTGTTGGTGGGTTGAGGGTCAGTTGAAAGTGGGTCAGTCGGAGAGAAGGATTGATTGATTTTGTCAATCTTGTCCTGAAAGAATGTTGCAAAGTCAGTAGCAGTAAGAGAGGCAGATGGGGGAGGAGGAAGAGGGTTCAGAAGAGAGGAAAAGATAGCATGAAGCTTACGTGGGTCAGCAGCAGATTGTTCAAGCTTGGCTTTGTAAAAAGATGTTTTTGATGCAGTCACATCGGATGAGAACCTGGACAGCAGATCGTGGTAGGAGTGGAGATCAACACCAAGCTTAGATTTTCTCCACTTTCTCTCAGCTGCCCTTAATTCTCTTCTGTTGCTGCGCAATGCATCTGAAAGCCAAGGAGCAGGGTGAGAAGGTTTTCCTCGTTTAAGGGTAAGAGGACAGAGCTGATCGAGGACAATATTCAACCAGTTAAACATGGCCTACTACTGCTGATATCTCACAAATCAGTGATTATAAATTATTAATGGCATTTGAAATAATAAAAAACTAAGACTAAGATTTGTACTAACTTTTGTATCTTTTCACATTATTATGTATGGTAGAGGATTAAAGATGTAAATTTGTACAAAGCATGAGATGTCAGAAGTGGGATTCGAACCCACGCCTGCAGGGGAGACTGCGACCTAAACGCAGCGCCTTAGACCGCTCGGCCATCCTGACTAGCTAGAGTATCACAGATACCATCCTCGCCTCACAAGGAATAATATTTGTACAAATTCCTGAATCTTTTCACATTATTATGTATGGTAAATTTACTGACTGTAACCCATTTGCTGCACTGTACACTTTGTCACTACGCTGTAAACCATATATCAATAGAAAGGGAGCCCCATATGAGCACTCCAACTGACCAAATAATGTTTTTTGGGTGGACCATTGTTAGCACTGTAACGGCACTAGCGTGTTAGGGTGTGTTTTCTCTGGTATGAGTGTATTAGGTCCAGTTTTCTTGTTGGGTTTTTAACTGACTGGATTATTTATTAAGATTATTTATTATTTTTTAAGAACTCAAACCCTGTTGTGCACCACCCTTAGGCCAGACTTGGTACTCTGGTCCCCTTCATTGAAGTCTGTATACATCACAGAGCTCACAGTTCCATGGGAGAATTCAACAGAAGAGGCCTATGAGCGCAAGAAACTGCGCTACACAGAACTGGCAGCAGATGCTCAGCAATGAGGATGGAACGCGAAAGTCTATCCAGTTGAAGTGGGATGCAGAGGTTTTGTGGCTTCTTCCACCATCAGGCTGCTGAAAGAACTTGGCATCCATGGACAGGCTCTACGACAAACAATTAGATCAGTGTCTGAAGCGGCCGAAAGAAGCAGCCAGTGGATATGGATCAAGCGGAAGGACCATTGCTGGGCTCAAAGAGCATCGACAGGACCCGCTCACTAATTCCCCCCACACCCCATCCCATTAGAGAACCCAGGTCACAACCCTCCAGGAGGAGGATGAACAAGGTATACGATTAGTGCTAGGCTTGACTCGGGGAAGAGGACACCCCCTGCCTTGCATAGTCCCATGGGCTGTGCCACTTAAATAACCAGGCAATTCTCATGATTGGGCATGGGACACAAGCTCAGGTTTGATCATCCTGTAGCTGTATCGAACCCACGCCTCCAGGGGAGACTGCGACCTGAACGCAGCGCCTTAGACCGCTCGGCCATCCTGACTAGCTGAGTCATCCTCAACACCACCCCCACCCCACACGGACTAATATTTTTATATACTCAGAATGTGGCTCCGCCCATCCCGCCACTCACCAAGCCAACTACTGGAGGACCAACACTGGTTCTAAACCACCACCAGGTGAGAACCACCTTGAGGAAAGTCAATGCAAGCAAAGCAGCAGATCCAGATGGAGTTCCCGGCCGGGTGCTGAAAGCATGTGCCGACCAGCTTACAGTGGTGTTTACCAGCATATTCAACCTCTCACTCCAACAAGCTGCTGTCCCAACGTGTCTCAAATCCTCCACCATCGTTCCAGTACCCAAGAAATCAGCTTCATCATGCCTGAATGACTATCGTCCAGTGGCTCTAACACAACACCCATAGTCATGAAATGCTTCAAAAAGCTGGTGCTTTCACACATCAGAACAGTCATCCCATGTGGCCTGGACATGTATCAGTTTGCCTACCGACCAAATCGCTCAACAGAGGACGCCATAACAACAGCACTCAACACCGCGCTGACACATTTGGAGGAACTTGACAGCGATGTGAGGATTTTATTTGTGAACTTCAGCTCCGCATTTAACACGATCATCCCCAATAAACTGGTCAGCAAACTGGTGAACCTGGGCCTGAATTCCTCAATGTGCACCTGAATTATGGATTTTCTCACTGGACGTCCACAAAAGGTCAAAATTGGCAACCACACCTCCTCCACCCTCATCCTAAACACAGGGTTGTGTGATAAGCCCTATGCTTTTCAAATTTTTTACACAGGACTGTACCACCATTCACAATTCCAACAGAATAATTAAAATTTCAGATGACACAACTATAGTTGGACTGATCTCCAACAATCAGGAAATGGCCTACAGGCAGGAGGTAGCTCACTTGTCTGATTGGTGTACATTAAACAACCTGGCTCTTAACACCTCTAAGACAAAGGAGATCGTCATTGACTTTTGAAGAACAAAGGAGATAAACCACCTCCCCCTGCACATCCATGGAAACAAGGTGGAGATGGTGAAAAGCCTGAAATTCCTCAGAGTCTACGTGTCTGACCAGCTGACGTGGACCGTTAACACCTCACACCTGATTAAGAAGGCTCAACAAAGACTCTTCTTTCTCAGGAAGCTGAAAAAGGCCAAACTATGGCAGAACCTACTAGTAAACTTTTACAAGAGCACAATAGAAAGTATTCTGACCAGCAATTTCACAGAGTGGTATTCAAGCTGCACTGCCGCCGAGTGTAAGGATCTGCATCGCGTAGTGAAAACAGCTCAATGGATTTTTATTGTTCTTTCTTTTTTTTGTGATTACTACTACTGTCTTTCTTCTACTGCTGCTACTCTATTGGAGAGATGCCACTCAAAATTGCATTGTACTTGTGTATAGTGAAAATAAAGATTCTATTCTATTCTTCTATTCTATGCTGCATTATAAAACGAGGGTGCAACGTCTTTGAGCTCACGTACTCTTTTCTATATTATGCGTTGTTTTTGAACCATCACAGACTCAGTTTATTTAAAACGTTGATCTTAGCCTTTAGGACGAACAATGTGAAGTCTTTTATAAAGTGCATTTTTTCTTTGATTTTGTGGGACCTGTAGGAGATTGTCCTGTTCTTGTTGCAGCTCTGCTGGAGGGTTATTTTCTTGGTGTTTGTGGTGGTGGTGGGGTCTTTGTTCCCATTTTGGTTTATTTAGTATATGATGTACTTTACATCCATTTAAATAATGTGAACATTTCCATTTTTGTCGTAAAATACTGCTGTAACAATGTAAATGGACGCTGAATAAACATACTTAAATGGATATTTAAGTATTTAATTACATATTTAAATGGATGTAAAGTACATCATATACTAAATAAACCAAAATGGGAACAAAGACCCAACCACCACCACCACCACAAACACCAACAAAATAACCCTCCAGCAGAGCTGCAACAATAAACAGAGCAAGATCAGGATGAATACATGATTCAGTTTCTCACATTTTCAGTGATCAAAAGCCTGGGTCCTGGCATCCATGTGGATGTTACTTTGACACGTAGCACCTACCTCAGCATTGTTGCAGACCATGTTCACCCTTTGATGAAAACTGTATTCCCTGATGGCTGTGTCCTCTAAAGAAGTAGATTTGTATAAAGCATGACCTGTCAGAAGTGGGATTCGAACCCACGCCTCCAGGGGAGACTGCGACCTGAGCACAGCGCCTTAGACCACTCGGCCATCCTGACCTGAACGCACATTATGAAAGACAATTTTCCTCAACACCCCCACATGGCCACAGATTTGTACGAACTGCTGAATCTTTTTACATTATTATGTATGTTAGAGGGTTAAAGACATAAGTTTGTATAAAGCACTAGCAGTCAGAAGTTCAAACCCACGCCTCAATGAGAGACTGTGACCTGAACGCAGCTCGTTAGACCGCATCCTGACTAGCTTGGGTACCATCGACACCACCCTCGCCCCACACGGACTAATATTTGTACGAACTTTTCACATTATTATGTACAGTAAATGTACTGACTGTAACCCATTTGCTGCACTGTACACTTTGTCACTAGGCTGTAAACCATATATCAATAGAAAGGGAGCCCCATATGAGCACTCCAACTGACCAAATAATGTTTTTTGGATGGACCATTGTTAGCACTGTAACGGCACTTGCATGTTAGGGTGTGTTTTCTCTGGTATGAGTGTATTAGGTACAGCCTTCTTGTTGGGTTTTTAACTGACTGGATTATTTATTAAGATTATTTATTATTTTTTAAGAACTCAAACCCTGTTGTGCTCGTTGTTTGCCTATTAGTTCCTCGTTGCCTTGTTGCTGTAGCTCAAGCAGCTTGTTCTGTTGAAACTGTGACTATAGTCTATCAGGGAGCAGTGGCTGAGCATTGGGAAGCCATGCTCATGTAATGGTTAGTACTCTGCGTTGTGGCCGTAGCAACGCCGGTTCGAATCCAAGTCACGGCATTATCTTTTTGTATGCCGTGCTTCAAAGGTTTCTATTCTCTCCTCGGGCAAGAGACCGAAATGAGGCTGGAGCTTCAGGAAAGTCAGAACCATAGTCAAACAGGGGCCAGTGGCGCAATGGATAACGCGTCTGACTACGGGTCAGAAGATTCTAGGTTCGACTCCTGGCTGGCTCGGTTTCCTTATGCCTTTTTTTTGTCTCTCTAACTCCTTGTGTATGGAGCACCAACAATGCATCCAACAATGGAGGTCTTGTCAAAGTGAAAAAGACTTGTCAGAGCGGAAAGAAGTGGCTGATGCTGTTGGAACTATGACTGCAGTCTATCAGCCAACATGAGCCACCAGTGGCAGACTGCTGGGAAGCCGTGATCGTATAGTGGTTAGTACTCTGCGTTGTGGCCGCAGCAATCCCGGTTCGAATCCGGGTCACGGCACTGTCTTGTCGGCACCAGCTGATACTGAGCTTTGCAGTTTCCCATATGGTCTAGTGGTCAGGTTTCCTGTTTTTTACCCAGGTGGCCCGGGTTTGACTCCCAGTATGGGAATTGCCTTCTATGATTGGACTTGAGCAAAACTTTGCCCATTACTTCCTCTGCGCCTTGTTGCTGTAGCTCAAGCAGCTTTTTCTGTTGGAACTATGACTGCAGTCTATCAGGGGGCAGCCGACATAAGCCACCAGTGGCAGACTGCTGGGAAGCCGTGATCGTATAGTGGTTAGTACTCTGCGTTGTGGCCGCAGCAATCCAGGTTCGAATCCGGGTCACGGCACTGTCTTGTCGTATGCCGTGCTTCGAAGGTTTCTATTCTCACCTTGTTCTAACTCCTTGTGTATGGTTCTCTGTATCCCAGATCCAACAATGCAGGTCTTGTCAAGGTGACAAAGACTTGGTAGAGCGGAAAGAAGTGGCTGATGCTGGCACCAGCCGATACTGAGCTTTGCAGTTTCCCATATGGTCTAGTGGTCAGGTTTCCTGGTTTTCACCCAGGTGGCCCGGGTTTGACTCCCAGTATGGGAATTGCCTTCTATGATTGGACTTGAGCAAAACTTTGCCCATTACTTCCTCTGCGCCTTGCTGCTGTAGCTCAAGCAGCTTTTTCTGTTGGAACTATGACTGCAGTCTATCAGGGGGCAGCCGACATGAGCCACCAGTGGCAGACTGCTGGGAAGCCATGATCGTATAGTGGTTAGTACTCTGTGTTGTGGCCGCAGCAACCCCGGTATTTTTGGCCAGGCAGTGTATGTTAAAGTTTGTAATTCAAGTCACATCCTTGTGGACACATCCTTGTGAGGATTGACATGTCTTGCAGAGCCTGGATAGCTCAGTCGGTAGTGCATCAGACTTTTAATCTGAGGGTCCAGTGTTCAAGTCCCTGTTCGGGACAGTTGTTTCTTACTGCATTAGGTAAGCGGTAATGTCCTGTACTACATGGTTTGTTTAGAATGATGAAGAATTTGTACTTTGTGAGTTTTTTGTAAGTGAACTAGCATGTACTTGATAAGCTTGAAATAATAGCACACTGTATTTTTTGTCTGTTTTTTGTCTCTCTAACTCCTTGTGTATGGAGCACCAACAATGCATCCAACAATGGAGGTCTTGTCAAAGTGAAAAAGACTTGTCAGAGCGGAAAGAAGTGGCTGATGCTGTTGGAACTATGACTGCAGTCTATCAGCCGACATGAGCCACCAGTGGCAGACTGCTGGGAAGCCGTGATCGTATAGTGGTTAGAACTCTGCGTTGTGGCCGCAGCAATCCCGGTTCGAATCCGGGTCACGGCACTGTCTTGTCGTATGCCGTGCTTCGAAGGTTTCTATTCTCACCTTGTTCTAACTCCTTGTGTATGGTTCTCTGTACCCCAGATCCAACAATGCAGGTCTTGTCAAGGTGACAAAGACTTGGTAGAGCGGAAAGAAGTGGCTGATGCTGGCACCAGCCGATACTGAGCTTTGCAGTTTCCCATATGGTCTAGTGGTCAGGTTTCCTGTTTTTTACCCAGGTGGCCCGGGTTTGACTCCCAGTATGGGAATTGCCTTCTATGATTGGACTTGAGCAAAACTTTGCCCATTACTTCCTCTGCGCCTTGTTGCTGTAGCTCAAGCAGCTTTTTCTGTTGGAACTATGACTGCAGTCTATCAGGGGGCAGCCGACATGAGCCACCAGTGGCAGACTGCTGGGAAGCCATGATCGTATAGTGGTTAGTACTCTGTGTTGTGGCCGCAGCAACCCCGGTATTTTTGGCCAGGCAGTGTATGTTAAAGTTTGTAATTCAAGTCACATCCTTGTGGACACATCCTTGTGAGGATTGACATGTCTTGCAGAGCCTGGATAGCTCAGTCGGTAGTGCATCAGACTTTTAATCTGAGGGTCCAGTGTTCAAGTCCCTGTTCGGGACAGTTGTTTCTTACTGCATTAGGTAAGCGGTAATGTCCTGTACTACATGGTTTGTTTAGAATGATGAAGAATTTGTACTTTGTGAGTTTTTTGTAAGTGAACTAGCATGTACTTGATAAGCTTGAAATAATAGCACACTGTATTTTTTGTCTGTTTTTTGTCTCTCTAACTCCTTGTGTATGGAGCACCAACAATGCATCCAACAATGGAGGTCTTGTCAAAGTGAAAAAGACTTGTCAGAGCGGAAAGAAGTGGCTGATGCTGTTGGAACTATGACTGCAGTCTATCAGCCGACATGAGCCACCAGTGGCAGACTGCTGGGAAGCCGTGATCGTATAGTGGTTAGAACTCTGCGTTGTGGCCGCAGCAATCCCGGTTCGAATCCGGGTCACGGCACTGTCTTGTCGTATGCCGTGCTTCGAAGGTTTCTATTCTCACCTTGTTCTAACTCCTTGTGTATGGTTCTCTGTACCCCAGATCCAACAATGCAGGTCTTGTCAAGGTGACAAAGACTTGGTAGAGCGGAAAGAAGTGGCTGATGCTGGCACCAGCCGATACTGAGCTTTGCAGTTTCCCATATGGTCTAGTGGTCAGGTTTCCTGTTTTTTACCCAGGTGGCCCGGGTTTGACTCCCAGTATGGGAATTGCCTTCTATGATTGGACTTGAGCAAAACTTTGCCCATTACTTCCTCTGCGCCTTGTTGCTGTAGCTCAAGCAGCTTTTTCTGTTGGAACTATGACTGCAGTCTATCAGGGGGCAGCCGACATGAGCCACCAGTGGCAGACTGCTGGGAAGCCATGATCGTATAGTGGTTAGTACTCTGTGTTGTGGCCGCAGCAACCCCGGTATTTTTGGCCAGGCAGTGTATGTTAAAGTTTGTAATTCAAGTCACATCCTTGTGGACACATCCTTGTGAGGATTGACATGTCTTGCAGAGCCTGGATAGCTCAGTCGGTAGTGCATCAGACTTTTAATCTGAGGGTCCAGTGTTCAAGTCCCTGTTCGGGACAGTTGTTTCTTACTGCATTAGGTAAGCGGTAATGTCCTGTACTACATGGTTTGTTTAGAATGATGAAGAATTTGTACTTTGTGAGTTTTTTGTAAGTGAACTAGCATGTACTTGATAAGCTTGAAATAATAGCACACTGTATGTGTTAACATGTTCTCCACACCAACTAGTTGTACGCCCAGCTGTTTCAAACAGACTGTAGTAAATAGAGGACCGTTTAAATCTCTAATTACATTTACATTTTACATTTTCTGCATTTTCATCCAGAGCGACTTACAGAAGTGCTTCCATAGTAAACATTTCACTTCTCAAGTTTTAGTAAACAACAGTCGAAGAACACAAATCTGCTGAAACCTGTTAGAACCAGTGGGTTTTTTTTTTTTGGAAATGGAAAAATTTTTTTTGTAAATAAGTACAAGTCAGCTTAAGTGCTTAGTAAAAAGGTGGGTGTTTAATCGTTTTTTAAAGACAGTAAGAGACTCAGATGTTCGGACGGACAGAGGAAGTTCATTCCACCACTTGGGTGCTAGAACAGAGAAGAGCCTTGATGCTTGTCTTCCTTTAGTCCTGGGTGGAGGATCAAGTCGGGCGAGACTAGTGATTCGGAGGTTGCGTGGCACAGAGCGGGGGTTTGATTAGACCGCGAAGGTAGCTTGGGGCTGGTCCATTTTTGGCTTTGTAGGCGAGCATCAGTGTTTTAAGCTGAATGCGTTCAGCTACAGGAAGCCAGTGAAGAGAACGCAGCAGTGGGGTGATGTGGCAGTGTTTGGGCTGGTTAAAAACCAGACGGGCAGCTGCATTTTGAATGAGCTGCATAGGAGTGGTAGGAGAAGCCATGGGAGGCTATGACCTTACCCAGAGAGCGGGTGTAGATAGAGAAAAGAAGTGGGCCAAGTACAGAGCCCTGAGGAAAACCGGTTGAGAGAGTGCATGGGGGAGATATGGATCCCCTCCATGACACTTGGTAGGAGTGCCCTTCGAGGTAGGAGGCCATCCATTGCCATGCTGAACCTGTTACTCCAAGGTTGGAGAGAGTGCACAGGAGAATGCTGTGATTCACTGTGTCGAAGGCTGCAGAGAGGTCAAGAAGAATGAGGACCGATGACAGTTTGGCTGCTTTGGCTGCATGAAGCTTCTCAGTAACAGCTACAAGTGCTGTTTCCGTAGAATGCGCTGCCTTGAAGCCAGACTGGTACGGATCGTGGAGGTCATTCTGAGTAAGAAAGGAAGATAGTTGGTTATAGACAGCACGTTCAAGAATTTTGGATAGAAAAGAGAGGAGTGAGACAGGTCTGTAGTTGTTAATGTCTGTAGTGTCTAGTGTAGGTTTCTTAAGAAGGGGAATAACCTGAGCCTTCTTAAACGCAGTAGGGACAACACCTGATGTCAGGGAGTTGTTGATGATGGGTGTGATGAAGGGGATTAGGTCCTGTGAGATGTCTTTAAGGATGGTGGATGGTATAGGGTCGAGTGTGCATGTAGTGGGATTGCTGGATGAGAGGAGCTGTGCAACCTCATCCATGGTGAGTGGGGTGAAGCTGGTGAGTGTGTTGGTGGGTTGAGGGTCAGTTGAAAGTGGGTCAGTCGGAGAGAAGGATTGATTGATTTTGTCAATCTTGTCCTGAAAGAATGTTGCAAAGTCAGTAGCAGTAAGAGAGGCAGATGGGGGAGGAGGAAGAGGGTTCAGAAGAGAGGAAAAGATAGCATGAAGCTTACGTGGGTCAGCAGCAGATTGTTCAAGCTTGGCTTTGTAAAAAGATGTTTTTGATGCAGTCACATCGGATGAGAACCTGGACAGCAGATCGTGGTAGGAGTGGAGATCAACACCAAGCTTAGATTTTCTCCACTTTCTCTCAGCTGCCCTTAATTCTCTTCTGTTGCTGCGCAATGCATCTGAAAGCCAAGGAGCAGGGTGAGAAGGTTTTCCTCGTTTAAGGGTAAGAGGACAGAGCTGATCGAGGACAATATTCAACCAGTTAAACATGGCCTACTACTGCTGATATCTCACAAATCAGTGATTATAAATTATTAATGGCATTTGAAATAATAAAAAACTAAGACTAAGATTTGTACTAACTTTTGTATCTTTTCACATTATTATGTATGGTAGAGGATTAAAGATGTAAATTTGTACAAAGCATGAGATGTCAGAAGTGGGATTCGAACCCACGCCTCCAGGGGAGACTGCGACCTAAACGCAGCGCCTTAGACCGCTCGGCCATCCTGACTAGCTAGAGTATCACAGATACCATCCTCGCCTCACAAGGAATAATATTTGTACAAATTCCTGAATCTTTTCACATTATTATGTATGGTAAATTTACTGACTGTAACCCATTTGCTGCACTGTACACTTTGTCACTACGCTGTAAACCATATATCAATAGAAAGGGAGCCCCATATGAGCACTCCAACTGACCAAATAATGTTTTTTGGGTGGACCATTGTTAGCACTGTAACGGCACTAGCGTGTTAGGGTGTGTTTTCTCTGGTATGAGTGTATTAGGTCCAGTTTTCTTGTTGGGTTTTTAACTGACTGGATTATTTATTAAGATTATTTATTATTTTTTAAGAACTCAAACCCTGTTGTGCACCACCCTTAGGCCAGACTTGGTACTCTGGTCCCCTTCATTGAAGTCTGTATACATCACAGAGCTCACAGTTCCATGGGAGAATTCAACAGAAGAGGCCTATGAGCGCAAGAAACTGCGCTACACAGAACTGGCAGCAGATGCTCAGCAATGAGGATGGAACACGAAAGTCTATCCAGTTGAAGTGGGATGCAGAGGTTTTGTGGCTTCTTCCACCATCAGGCTGCTGAAAGAACTTGGCATCCATGGACAGGCTCTACGACAAACAATTAGATCAGTGTCTGAAGCGGCCGAAAGAAGCAGCCAGTGGATATGGATCAAGCGGAAGGACCATTGCTGGGCTCAAAGAGCATCGACAGGACCCGCTCACTAATTCCCCCCACACCCCATCCCATTAGAGAACCCAGGTCACAACCCTCCAGGAGGAGGATGAACAAGGTATACGATTAGTGCTAGGCTTGACTCGGGGAAGAGGACACCCCCTGCCTTGCATAGTCCCATGGGCTGTGCCACTTAAATAACCAGGCAATTCTCATGATTGGGCATGGGACACAAGCTCAGGTTTGATCATCCTGTAGCTGTATCGAACCCACGCCTCCAGGGGAGACTGCGACCTGAACGCAGCGCCTTAGACCGCTCGGCCATCCTGACTAGCTGAGTCATCCTCAACACCACCCCCACCCCACACGGACTAATATTTTTATATACTCAGAATGTGGCTCCGCCCATCCCGCCACTCACCAAGCCAACTACTGGAGGACCAACACTGGTTCTAAACCACCACCAGGTGAGAACCACCTTGAGGAAAGTCAATGCAAGCAAAGCAGCAGATCCAGATGGAGTTCCCGGCCGGGTGCTGAAAGCATGTGCCGACCAGCTTACAGTGGTGTTTACCAGCATATTCAACCTCTCACTCCAACAAGCTGCTGTCCCAACGTGTCTCAAATCCTCCACCATCGTTCCAGTACCCAAGAAATCAGCTTCATCATGCCTGAATGACTATCGTCCAGTGGCTCTAACACAACACCCATAGTCATGAAATGCTTCAAAAAGCTGGTGCTTTCACACATCAGAACAGTCATCCCATGTGGCCTGGACATGTATCAGTTTGCCTACCGACCAAATCGCTCAACAGAGGACGCCATAACAACAGCACTCAACACCGCGCTGACACATTTGGAGGAACTTGACAGCGATGTGAGGATTTTATTTGTGAACTTCAGCTCCGCATTTAACACGATCATCCCCAATAAACTGGTCAGCAAACTGGTGAACCTGGGCCTGAATTCCTCAATGTGCACCTGAATTATGGATTTTCTCACTGGACGTCCACAAAAGGTCAAAATTGGCAACCACACCTCCTCCACCCTCATCCTAAACACAGGGTTGTGTGATAAGCCCTATGCTTTTCAAATTTTTTACACAGGACTGTACCACCATTCACAATTCCAACAGAATAATTAAAATTTCAGATGACACAACTATAGTTGGACTGATCTCCAACAATCAGGAAATGGCCTACAGGCAGGAGGTAGCTCACTTGTCTGATTGGTGTACATTAAACAACCTGGCTCTTAACACCTCTAAGACAAAGGAGATCGTCATTGACTTTTGAAGAACAAAGGAGATAAACCACCTCCCCCTGCACATCCATGGAAACAAGGTGGAGATGGTGAAAAGCCTGAAATTCCTCAGAGTCTACGTGTCTGACCAGCTGACGTGGACCGTTAACACCTCACACCTGATTAAGAAGGCTCAACAAAGACTTCTTTCTCAGGAAGCTGAAAAAGGCCAAACTATGGCAGAACCTACTAGTAAACTTTTACAAGAGCACAATAGAAAGTATTCTGACCAGCAATTTCACAGAGTGGTATTCAAGCTGCACTGCCGCCGAGTGTAAGGATCTGCATCGCGTAGTGAAAACAGCTCAATGGATTTTTATTGTTCTTTCTTTTTTTTGTGATTACTACTACTGTCTTTCTTCTACTGCTGCTACTCTATTGGAGAGATGCCACTCAAAATTGCATTGTACTTGTGTATAGTGAAAATAAAGATTCTATTCTATTCTTCTATTCTATGCTGCATTATAAAACGAGGGTGCAACGTCTTTGAGCTCACGTACTCTTTTCTATATTATGCGTTGTTTTTGAACCATCACAGACTCAGTTTATTTAAAACGTTGATCTTAGCCTTTAGGACGAACAATGTGAAGTCTTTTATAAAGTGCATTTTTTCTTTGATTTTGTTGGACCTGTAGGAGATTGTCCTGTTCTTGTTGCAGCTCTGCTGGAGGGTTATTTTCTTGGTGTTTGTGGTGGTGGTGGGGTCTTTGTTCCCATTTTGGTTTATTTAGTATATGATGTACTTTACATCCATTTAAATAATGTGAACATTTCCATTTTTGTCGTAAAATACTGCTGTAACAATGTAAATGGACGCTGAATAAACATACTTAAATGGATATTTAAGTATTTAATTACATGATTCAGTTTCTCACATTTTCAGTGATCAAAAGCCTGGGTCCTGGCATCCATGTGGATGTTACTTTGACACGTAGCACCTACCTCAGCATTGTTGCAGACCATGTTCACCCTTTGATGAAAACTGTATTCCCTGATGGCTGTGTCCTCTAAAGAAGTAGATTTGTATAAAGCATGACCTGTCAGAAGTGGGATTCGAATCTTATTTTTCCTTTGTATAAGTAGTGTACCTTTAGGTCCTACTTATTGGAGTCTCCCCAACAAACATGGCCCCAATTGGGGCCCAACCTACCCAGGTCGGAAGACACTGGGTAAGGTTGAAATTTGTTGGGGAAGGGGAAGTACCGAATCGTAGCACAGTTGGAGCACATCTCATACGTTCTGAGTGGATAGAAGCTAAAGACATTTACTCTTTTATCACTTTACAAAATCAAAGAGAATATGAGCTGGTTTTCTACACAGAGCATATGTTGAAAATGTTTTGCCAGCTATTCAATGCTTGGATTGGGGAAGGCTTTTGGAAAAACTGGAATATCACAAGCTCAGCTCCCCAAGATATTGTCCATATTATCATCAAGTTCTGGACTGGACGAATCGCCGATGAAGACGTAAATTGCTATATCAGAAGATACTGTGAGATTCTACAACCTCCGGATAAGCCAGTGGATCAGTTCGGAATATGGTATGGAGTAAGAAGATATAAAGTCAAGCTAAGAACGAACGAGAATGGAGAGATCCAGCAATTGCCCAACACTATAGCTATGGGTCCTTATGTAGGAAAGATTTCATACCCTGGACAAATTCAACGATGCTACATATGTAACTCCGCTCAACATCAAGTAAAGGACTGTGATAAGACCAAATGTTGGAAATGTGGACAGTTTGGACACAAAGCTAAAGATTGTGTAGATGTGGAACAGTGTGGACTGTGTGGACAAAGCGGTCACTCGTATTTCACGTGTCCTAAATCTTTCAGTAACCTTTTAAAGAAGGAAAGAAGACAAGCACAACCAAATCTACAAGATCCAGAACAAACTACACCTGAAACAAAAGATCCAGCTAGTGATAAACCTGACAACAACGACCAGCCACAACAAGAACAAGCGAATAAAGAATCCAACAGCAGTGAGGAAGAGTCATCCGGTTCAACAAGCAGCGATGAAGCGGATAGCAGTGATGAGGAAGACGACAGCGACAGCGAAAGCAGTGAGGCGACGGATATCGACATTACACCGGCACAAAGACAAGCGGATAACATCGAACAAACAACTACAACAGAACAATTAAAGAGAACTAATGAAAAAACGGAGGATATGGAAACAAATACTGAAACCAACACGGACAAATCACCGAACTTGGAGAGAAGATCGAACACTCAACAACCTGAGATCAAAACTGGAAAACGTATAAGATCCCCAACAGAGACAACAACCAAGAGACCAAAAGATAAGTGAGATGTTCACCCACTTATTTAATGTTTGGGGGGATTAATGTTATAACTTATAATGTAAGAGGAATACAAACGGAAAAAAATAGAACGGAAAAATTAGATAAGCTAAAACGGTTAAAGGCAGATATTTTATTTCTCCAGGAATTAAGATTAAAAACTCATGATGACATAAAAAACGTACAGCAAACATGGAACATAGGTGAATCTGTAATCTCTATAGGCGATGATTTAGCGGATGGTATTGGAATATTTTTTAAAACAAAACAGATAAATATTATTAAGAGAAGAGATTTAATACCAGGTCGACTTTTAGTGATAGATTGCATTTTAGAAAATCAAAAAATTAGGTTAATAAATATATACACAGCACAAGACAGTTTTAAAAAAATACAGCTATTTAAAAAAATGAGAGAATTGTTGCTTTGCAGTCATAACATTATCTTAGCGGGAGACTTCAATGTCATAACAGATAAAGAAGACAGAGTTGATGGATTACCTTTTAAGCTAACCAGAGCAGCAAAAGTATTAAAAGAAATATGTGATGAATGTGGAATGAAAGATGTTTTTAGGGCTTTACACCCTCATAAATCGGGTTTCACAAGATTTGATAACAAGGCAAAAACGAGAATAGACAGAGTATATGTATCAAACCAAATAAAAGTTGAACAATATAAAACAGAATTGATAATAAATTCAGATCATTTAGCCGTAAATTGTAAAATTCTTTTAAATGCAAAAATTAGAAAAAACTATTGGAAATTAAATTTGAAATGCCTGAAAAATGAACCACTCGTAGATGAATTAAAAAAGGAGGTAAATATATGTAAAGATCTAGATGTTATCTCTAAATCGTATTTTGAATTGTGGCAAATCTTAAAAAATAGGCTTAAAAATATGCTGATTAGGAAATGTAAAGAACTAAATCAAAAAAGAAACCAGACATATTGTAGCGACCCGCTGCTGTGGCTGAGAAGGGGGCGGAGCTTTACCCAGAAGGACTTGCGGCTATGGTTACAAGATCCACCGTGACCGTGCTACATTGGTGTCAGAAGTGGGATACAGGTGCCCTGGACTGGGGCAATGGCAGAAGAAATTAAGTTTCTTCAACAGGTGAACCCTTGGCGGACGGCGAGAAGACGATCTGGCGAAGAAGAAGCAAACCTGACGAGAGCTCAAGTGTAGCAGCAGAGCTAGCGGCGAAAGACTGCAGCGGGCTGGCGAATGGACTGGTGTACGGGGTGGCTCTGGCTGGAGTTGACGCGGGGTTGCTGTGCGGGTGCGCTGGCCCGGATGAACTGCTGGTGGCTGAAGAGGCTGGCGACTACGGGCGGCGAGCAGGGAGAGCGTGTGGCGCTTGTCTTATTGAGCTGCGCCCGCTGGACTAGATCGGTGCGGCATGCCAGTGGCCCAAATGAGCAGTGGGCAGCGACTCGGCAGCTGGCGAGATGAGTGCGGACATGGAGCCACCCGGTGCACCACCCTGGGGGACATGGTGGGGCTTGATTTGGACATGACGAATACCCGGCGGAACGGGCGATTGGCGGCAAGATGACATCATGACGCTACGCTGGTGTTGCTGAGCTTGGTGCGGAGGAGGCAGTGCTGGATTGATGTCGGGTGTGCTGGCCCATGAATTGCTGAAGCTGTGTGAGACTGGTGGCTTTGGGCGGCGGTCAGGGAGCCTGAGCGTGTGGAGCTCGTCCTGATGGACCACGTCCGCCGGACCGTATCGGTGCGGCATGCCAGTGTTCCAGATGAGGCGGTGAGTGGAGGCAGCGGCAAGGCAGCTGGTGTGATGACTGCGGCGAGTGATGGCACCGGGCTACCCAGCGCACCATCTCTTCAAACTGGGGGTGGGTGAGCAGAACTTCCAAAATGGGGACTTCATTGGGGGGTGGCTTAGTTGGGTCACCGGGACGGTTGACCTTTGAGGGGGGAGCTGTGTAGTGACCCGCTGCTGTGGCTGAGAAGGGGGCGGAGCTTTACCCAGAAGGACTTGCGGCTATGGTTACAAGATCCACCGTGACCGTGTTATTCAGCACTGGAAATGGGGTTGGCTGTGCTGAGTAATGCAGCAGATGGCATTGGGTTTTGGGCTGTGCAGTTATTAGCTGTGTGGCTATGTATATGTGGTATGAATGTCTATGTGTGTGAATGGATGTTTGTCCACATGGTCACGAAAAGAGCTGATTTCCCATCCCATTTCGTCTTCGACGCCGTAGAAACGCTACAATATGATGAATTACTTACAAATTATATAAAGAACAAAACAAAAATGAATAAAACGCCACAAGATTTAACAGAAATAGATGAACTTAAAGAAAAAAATTGATAAACTGAACTGCGATTACCGCAACAGCTTAAAAGTAATGTGTGGCTATGAAGGGCCTGAGAATACTGATTGTAATATACATAATCTTATTAAGAAATATAAAGAACGTAAAGAAACAAAAAATGTTAAAGGAATACGGACAGGAAATAACTCAATAGTAACCGATGGAAAAGAAATAGCTGATGAAATTGTTAAATCATTTAAAGAAATGTATAAAAAAACAAGCACTAATGAGAGTGATGTAAATAATTTCTTAGGAGAAACGATCCAAGGTATAAATGTAAGTTTTAAGGAAATTGTTGGGAAAATCACCAAAGAAGAAGTTAGTAAAGCTATCGCTTCGTTAAACAAAGGAAAATCTCCAGGTTCCGACGGTTTTCCTGCTGAATTTTATTTGTTATTGTCTGATGATTTGTCTGATTTACTTACATCAGTTTTTAACCATGGAATAGAAACAATGGACATGTACGATAGTTTTTATGAAGGTATAGTAACATTAATCTTTAAAAAAGGTGATGAATATGATTTAAGTAATTGGAGACAAATAACTCTAATGAATGTGGAATATAAAATCTTTGCAAAAATTTTAATGAACAGGTTGCAGGTAATTTTAAATTCTATTATCGAACAAGAGCAAACATGTGCAATTAAAGGGAGAAACATGTGGGATAACTTATGTATTATTAGAGAAATTATTACATGCAAAGGCCTTAATGTACCTGGGTTTTTTATGATTGCATTGGACCAAAAAAGAGCATTCGACTTTCTATCAAGAGACTATCTGTGGAGAGTATTGCAATGGTATGGGTTTCCTGATGAATTTATAAATATGGTTAAACTGTTATATAAAGAATCAAAAGTAAGAGTAAATGTGAATGGGAACCTGACTGAAAGTTTTGATATATACACGGGAGTTAAGCAAGGATGTCCACTAAGTGCAGCTTTATATGTGATAGCGATTAGCCCTCTGTTGTTCAAAATTAAAAAAGATCAAATGTTATCAGGGGTTCAGGTTAACAATCAAATGAACAGATGTATAATATCAGCTTACGCAGATGACATAACTTTGTTCATAAAAAACCAAAGAGAATTAGATAGAATCAATGATCACTTTTTAAATTATGAGAAAGTATCTGGAGCAGTTTTGAATCAAAATAAAACAGAAGCAGTATGGATTGGTGACCCAAAGAGTAAACCAAGTCTTAGTATACAAGTAAAAGATGAAATCACAGTACTTGGTATACAAATAAGCAATGAAAATGCATTAGATAAAAATTGGAATAAGAAAATATTAGAAATTACTGAAGAGTCCAACAAATTAATGAATTGGAAAACAAGTTATGAAGCAAAAATAAATTTAATTAATGTCTTTATATTAGCAAAATTATTGTTTCTATCCATTGTATTTCCACCAACGCAAAATATAATAACAAAATTGAACAAAATTTGTATCAGAACAATATGGGGTAGAAACTTCGAAATAGTTAAAAGAGAATTCCTATATAAAGCTAAAAAGAATGGAGGACTAGAAGCAACTAATTTTGGAATAAAACTTAAAATTAATTATTGCAAACATATTAGTTTAAGCTTAGCTCGAAAAGCAGCTTGGTTAGGGAATACTGATGAATGGGCCAAACTAAGAGGGAAGAAAAGGAAAGATGTCCCCTACTATAAACTCTTATATGGCGACTTTGTCGAAAAATATAGACTTTTGGAAATAAATTGGGTCACGCAGTCCAATAAAATAATTCATAAAGAAATTGCGAATTACATTTATAATGGTATGATACAGTTTAAAGACTGCACAAAAGAGGAAAATGAAAATCTTATAGATTTATTACAAAATAAAATAATATCTAGAAAAATGAATGATACAATGTGGTTGTCAGCCTTAGGTAGATTACCGGTGAGAGCAGTAGTAAAGTGGAGTTGTTTTGTTAAAACTAACTTATGTCCAATGCCAAATTGCAACGAAAACGAAACAGTTGGGCATTTACTAGTAGACTGTCAACGCTCCAGAGAAATTTGGAATTGTATTAAGGACTTGGGATTAGATATAGAACTGTCTAGGAAAAACGTCATTTATGGTGGCTTTAACCTTGATAAATTATGTGGGAAAAGACTATTGTACTGGATTGTGATTGCTGTAGTGGTGAATCAAATATGGAAAACTCGATGTAAAATGACAACTGAAAATGTGTATATTGATTGTGAAGATGTAGTTAAACAATGTATGGCCAAATTAAAATGCATGAAAAAATGTAAAATGAAATCTAAACGCATGACAATTCCATGGGACCTTTTTAATGGACTTTAGACAAATAGTGATCGAGTTCAATTAATTCTAAAAGAAAATGTAAATATTTGTATTATTACATGAAATGTATCAATTAATGTAATATTACTGTACGTGTATGATGTAAATGATATTTGTAATGTGATATAAATTTGTACAATAAAGTTTATTTAAAAACCCCTAAAGAAGTAGATTTGTATAAAGCATGACCTGTCAGAAGTGGGATTCGAACCCACCCCTCCAGGGGAGACTGCGACCTGAACACAGCGCCTTAGACCACTCGGCCATCCTGACCTGAACGCACATTATGAAAGACAATTTTCCTCAACACCCCCACATGGCCACAGATTTGTACGAACTGCTGAATCTTTTTACATTATTATGTATGTTAGAGGGTTAAAGACATAAGTTTGTATAAAGCACTAGCAGTCAGAAGTTCAAACCCACGCCTCAATGAGAGACTGTGACCTGAACGCAGCTCGTTAGACCGCATCCTGACTAGCTTGGGTACCATCGACACCACCCTCGCCCCACACGGACTAATATTTGTACGAACTTTTCACATTATTATGTACAGTAAATGTACTGACTGTAACCCATTTGCTGCACTGTACACTTTGTCACTAGGCTGTAAACCATATATCAATAGAAAGGGAGCCCCATATGAGCACTCCAACTGACCAAATAATGTTTTTTGGATGGACCATTGTTAGCACTGTAACGGCACTTGCATGTTAGGGTGTGTTTTCTCTGGTATGAGTGTATTAGGTACAGCCTTCTTGTTGGGTTTTTAACTGACTGGATTATTTATTAAGATTATTTATTATTTTTTAAGAACTCAAACCCTGTTGTGCTCGTTGTTTGCCTATTAGTTCCTCGTTGCCTTGTTGCTGTAGCTCAAGCAGCTTGTTCTGTTGAAACTGTGACTATAGTCTATCAGGGAGCAGTGGCTGAGCATTGGGAAGCCATGCTCATGTAATGGTTAGTACTCTGCGTTGTGGCCGTAGCAACCCCGGTTCGAATCCAAGTCACGGCATTATCTTTTTGTATGCCGTGCTTCAAAGGTTTCTATTCTCTCCTCGGGCAAGAGACCGAAATGAGGCTGGAGCTTCAGGAAAGTCAGAACCATAGTCAAACAGGGGCCAGTGGCGCAATGGATAACGCGTCTGACTACGGATCAGAAGATTCTAGGTTCGACTCCTGGCTGGCTCGGTTTCCTTATGCCTTTTTTTTGTCTCTCTAACTCCTTGTGTATGGAGCACCAACAATGCATCCAACAATGGAGGTCTTGTCAAAGTGAAAAAGACTTGTCAGAGCGGAAAGAAGTGGCTGATGCTGTTGGAACTATGACTGCAGTCTATCAGCCGACATGAGCCACCAGTGGCAGACTGCTGGGAAGCCGTGATCGTATAGTGGTTAGTACTCTGCGTTGTGGCCGCAGCAATCCCGGTTCGAATCCGGGTCACGGCACTGTCTTGTCGGCACCAGCTGATACTGAGCTTTGCAGTTTCCCATATGGTCTAGTGGTCAGGTTTCCTGTTTTTTACCCAGGTGGCCCGGGTTTGACTCCCAGTATGGGAATTGCCTTCTATGATTGGACTTGAGCAAAACTTTGCCCATTACTTCCTCTGCGCCTTGTTGCTGTAGCTCAAGCAGCTTTTTCTGTTGGAACTATGACTGCAGTCTATCAGGGGGCAGCCGACATGAGCCACCAGTGGCAGACTGCTGGGAAGCCGTGATCGTATAGTGGTTAGTACTCTGCGTTGTGGCCGCAGCAATCCAGGTTCGAATCCGGGTCACGGCACTGTCTTGTCGTATGCCGTGCTTCGAAGGTTTCTATTCTCACCTTGTTCTAACTCCTTGTGTATGGTTCTCTGTATCCCAGATCCAACAATGCAGGTCTTGTCAAGGTGACAAAGACTTGGTAGAGCGGAAAGAAGTGGCTGATGCTGGCACCAGCCGATACTGAGCTTTGCAGTTTCCCATATGGTCTAGTGGTCAGGATTCCTGATTTTTACCCAGGTTTTTGACTTCCGGTATGGGAATTGGCCTTTATGATTGGACTCGAGCAAAACTCTGTGTATTAGTTCCTCGGCGCCTTGTTGCTGTAGCTCAAGCAGCTTGCAGTTCAAATCTTAGGCCATGTGGGGGTGTTGAGGAAAATTGGCATTGGTAACGTGCAAGCAAGTCAGGATGGCCAAGCAGTCGTTCAGCTCGCAGTCTCCCCTGGAGCCGTGGGTTCGAATTCCCCTTCTGACAGCTCATGCTTTATACCTTCAAAATGGGAACAAAGATGCAAATGCACATAAGGTATTAAAGTTACATATAATCACAAACACCCCACCACCACCATTAAAAAGAAAACCCTCCAGCAGCACTGCAACAAGAACAGAAGAATCTCCTACAAGTCCCACCAAATCAAAGAGAATGCACTTCATAAAAGACCTCATCTCCGAATATGGCTGCATGTTGGCACTGTCGGCTGACTGAGACTTTTTGAACTGCACTATTTTGGCCCTTACATAAAGCAGCATCAACCCTTAAGTCCGTCTGTCAGTGGTACAAAGACAGTTATGCAGCATTAACACTCCGCTCTGTCAGTACATTACAATTTGCAAAGGGTAAAGGAGGTTCAGAGTAGGGGGAATTAGCTCAAATGGCAGAGCGCTCGCTTAGCATGTGAGAGGTAGCGGTATCGATGCCCGCATTCTCCAGTGCAGAAACATTATGATCATTTAAGGCATCACGTAATATAAAACTTGTTGCGTCAATGCTCACTGAAACGCAGCATCAAAATTTACAATCTTACAATGATGCTCTATTTTCACTCAAATCATTTTTTTATTTTTTTAAAGATTTTTTAAAATTGACAAACGCAATAACTTGTAATTTTTCAATTTTGAAATGTTTTTGGTTAAAGCAGCGGTACGTGACATTTTGTTGGTTTTTCATCTGGTGAACTGCTTTGTAAAAGATGAACAGCTGAAACTCACGACATCCCCTTTAAATGCAGCATCAACCCTTAAGTCAGTCTGTCAGTGGTACAAAGACAGTTATTATTTTTTTCAGTTCGTCCTAAAAGCTGGGATGAACGTTTTAAATAAACTGAGTCTGTGATGATATAAAAGCACCACATAATATAGAAAAGAGTACGTGAGATTAAACACGTTGCACTCCTACTTAATGCAGCATCAATGCTCTGTTAATCCATTAAAATTTACAAAGGGTGCCGCTCAGGTGGCGCAGCGGTAAAAAGATACACGCTGCAACCAGAGCTGGATTTCTGATACACCGTATCGAATCCAGCTCTGCCTTACCGGTCCGAGGCTGGGTGGCTATGAGCAACGATTGGCCGGTTGCTCAGTTGGGGGGCGGGACAAAGAACCGGATGTGGGTCTCTCTCTGTCAGAATGCGATTGCGACCTCTGTCGGCTGATTAAGAGGCGCCTGCACAGGGATGGGAAAGGGTGCCCTTAGGGTGTGTCTCTCCGCATGCAACGCTAGGTGGCGCCAAACTCATAAATGTGTGGGTGGCAAAGATGCATATGGCTTGCTGCTCATGTGTCGGAGGGGATATGGGTTAGCTTCGATCACCTCGGTCAGGGCAGGGTTCGGCATAGACAGAGAGGAAGCATGATGCAAAAATTGAACAATTGGATGCGCTAAAGGGAGAAAAAGGGGAAAAATATAAAAAAAAAAAAAAAAAAAAAAAAAAAAAAAAAAAAAAAAAATTTACAAAGGGTAAAGGATAGTTTTTGTAATAGAAAACTAAGACTATCTAGGACTAAGATTTGTACAAACTGTTATATCTTTTCATATTATTATGTATGGTAGTGGGTTAATGACATAAATTTATATCAAGTATGTGCTGTCAGAGATGGGGTTTGAACCCCTGCCTCCAGAGGAGGCTGCGACCTGAACAGAGCACCTTAGACCGCTCGGCCATCCTGACTAGCCAGGATATGATTAATTCCACTCTCACCCCACACGGACTAAGATTTGTACTAACTCCTTAATCTGTAACCCATTTGCTGCACTGTACACTTCGTCACTAGGCTGTAAACCATATATCAATAGAAAGGGAGCCCCATATGAGCACTCCAACTGACCAAATAATGTTTTTTGGGTGGACCATTCTTAGCACTGTAACGGCACTAGCATGTTAGGGTGTGTTTTCTCTGGTATGAGTGTAGTAGGTACAGCCTTCTTGTTGGGTTTTTAACTGACTGGATTGTTTGTTACGAACTCAAACCCGGTTTGTGCTTGTTGTAGGCTATTCAATCGTCCACAAGATTGAATAATATGAATACAGTTAATATTGTATTATATAATAGAATGACTATAAAGCTGAGTCTGAGCTTAAACACTTGCACCCTGACTTTATAATGCAGCATAAACGCTCTGTTAGTACATTAGTAAAGGTGGGGTCTTCGTAAGGGGAATTAACTCAAATTGTAGAGCGCTCGCTTAGCATGCGAGAGGTAGTGGGATCGATGCCCGCATTCTCCAGTGCAGAAACATTATGATCATTTGGCAGCAACTCGGAATCTAAAATGATAAAATTAAGGCGAAATTCGTTGCAGCATTAATCTTTAGGCCAGTCTGTCAGTGTTACAATGTCATTAACGCCCTATTTACTCTTAAACAGTTTTATTTACATACCTTTTTTGTTTTGTTTTGACAGAAACGCATGAACTTATAATGCTACAATATTAAAATGCACCAGAGTTTTATTTCTTAGTTTGATCGCTGCTATTGATATAACTGAAATGATATTATTGTTATCTTTTTTATTTACTTTTTGAATAAAAAAAAAAAAAAAGACTCACGGTGATCATTACCAGGATAAAACAGGCAGTGAATGAATGAATGTATTCCATAATAAGAAACAATAAGAACATCCATCATACCACCAGGTGGTGGAAGTGTGATTGTGTGGGGATGCTTTGACATTTGGGTGACTTCATGGGAGTCTTAATCGATTGAACCAGGAAAAATTAACCACTGCCTTGATTATCAGTGCTGAGAATCATCCACTATCTAAATAATACCTGCTCTGTGGTGGTCCTGTGGGGGTCCTGACCATTGAAGAACAGAGTGAGCAGTCTAGAGTCAGTAATTGTAGAACTTTTGTGCTTCTATATGGTAAGTGGAGCTGATAAAATGGACAGTGAGTGTAGAAACAAGGAGGTGGTTTTAATGTTATGGTTGATTAGTGTAAACTCACACACTGTTGTATGTGCTTGCATGACTGTAGGACGCGTTTTCAGTGCATTACCGTAATATCCATAAAATGTGTCCTTGCGAATTCAGTGCAGAAAAGTTTGTGTAGAGACTGCAGCAGCGGATACTGTGTTTGTTTAGAAAATGTGGTCATACTTTTTTCAACAAGGTAAGTTTATTAAAATTAAAGTTTTTTGTATATTAGCTTCTGGATATTTTCGGATACTACGGACAAAACTGTGTTGTACTGCTATGATGATACGACTATGTTCCAAACTCTTTTAGACTCTTCCACCACCGTTAGCGCTTCTCTCAGTTAGTTCAGCTCATTAAATATATTATCTACAGTATCGCTTACTTTTACAAACCCAATTTCAAGGTTTAGACAGAAGGGAAAATGTCAATGTAAATAGACAGCAGTTTGTAAAAGATGTTATTTATATTCTAGCATACAAACATACATCGCTCCAAAATATGAATGAACGCTTCAGCCAGGGTTGCCAGATTGCGCATTTCAAATTAAGCCAAAATGCTTGGAAAACCGCCCAACATACTCACGAAAAACAGCCGATAATCAGCGCTTAAACAATATTAAACCAGTTAAACATGACCTACTACTGCTGATATCTCACAAATCAGTGATTATAAATTATTAATGGCATTTGAAATAATGAATGGCATTTGAAACTATGAATGGCATTTGAAATAATAAAAAACTAAGACTAAGAAGTCTTAAGAAGTGTTTCTTTAGGGTTTTTTGTGTTTTTGCTAGAACTGTTTCTACTTGAAGAACCGTTTAGTGTAATTCAAGGTTCTTTGCTAACTCAATTTGATTTTTATAGATTTTTTTATTTTGCCACATATAAATGCTGGCCCTCTTCTGGAATCTGTAGTATGGTCCCTTTTGCGTTCCATACAGGGGATTGGGGGTGTCCCGGTGTGTACATGAGGAAAGAGTTCAGTCTGAGTAAAGATGGATATTTATTGCAGTAATACAAAACACTACATGGTGTCAGAAGTGGGATCTCTAAAAGAAAATAAAGCAGTGAGCCGTCATGTCTGACACAGAGGACATAAGCACGGGAGGCTCCGCAGCTGCGAGTCACGTTGGAGATACATTTCGCATATGCCCGCCAGAAAAGTTTGACTGCAGAGATATTCAGAACTGGACCAAATGGATCAGACGATTTGAAAGGTACAGAGTTGCATCTATTTTGGATAAAAGGGATGAGGCGTTCCAAGTGAACACATTGATATATTCTATGGGAGATGAAGCGGAGGATATATTAAATGCGTCAGAGTTACAGGAGGGCGAACGATTAATCTACAGTAAAGTTAAAGAGTGTTTTGACAAACATTTCATAGGCGAACATAATGTTATATTCGAAAGGGCCAGATTTAACATGCGGAAACAAGAGCCAGGGGAAACAGCTGAAAGCTTTATCACAGCAGTCCACAAATTGGCAGAATACTGCAAGTTCGGGACTCTTAGAGATGAACTGATCCGCGATCGCATCGTAGTAGGCATAAGAGACGTCTCCCTTTCCGAAAAGCTACAGTTGGACGCAAAACTGACCTTGACTAAAGCTATAAACTTAGTAAGACAAAGTGAGACTGTGAAACAGCAGCAAATGCTGCTGCGCTGCGCTAGCGTCCACGCACACAAAGAGCCTAGTGAGGATGTGCACGCGCTTTCACCTGCACGTAAGAACGAAGGACGCGCACCACAAAGATCTAAACAGATCACGCCTGGAAATTCGTCTGTGTGCTATAAATGTGGGAGATCGCCACCACACACTTGGAAGAACTGTCCTGCCAAGGAGTCTGAATGCAGGAAATGTCACAGAAGAGGACACTTTGCGGCTGTATGCAGATCTAAGCAGCCTGTGCACGAGATGGCAGAGGAAGAGGAACTCTTTCAGGACAGCCTTTTTCTGGGTGAGGTGAAGTCAGACAATACAGGCTGGTACTCAGATATTAAAATGAATGGGGATGTGGTGTATTTTAAACTTGACACAGGTGCAGCAGTGACAGCCATTCCCACCACACTGTATAGTTACAACAGAGACGGCCCTCTACTGCACACCCCTAAAAGACTGTTTGGCCCCAATAACAACAGGATACCCGTGGTAGGACAGATTCAGAGCAGACTTGAATGTAAGGATAAAAATTCCACTCAACCGGTATTTGTCATTGATAACTTGGCCAGGCCACTACTGGGCTTACCAGCACTCACAGCATTACACCTTGTCGAACGAATTGAGGAAATTAACACGCTGGGTGAGAAAGAGGACTCAGGAATGATCTTCAAAAATACATTCCCAAAGGTGTTTACTGGATTAGGGAGACTCAAGGGTAATTATCACATCCGCCTGAAAGAGAATGCTGTCCCCTATGCTCTGACCACTCCTCGTCGTGTGCCAATCCCCTTAACAAAAAAAGTAAAAGAGGAACTGAAAAGAATGGAAGAAATGTGGGTAATCTCAAAGATAGAAAAACCTACTGAGTGGTGTGCCGGTATGGTTGTTGTCCCAAAACCCAATGGTACAATTAGAATTTGTGTTGACCTCACCAAGCTCAATGAGGGCGTATGCAGAGAAAGGCATATACTACCATCAGTGGACCAGTCATTAGCACAGCTGGATGGCTCACAAGTTTTTACAAAACTTGATGCACGTAGTGGGTTTTGGCAGATACCCTTAGCACAACAGAGTAGAGAGCTCACAACATTTATCACCCCTGTTGGCCGTTTCTGTTTCAATGTCTTACCTTTTGGGATCAACTCAGGTCCAGAGCATTTTCAGAGACGCATGTCCCAGCTCTTAGACGGACTACAAGGGGTTATATGTCATGCAGATGATGTCCTGGTGTGCGGAGAGAATAGGGCAGAACATGATAAGCGACTCACAGCTGTTTTGTCACGACTTCAGGAGGCAGGTCTAACGCTAAACGAAAAATGCACCTTTGCACAGCCTGAGGTTTTGTTTGTGGGACATAAAGTTAGTGCAGCAGGCATTGAGCCTGACCCCGAGAAAATCAGAGCCATCACAGACATGCCCATTCCACAGAACACGGCAGATGTTAGACGTTTCTTGGGGATGGTCACTTATGTGGCAAAATTTATTCCTCAGTTTGCCGATTCTACCAAACCACTCCGGGATCTGCTGGTAAAGGACAATGACTGGACATGGGGTCATATGCAGCACACAGCCTTCGACAGACTCAGAAAGGAGCTAGCATCACCAACAGTGTTGGCTCAATACAGACCACAAGCCAAGACAAAAGTGTCCGCTGATGCATCATCCTTTGGCCTCGGGGCTGTCCTTGTACAGAGGCAGGATAACATAGAGTGGCGTCCAGTCGCCTACATTTCCCGGAGCCTATCTGAAACGGAGCAGCGTTATGCCCAGGTTGAAAAGGAGGCACTGGCTGTCACCTGGGCCTGTGAAAGGTTGAGCTCATACCTAATTGGACTACAATTCACAATAGAGACAGACCATAAACCCCTCATTGTCCTGTTAGGGACAAAAGCATTGGATGACTTGCCTCCCAGAATTCAGCGATTCCGCCTTAGACTGCTCAGGTTTACATACAGCATAGTACACGTACCAGGAAAGGCCCTCATTACAGCAGACACACTGTCCAGGGCTCCAATAAGGAGCCCACTGACATCGGAAGAAGCACAGCTGGAGGGGGAGGTGCAGGTCTTCATTAACACAGTACGTGAAAGTTTACCTGCATCCCCGTCTAAGCTTCAACAGATAGCAGAACACCAGCAGCAGGATGTCATCTGCAGCCAACTAATACTACAGTGCAAGAGAGGGTGGCCACGACAAGAGGAGCTGCCCCAGCTACTAAAACCCTATTGGGTCCACCAAAGTGAGTTACACATGAATGGTAATATCTTGATGAAAGGGCAACGCATTGTCATACCAGAGACATTGCAAAGCGAAATGCTTGCCCGAATACATGAAGGACATATGGGCATAACAAAATGCAGATTGAGGGCTCAACAGTCTGTGTGGTGGTTGGGACTGAGTGCTGAAATCACTAAAATTGTGGCCCAGTGTGAGATTTGTGCTAAGTATCAACGCCTACAACCAGAACCAATGATACCTTCAGAGCTGCCTAAGCGGCCTTGGCAGAAAGTTGGAGCAGATATGTTTTACTGGGACAATGACTCTTATTTACTGGTAGTAGACTACTATTCTCGATACATTGAAATAATAAAGACCCTAATAACCACATCAGCGGGGGTCATCAATGCCCTGAAATCAATTTTTGCTAGGCATGGTGTGCCTGAAATACTTATAACTGATAATGGACCTCAGTTTTCTGCAAGTTCCTTCTCCTCTTTTGCCACAGATTACGATTTCGGACATGTGACCAGCAGCCCATACTTTGCACAGAGCAATGGGGAGGCAGAGAGGGCTGTGAAAACAGTCAAAGGCATCTTGAAAAAGAACGCAGACCCATACAGGGCCTTGCTGGCGTACCGGGTTACACCGCTGCATCAAGGACCTTCACCTGCAGAACTCCTAATGGGCAGGAGGCTGCGCTCACCTTTGCCCGTTTCACCTGGTCAACTCAAACCACGGTGGCCAAACAGGAAAGCTTTTGCAGAGAAGGACAAACGTTTGAAACATGCTCAGACAGTTACCTATAACTACAGACATAGAGCTTCTGCCAGACCAGAACTAAAAGCAGGTCAGAGAGTCTGGATTACAAACACGCAGGAGCCTGCTACAGTACTGAGAGAAGCTGACACTCCTCGGTCCTATGTAGTGGAGACAGATTCAGAGGAAGTGAGGAGAAACAAAGCACACCTCAGACTTTTACCAGATTTACAAACCCCTCCACAGGTTGTGGAGGACACGGAACAGCAGACAGCGGAACCAGAAGAGAGGACGGGGGAGAGGAGTCAAAGAGCTCACCTAAAGAGGGAAGTTAAAGCCCCAGGGTGGCTTAAAGACTATATAACCTAGAAGAATAGGGAACGGTTATAAATGTTATCTTGTTCAGTTGATAACTGTATTTCATGCCACTTTGTTATAGTTCTACTTTGGGGAAGGGGAGATGTAGTATGGTCCCTTTGGCGTTCCATACAGGGGATTGGGGGTGTCCCGGTGTGTACATGAGGAAAGAGTTCAGTCTGAGTAAAGATGCCTGTCGGCTAAATAGCTACAGTGGTGTGGATATTTATTGCAGTAATACAAAACACTACAGAATCCACAAGGGAAAAGGAAGAGGGGCAGGCCAAGAAACAGCTGGCGCCGTGACCTAGATGCGGATGTGAAGAGGTCGGGGTACACATGGGGACAACTGGAAAAGATGGCCCAGAATCGCGATGACTGGAGAGCACTTGTTCGTGGCCTATGCCCAAAGTTGGGTGGTAAGGCGTAAGAAGAAGAAGACATATAAATGCACATAACATAAAATTTTACTCCAGAGATGTTTTTCGTTGTGCGTGTAAGCAGCAACATACTTCACCTAAAACTTGATATAATCGCTTTCAAGAGAGCCGAAACAGAAATAAAAACATTTTATATTAATTTAAGTTTTACAGGACAACGTATGTTAAAGTTTGTAATTTAAGTCACATTCTTGTGAGGATTAAAGCAGGTTCCAGATCCTGGATAGCTCAGTCGGTAGAGCATCAGACTTTTAATCTGAGGGTCCAGGGTTCAAGTCCCTGTTTGGGCGAGTTGCTTCTTACTGCATTAGGTAAGCGGTAATGTCCCGTACTACATGGTTTATTTAGAATGATGAAGAATTTGTACTTTGTGAGATGTTTGTAAGTAAAATAGCATGTACTTCATCAGCTTGAAATAATAGCACACTGTATGTGTAACATGTTCTCCACACCATCTAGTTGTACGTCCAGCTGTTTCAAACAGATTGTAGTAAAAAGAGCACCGTTTAAATCTATATTTATGTGCAGCCTAATAATGCACTGAGTTTTAGATATTAATACCCACATATTTTATGTTGAATGACATGCATCATAATTTTAGTTTTTGCTTCACGGAGCCGCTTTGTTATTGCACTGCACTAAACAGTTGGTATATCCTGCACTATTTTGGCCCTTTCATAATGCAGCATCAACGCTCTGTTAGTACATTACAATTTACAAAGGTTAAAGGAGGGTCTTTCATCAGGGGAATTAGCTCAAATGGTAGAGCGCTCGCTTAGCATGCGAGAGGTAGCGGGATCGATGCCCGCATTCTCCAGGTTTTAAATTTATGTAGAGAAACAGATGGACTACAGTCAGTAATTGTAGAACTACAAAGTGCTTCTATATGGTAAGTGGAGCTGATAAAATGAACAGTGAGTTTAGAAACAAAGAGGTTTTTTTAATGTTATGTTCTAACCTGTAATAAATTAGGTGGAGGTGGAGGCAAACCGCAAATTACAGAAACAGTGGCCACATTTCATGTAAATCACGCTGACCTGTTAGAATGAGGGGCGATGTACCAGTATGCACTGTGCGAACAACTGGTAGATCGCGATCGACGTATTGGGCACACCTGATGGATAACAACTGTACTTTTGGTAACCCCTTTGGTGTCCTTCTAAGGAATTGCTCCTGATAACTAGGGCTGGACGATATGGCTAAAATTTATATCACGATATAACTCCTAATTTCGGTCGATACGATATAATTCCGATATCGATATGAATAACACAAATGTCAGAAAAACTGCAAAAAACACCAAAATTGGATGGCGGTACCTGCAAACCTCTTTTCTGGTTTCTGGCAAGAAATACAAGCTGAATACACCACTGAATTAGTCCTTCATCTCTTATCAGCTATTTCGTCTGCTTCTTTTTCAACTGTGGACAGTGGCGGAGCCGGACAATTTCCATAGGGGTGGCAAGACTGAGACCATTGCTCACACAGGGGTGGCACAGAAACTGTCTGATACCTTATTTTTGTATGTGGCTAGTAGCTGTTGATCTAGTAGTGTTTTGGTCACTCACTCGTTTACCTATGGCAGTGAGTACCATGTAGAATTACATCAAGCCTAGCATAATAAGCTTTTTATTTTTTCTCATTTTCCCTGTGAAAAACTAAAATATAGCCTATAACCTTAACAGAATTTCAAAGATATTCCTTTGCAATACTTGATCATTTGATTGCAAACTTGTGTGTACTGATGAGACTTATTTGAACCCCAGAACAGGCCAGTGTGAATGCATGGAAAACATGTATCATGTTCTTTCTTTCAAGAACATGATACATTCTGACCAACACTATTAAGCCAAATCAGCATTGAAAATTAACTTTACTTTTAGTAGCCTTCTACAATGCTGGGGCTTCTTAAAACTGAATATTCTCTTTTCAATAGAAGTGTTATTTAAATGCTATTAAATAGTTTTTGGGAAAAAAAACCGCCCAATTAGGAGGAAAACCGCCCAATCTGGCAACAGTGGAACGCAAATATCCCGTTGGTGCTTTTACTCGTAGCGCGGCACAACTAATAAGAAGTAGTAGTAATAACTGGTATTGGTACTCAGTAGTATTAGTACTCAGTAGTACTACTTCTTCTGTAATTGTGTTGGTGGTTGACATTTATGTTGAGTGTGTAACTGCACTGTTTTGATGGAGAACTACTCGCTTGCGGTGCGCTGTTGAATTGCGTCCCTGTGGGAACACCTGCGAGCAGAAATGCTTCCGCAAAAAAGTAACACGGGCAAAGCGCGCTGACGTTATGCATATCGATCGAATTTGTTTAAAAATCATATCACCGTTATTGAAACATTTTCTATCGCGATATATATCGATATCGAATTATTGTCCAGCACTACTGATAACTTTTATTGTTTATTGAAACACAACATTTCCATCACAGATCTGCTTCAAAATTTGTAAGGTCAGTTATCAGATCTTGTATTTCTAAATTAAACTGTAATGAGTGACATTATGAGCTTTAATTAACATATCCTTCTGAGACAGAGCAATTCATTTTTGTCCCCTGTGGGAACATGTGTCCGAGATCTCTAACACAAGCACCATTGATGCAATCCATTTAAGTACTACTGTACTTTATAGAGTACACCCTGGGCTTTTTAGTAATGTCACATTTGTGGGTGTGTGGCAGCTCATGATCTTTCTTGTAATCTTTTCCTAATAATCAAATAGTTTTAAAAGATTAAAAAAATGTACAGCAATTTTATTCAATGTCCTTTGTAGTGGACAGCAGGACTTTCTACCTACCCCCTGTTTTTAGCCTATTTCTATACAAGGAAGCAGAAGGCTAAGTAAGACAGAGAAGATTTTATTACAAATTTATGCAGGAGAGTCAGATTTAAGGGGAGGCTTGGTGGGTCGCACTGTCACCTCACAGCAAGAAGGTCCTGGGTTCAAGCCCCAAGCGGGGCGCTCTGTGTCCTTTCTGTGTGGAGTTTGCATGTTTTTCCAGTGTCTGCGTGGGTTTCCTGGGGTTAATTGGAGACACTGAATTGCCCTATAGGTGAATGGGTGGGGTGTGTGTGAGTCTCCCCTGCAATAAGACACACACAGCAGCGCTTCTGGAGTTTTTAAACACTGTTACTGCTGGACTGACAATAGTCCACCAACCAAAAACATCCAGCCAACAGCGCCCTGTGGGAAGCGTCCTATGACCACTGATGAACGTCTAGAAGATGACCAACTCAAACAGCAGCAATAGATGAGCAATCGTTTCTGAATTTACATCTACAAGGTGGACCAACTAGGTAGGAGTGTCTAATAGAGTGGACAGTGAGTGGACATGGTATTTAAAAACTCCAGCAGCGCTGCTGTGTCTGATCCACTTATACCAGCACAGCACACACTAACACACCACCACAGTGGTAGCCTAGTGGGTGGAGCTTTGGGCTATTACCCAGAATTGGCGGTTTAAATCCAGGCTCTGCTATGCAGCCACTGTTGGGTCCTTGCCCTTAACCCTGTCTGCTCCAGGGGTGCTGTACGATGGCTGACCCTGCACTCTGACCACAGAGTCCAAACAAGCTGGGATATGCAAAGAAATAATTTATTGTACTATGTCTATGACAAATAAAGTATGTCTATATCTTTATATCTACCATGTCACTGCAGTGCTGAGAATCATCCACCACCTAAATAATACCTGCTCTGTGGTGCTCATGTCAATAATTGTAGAACTTCAAAGTGCTCCTATATGGTAAGTGGAGCTGATAAAATAGACAGTGAGTGTAGAAACAAGGAGGTGGTTTTAATGTTATGGCTGATTAGTGTAAACTTACACACTGTTGTATGTGCTTGCATGACTGTAGGACGCGTTTTCAGTGCATTACCGTAATATCCGTAAAATGTGTCCTTGCGATTTCAGTGCAGAAAAGTTTGTGTAGAGACTGCAGCAGCGGATACTGTGTTTGTTTAGAAATTGTGGTCATACTTTTTTCAACAAGGTAAGTTTATTAAAATAAACGTTTTTTGTATATTAGCTTCTGGATATTTTCGGATGCTACGGACAAAACTGTGTTGTACTGCTATGATGATACGACTATGTTCCAAACCCTTTTAGACTCTTCCTGGGATGTCAGAGATACCACTTTCGCCCACACCGACTAAGATCCAACTGATCAAATTATGTTTTTTGGGTGGACCATTCTTAGCACTGTAACGGCACTAGCATGTTAGGGTGTGTTTTCTCTGGTATGAATGTATTAGGTACAGCCTTCTTGTTGGGTTTTTAACTGACTGCATTATTTATTAAGAACTCAAACCCGGTTTGTGCTTGTTGTAGGCTATTCAATCGTCCACTAGATGGCATAACATGAATCCAGTTAATATTGCGTTGGAAAGTTTCATTGCATGCTGATCGGTGTGGAATACAACTGATGTACTGTATGTAGCACTAAGAAGTGGAACGCCTTTTCAGAAGAGTTGAAGCTGTTATAGCTGCAAAGGGTGGGCCGACATCATATTAAACCCTTTGGATTAAGAATGGGAGTCACTCAAGTTCATATGCATGTGAAGGCAGATGAGTAAATACTTTTGGCAATAAAATATTTTTATATTAATTGAAGTTTTACAGGACAACGTATGTTAAAGTTTGTAATTTATGTCACATCCTTGTGAGGATTAAAGCAGGTTGCAGAGTCTGGATAGCTCAGTCGGTAGAGCATCAGGGTCCAGGGTTCAAGTCCCTGTTTGGGCAAGTCATTTATTAATGCGTTTTGTAACCGCTTACACAACGCATTAATAAATGACTTGCCCAAACAGGGATGTTCTGTACTACATGGTTTATTTAGAAAGTTGAAGAATTTGTACTTTGTGAGATATTTTCAAGTGAAATAGCATGTACTTGATCAGCTTGAAATAATAGCACACTGTATGTGTAACATGTTCTCCACCCCAAGTAGTTGTACGCCCAGCTGTTGCAAACAGACTGTAGTAAATAGAGGACCGTTTAAATCTATATTTATGTGCAGCCTAATAATGCTAATAATGCAATATCTAAGAGTTTTAGATATTAATACCCACATATTTTATGTTGAATTACATGCATTATTATTTCAGTCCTTGCTTCACAGAGCTGCTTTGTTATTGCACCGCACTAAACAGTTGGTATATCCTGCACTATTTTGGCTCTTACATAATGCAGCATCAACGCTCTGCTCTGTTAGTACATTACAAAGGGTAAAGGTGGTTTCTTCGTCAGGGGAATTAGCTCAAATGGTAGGGCGCTCGCTTAGCATGCGAGAGGTAGCGGGATCGATGCCCGCATTCTACAGGGCAGAAACATTATGATCATTTAAGGGCATCACGTAATATGAAACTCGTTGCGTCATTGCTTACTGAAACGCAGCATCAAAAATCAGGTCAGTCTGTACGTGTTACAAAGACATTTAGGCTCTATAATTAATCGTTTTGTTTGACTTTTTTAAATTGACAAACATGCAATAACTTTTAATTTTCGAAATTTGTAATGTCTCGTATTTTTAACACCACTTTTTTGTATCGTTACGTGACCTTTTGATTGTTTATTAAGTGAACTGCTTGGTAAAAGATGAACCGCTGATATTCACAACATTCCCTTTTAAAATGCAGCATCAACACTTAAGTCTGTCAGTGTTACAAAGACTTTTTTTCAGTTCGTCCTAAAGGCTGAGATGAACGTTTTAAATAAACTGAGTCTGTGATGGTTTAAAAGCAACACATAATATAGAAAAGAGTACATGAGCTGAAACACTTGAAGGCAAAACGGAATATGAACTCGTTGCGTCATTGCTCACTGAAATGCAGCATCAAAAATCAGGTCAGTCTAGGTTCGACTACTGGCTGACTTGGTTACCTTATGACTTTTTGGTCTCTTTATGGGTATGGGAAGTGGTCATTATTGTAGCGTAAAAGAGAGATTTGCATTTAATTATTGTTTTATAATTAATAGCTTCACGAGGCACCACCAACATTTAGTTGTTTGGTTAGGCTAAATTGTTTCAAAAAACCTAATTCATAACATATCAGTCCCTTTCTGTTGGGGTAAGTACATAAAGCCGATTATTTTTCTCACCGAAGTAATTAAAACCACAGCGCTAAGTTTTGAATCGTTGTAATGTTTATTAAATTAACAAAACATAACACATATAATGACAGTTAATAAGTAAGTGGCATAACTAAGTGGTAATGATAGCAGTATAAATCTGTAGGCGAACTATAACATGAAATTAGTGTATGATTCAAGAGATTTAGAGCCTGATTGAAGCGTATGCTATTGTAACCCATGTGAAATATGGAGCTACTAAAACCTCAAAAGTCATTTAAGAGGTGTAATTACTTGTCGTCCCCAAAATAGGGCGCAGTGGTAGAAAAAGACTTTACCTTCGTTAGTTTTTCTCTTTTTGGCTTGATAGATCTTGAGAGATTGCTGCAGACCAGCTGAGCAATATTCGGTACAAAATACTACATAATGGTTTAAAATATTGACTTTTAGCATATATTAGAGCTAATAAACTGTTTTTTTTTTGTTTTTTTTTTCAGAGTTCCAGCTATGAACGTGAGGGAGGCGGTTTTCTGTCAAGTAATAAATGTTTGAAACTTCCGTGAGTTTGTTCTGATAGCCTAGCTAGCCACTGTAAAGGAAGAGTACACCTTTCTTTTGAGTTCATACGCTTTTCATTAGAAATGGAAGGAATAAAAAACCAATTGGAGTTATGAGAATGTTCTTTAATGCTTGTCGAAATGATTTAAAAGTAAAGCTATGCTAATCGCTTGCTAGTGGCTAGTTAGCAAGTAGAATTACTAATAGCGTGGTGGAGCCTTAAAGGCACAGTGCACATATTCTGTTAAGTCATTCAGTTTGGTTAGATTGATACATCTTAATTATTTACAGCACAACTGTGCTATGATTGAATATATTTTGGTTATCATAATGTACATATTAATGGAGTTTAGTGATGGTTCAATTCAAATTCATGTTAAAGGGATAATTGCACATGTTACAGCTAAAAAGTTGGAAAAGAGTAGTAATTCATTAGTCTGCTAAAATACCAATACTGAAGGGATGTATGGTAATTCCTTACATGTTAAATGTCAATGTTGCTGTGATGTATGAATGTTAATTAATCATTTGTAGTCAAGGTGCATCCTTAGTTTTTGTACAGTTATAAGATGTTCTGAAATGAAGAAAATAACTTAATGAGATCTCATTTTAGGGAACATAAAAGAATAGGAGCATTCATTGTTCTGCACTATCTGTGTAGATTGGTTTTTCTTAGACGCACAGAAAGACTTAGAGAATTGTGATGGCGAGCCCAGCCCTGTGAAACTGTTGATGGTCGTAGAAGCGGTGTGGCCTACCGTTTACAGAAGACTCCGGATATATCAGAGTTTTTGCCCAGGACCAGATAAGAACCTACTCACACTATTTACTCTACCTGGGTAAAACAGCCATAGGAAAATACCTTTAATACACACATTCAAGGACTAGAACTTAATTTTTGAATCTATACCTCTTTAAATATAAGGAGTGGTATTGAATTGAAGATCTCTTGCACTTAACATAATTCCTATTAGCTATTTCATTTCTTTATTTCTAAGGTTTTTTTTGCAGCACTGTATGTGATATTTCATTGCTTGTGTGGCAATAAATGTGTTAGCTGTTTAACTTCACCTTAACTCCTCTCTTGATTTCAAAGTATACCGCTGTTCGAACCTAGTTAAATGTTAGTGCCTTTTTGTTACTGTTATTAGCAAGTGTAGGTGCTACACTATCAATTATTAGTAGAAACAAATTAAACAGGGTAGCGAAGCCAACAATTCACTGTGAGCACCTGAAAAACGTGTACCTGTCCGCTGAAGGAAAACTGCAGGGGAGGGTCCGGAGCCGAATCACCTCAACGTCGGTCGGTTTCTCTGTTCAGGCCCTGATTCATGAACAAATGGCTTTGTCTGCCAGCAGAGCTAATCCCAGGCTCCGCGACACAGCGACCGTTGGTTCAAAGTTGTTCAAATCGGACTGAAGCGCTTCCCTTTCTTTGTCTTTGCCAGTGCTGTGCTTGCAGTTTCCCATACGGTCCAGCGGTCAAGATTCCTGGTTTTCACCCAGGCAGCCCGGGTTTTACTATTTTTTGCCTATTAGTTCCTCTGCGCCTTGTTGCTGTTGCTCAAGCGTCTTGTTCTGTTGGAACTATGACTGCAGTCTATCAGGGAGCAGCTGACATGAGCCACCAGTGACTGACCGCTGGGAAGCCGTGATCGTATAGTGGTTAGTACTCTGCGTTGTGGCCGCAGCAACCCCGGTTCGAATCCGGGTCACGGCACTGTCCTTTTGTATGCCATGCTTGGAAGGTTTCTATGCTCTCCTCCTTTTTGTCTCTCTAACTCCTTGTGTATGGTTCTCTGTACCCCAGATCCAACAATGCAGCTCTGGTCAAGGTGACAAAGGCTTGTCAGAGTGGAAAGAAGTGGCTGATGATGGCGTCAGCTGGTGCTGAGCCTTGCTGTTTCCCATATGGTCTTTTTTTTATTTATTGGCCTACGGCTCGATCTCGATCCATGGCGACTTGATGGATGAACGATCTGTAGGAATATTGATCCTGTGCAAGTCTAGATAGGTCCACCAGGGTCTTCTTTGCCGTTACTGTGATTGTGTCGAGCCATCGAGTTGCTGGTCTTCCTCTTCGCCTTGTTCCTTCTATTCTTCCGACCATGATGTCCTTCTCCAGTGATCGCTCTCTTCGTATGATGTGTCCAAAGTAGGCAAGTCGTAGCTTAGTGATCCTTGATTCAAGTGACATGTCTGGCTTGATTTGTTCCAAAATTGATTTGTTTGTTCTTCTGATCGTCCAAGGTATTGATAACATCCTTCTCCAACACCACATTTCGAAGGCGTTGATTCTTCTTCTGTCTTGTTTCTTTATCGTCCAGGTTTCACATCTGTACATTACCACAGAGAAGACTAAACTATGTACAAGGCGTATTTTCGTCAATTGTGAAATGTTCCTCGATTTGAAGACCTTGTCCAGTGACTTCATTGTTGATTTCCCCATACCTATTCTCCGTCTGATTTCCGGTGTCATTTCCGCATCTTGAGTGATCAACGCTCCGAGTAGGTTGTAGTCCTTTACAACTTCCAGTTCGTCGCCATCCATCTCAAATGTGTCCCGGTCGTATCTGGCAGTAGTCAATATCTTTGTCTTCTTTGTGTTGAGTAACAGCCCCATGTTCGAGCTTTCCAGCTTGATGCTCCGTAATAAGTCCTTCATTCCATCTGCACTTGTTGTTATCAGAGTTGTATCATCTGCATATCTAAGATTGTTGATGATTCGTCCAGCAATTTTAATTCCTTCTTCTTTTTCAGTTAGTCCAGCCTTCCTGAAAATGGCTTCTGCGTACAAATTGAAGAGAAATGGCGACAGGATGCATCCTTGTCTACTTTGAACCATGCCGTGTCGCCGTGTTCTGTTCAGACTGTTGCTTCTTGGTCGGTATAAAGGTTCCTAATGAGGCTGATCAGATGGCTCGGCACACCCATATCCTTCATGGTAATCCAAAGTTTCTGGTGATCAACACAGTCAAAGGCTTTACTGTAATCAATGAAGCAAAAATAAATCTCCTTGTTGTATTCTTTGGCCTTTTCCATTATCCACCTAATGTTAGCAATCACATCTCTTGTACCTCTGCCCCTCCTGAATCCTGCTTGTTCCTCCGGCAGCTCTCTGTCAAAGTAAGGCTTCAACCGTCTTTGTAAGATCTTCAGTAGTATTTTGCTGGCATGATGTATGAGCGCAATAGTACGATAGTTTCCACAGTCAGTAACATCTCCCTTCTTCGGAATAGGAATAAACACTGATCTTGTCCAGTCCTTGGGCCATTTACCAGTTGTCCATATCTGTTGACACAGGCATGTGATTACATCAACTGCTGCTTCAGAAGACTTTATTAGCTCTAGTGGAATATTGTCACATCCAGGCGCTTTGTTGTTTGACAGAAGTGTAATCGCAGCGATGACTTCATCTTTCAGGATGTTTGGCTCTCTATCATTGCCAGTCTCCATTTCTTCCCATATCACTGAGTCGTTCTTATAGAGGTGCTCCGTGTACTCTTTCCATCTTTTCTTGATCTGTTCTGGCTCAGTTAGTTTGTTCCCATTGGCGTCTTTTAGCATGCCCACTCTTGGTTGAAACTTTCATCGTATCTCTTTGATCTTTAGGTATACCTTCCTGGTCTTTCCCTTCAGATGTTCACTTTCTATCTCTGTACATATCTTTTGGTAATAAAGTTCTTTGTCTGTTCGAATGGCTCTCTTTAGTCTTTTACTGATGTTGTCCCTGGCCTGCTTGTTACCTTTTGCCTTTGCCCTTCGTCTTTCTTCAATGATCTTTAGAGTCTCTTCTGTTATTCACGGCTGCTGGGGTCTTTTCTGTCTCTTGTTTATTGACTTGCTAGCTTCTTCGGTAATAATAGTCTTTATATGTGTTCCTCAGGCTTATTTTCATCCGTGTCCAGAGATGTGAACCGGTTGTGCAGACTATTCCAGAAAACTTCAGGTATTTTGGTCAAGTCAAAGTTAGGATCAGCCTGTTGTCTAGTCCGTTTGTGCAGCTTGACTCTAATTTTTGATGTTAAAAGTTCATGATCAGTTCCACAGTCAGCTCCTGGCTGTGTTTTCACGGTAATGATAGACGACCTCCATCTTTGGCGAACACATACTGTATGTAGTCAATCTGATTCTTATAGGCCCCATTTGGTGATGTTCATGTGTAGAGTCTCCTTTTGTGATGTTGAAAGAAAGTGTTCATGATGGACAGTTGATTTTTTGTACAAAAGTCAATTAATCTTTCTCCAGCTTCATTTCGTTTGCTAAGTCCAAACTTTCCAGCAGCGCTTCTGGAGTTTTTAAACACTGTTACTGCTGGACTGACAATAGTCCACCAACCAAAAACATCCAGCCAACAGCGCCCTGTGGGAAGCGTCCTATGACCACTGATGAACGTCTAGAAGATGACCAACTCAAACAGCAGCAATAGATGAACGATCGTTTCTGAATTTACATCTACAAGGTGGACCAACTAGGTAGGAGTGTCTAATAGAGTGGACAGTGAGTGGACACGGTATTTAAAAACTCCAGCAGCGCTGCTGTGTCTGATCCACTTATACCAGCACAGCACACACTAACACACCACCACAGTGGTAGCCTAGTGGGTGGAGCTTTGGGCTATTACCCAGAATTGGCGGTTTAAATCCAGGCTCTGCTATGCAGCCACTGTTGGGTCCTTGCCCTTAACCCTGTCTGCTCCAGGGGTGCCATACGATGGCTGACCCTGCACTCTGACCCCAGCTTCCAAACAAGCTGGGATATGCAAAGAAAGAATTTTATTGTACTATGTATATGACAAATAAAGTATGTCTATATCTTTATATCTACCATGTCACTGCAGTGCTGAGAATCATCCACCACCTAAATAATACCTGCTCTGTGGTGCTCATGTCAATAATTGTAGAACTACAAAGTGCTTCTATATGGTAAGTGGAGCTGATAAAATAGACAGTGAGTGTAGAAACAAGGAGGTGGTTTTAATGTTATGGTTGATTAGTGTAAACTCCACACACTGCTGTATGTGCTTGCATGACTGTAGGACGCGTTTTCAGTGCATTACCGTAATATCCGTAAAATGTGTCCTTGCGATTTCAGTGCAGAAAAGTTTGTGTAGAGACTGCAGCAGCGGATACTGTGTTTGTTTAGAAATTGTGGTCATACTTTTTTCAACAAGGTAAGTTTATTAAAATAAATGTTTTTTGTATATTAGCTTCTGGATATTTTCGGATGCTACGGACAAAACTGTGTTGTACTGCTATGATGATACGACTATGTTCCAAACCCTTTTAGACTCTTTCTGGGATGTCAGAGATACCACTTTCGCCCACACCGACTAAGATCCAACTGATCAAATTATGTTTTTTGGGTGGACCATTCTTAGCACTGTAACGGCACTAGCATGTTAGGGTGTGTTTTCTCTGGTATGAGTGTATTAGGTACAGCCTTCTTGTTGGGTTTTAAACTGACTGCATTATTTATTAAGAACTCAAACCCTGTTTGTGCTTGTTGTAGGCTATTCAATCGTCCACTAGATGGCATAATATGAATCCAGTTAATATTGCGTTGGAAAGTTTCATTGCATGCTGATCTGTGTGGAATACAACTTCTTGTTCCTCAGCCTTTTGTCCCGTTTTTCGGTTACGGGGTCGGCATTTCCGGCTTCTTCCCTTTTTTTAGGGGTCGCCAGCGGGATTTGGCACAGTTTTTACGCCGGATGCCCTTCCTGACACAACCCTCCCTATTTATCCAGGCTTGGGACTGGCACTACAATGCACTGGTCAGTGCATCCCAGCGGCTAGGTAACTATGGGACAATTCAGTGTCTCCAATTAGCCTAGTGGCATGTTTTTGGACTGTGGGAGGAAACCGGAGCACCCGGAGGAAACCCACGCAGACACGGGGAGAACATGCAAACTCCGCACAGAAAGGACCTGGACCACCCCACCCGGGGATCGAACCCAGGACCTTTTCACTGTGAGGCGACAGTGCTACCCACTTAGCCACCGTGCCGCCCTGTGTGGAATACAACTGATGTACAGTATGTAGCACTAAGAAGTGGAACGCCTTTTCAGAAGAGTTGAAGCTGTTATAGCTGCAAAGGGTGGGCCGACATCATATTAAACCCTTTGGATTAAGAATGGGATTTCACTCAAGTTCATATGCATGTGAAGGCAGATGAGTAAATACTTTTGGCAATAAAATCTTTTTATATTAATTGAAGTTTTACAGGACAACGTATGTTAAAGTTTGTAATTTATGTCACATCCTTGTGAGGATTAAAGCAGGTTGCAGAGTCTGGATAGCTCAGTCGGTAGAGCATCAGGGTCCAGGGTTCAAGTCCCTGTTTGGGCAAGTCATATATTAATGCGTTGTGTAAGCGGTAATGTTCTGTACTACATGGTGTATTTAGAAAGTTGAAGAATTTGTACTTTGTGAGATATTTTCAAGTGAAATAGCATGTACTTGATCAGCTTGAAATAATAGCACACTGTATGTGTAACATGTTCTCCACCCCAAGTAGTTGTACGCCCAGCTGTTGCAAACAGACTGTAGTAAATAGAGGACCGTTTAAATCTATATTTATGTGCAGCCTAATAATGCTAATAATGCAATATCTAAGAGTTTTAGATATTAATACCCACATATTTTATGTTGAATTACATGCATTATTATTTCAGTCCTTGCTTCACAGAGCTGCTTTGTTATTGCACTGCACTAAACAGTTGGTATATCCTGCACTATTTTGTCTACATAATGCAGCATCAACGCTCTGCTCTGTTAGTACATTACAAAGGGTAAAGGTGGTTTCTTCGTCAGGGGAATTAGCTCAAATGGTAGGGCGCTCGCTTAGCATGCGAGAGGTAGTGGGATCGATGCCCGCATTCTCCAAGGCAGAAACATTATGATCATTTAAGGGCATCACGTAATATGAAACTCGTTGCGTCATTGCTTACTGAAATGCAGCATCAAAAATCAGGTCAGTCTGTAAGTGTTACAAAGACATTTAGGCTCTATAATTAATCGTTTCGTTTGACTTTTTTAAATTGACAAACATGCAATAACTTTTAATTTTCGAAATTTGTAATGTCTCGGATTTTTAACACCACTTTTTTGTATCGTTACGTGCAGTGGTGTATAAAGTACCTGAAGGCCGTACTTGAGTAAAAGTACAAGTATCTTACCAGAAATTTACTTATATAGAAGTAAAAGTCACCTTTTAGAATATTACTTGAGTAAAAGTCTAAAAGTATTTGATGTTTAATGTACTTAAGTATCAAAAGTAATTTGATATTGAATGTACTTAAGTATTAAAAGTAGAAGTAAAAGTAAATGCTGTTAGTATAAACTGAAGCGGTCATTTTGAAAAATATGAAGATTGTTCTTTTAAGCCTGTAAACCACCTCAACAACCTTTTTTCTTTCTTCCATCTGAACATGATCTGTGCCAATTCATGATTATAATCAGCTGTTGACATCACCTGTTTAAAATCACGTCATTATTTAGTTGTTTTTTTTTAAGCCTTATTATTAGCTCTAAATTGCCCTGTTCCAACTTTTTTAGAATGTGTTGTAGACTTAAAATGCACGTATGTGTATGTTAAGAATTGTAATGAAGTTGACCAGACAAAACATGAAATATTCTGGGTTCATATAAGATGTCAATGTAAATGTAAGAAAAACTGTCTTTTTTTATTTGCATTTTCTACACGGTCCCATTTTTTGATTCGGGTTGTACATTCAAGTCATAGATATATCTCAACAACCTATAACCACTGAATTTTGCCAGAATTAATTAATCGTAATTAATTATTTAACTGTATTCAAATAATCTTGTTTGGGCCAGATCTACCCCCTGATCGGCATGTGTTAAACTAAAAAAAATATTGGTATTCATATAAAAAAAACAAAACACAATTTCTAACTTATGTCAGCTTGAAGCAGCAGCTGAAAAATCATCCATGAAAAGTTGAAATGTTAAAAACTAGTAAAAGCAAAACAATAATCTTTTAAACATTATTTTATTGTTGAGACCATAAAGGGTTAAAGACGTTTTCCTCAGCACCCATGAATCTTTTCTCTGTCGGTGTAATACAGAAGTTATCTGAGGAAATATTTGTCGGCAGGTGAGTTTTTAAAAATGATGGACACGTCTTCATGTCTGCACTGAATTCTAATGTAATCGAAAATGGTAGCTCGATATCTGAACAATCTCAATGCTAATAATAAAAAATATTATTACATGCTGCGGTTTTACTTTATTAATCATTCTTAACTTACATCAGTGTGTTTGGTGAGGTTGGACCGGGAGCTTCTGATATGCCGGTATTTCCGTGTATTTGGGTGAACAGAGCGACGCGCTTCACTCAGAACGCGAATGTTTGTTTGCACATGCGCAATAATGTGTTTATAACCGCCGATCTAACTTAAAGCGCAGATTCGCCAAACATGCATGCAGTCTGTCACACATCTCACATCATTTAGCTAAAAACAATTCTTGTCGTTTTATTTTGAAGTAACGAGTAACGAATTTACATACGTGAAATGTATCGGATTAAAAGTACACATTTTCTTTAGGAAATGTAGTGGAGTGAAAGTAAAAGTTTTTCTACTCCAGTAAAGTACAGATACTCCAAAAAACTACTTAAATACTGTAACGAAGTATTATTACTTCGTTACTATACACCACTGTAAAACAGCTAGTCGGTGTGGAGAACATGTTACACATGCAGCGTGCAATTATTTCAAGCTTATCAAGTACATGCTATTTTACTTAGAAATATCTCACAAAGTACAAATTCTTCATCATTCTAAATAAACCATGTAGTACAGGACATTACCGCTTACCTAATGCAGTAAGAAGCAACTCGCCCGAACAGGGACTTGAACCCTGGACCCTCAGATTAAAAGTCTGATGCTCTACCGACTGAGCTATCCGGGCTCTGCAAGCTGCTTTAATCCTCACAACCATGTGACTTAAATTACAAACTTTAACATAAGTTGTCCTGTAAAACTTCAATTAATATAAAATGTTTTTATTTCTGTTTCGGCTCTCTTGAAGGCGATTATATAAAGTTTTAGGTGAAGTATGTTGCTGCTTACACACACAAAGAAAAACATATCAGGAGGAGAATTTTATGTTATGTGCATTTATATGTGGCAAAATAAAAAAATCTATAAAAATCAAATTGAGTTAGCAAAGAACCTTGAATTATACTAAACAGTTCTTCAAGTAGAAACAGTTCTAGCAAGAACACAAAAAACCCTAAAGAAACACTTCTTAAGACTTCTTAGTCTTAGTTTTTTATTATTTCAAATGCCATTCATTATTTCAAATGCCATTAATAATTTATAATCACTGATTTGTGAGATATCAGCAGTAGTAGATCATGTTTAACTGGTTTAATATTGTTTAAGCGCTGATTATCGGCTGTTTTTGTGAGTATGTTGGGCGGTTTTCCATCCGAGCCGTGGCCGTTTGTTTTCAAGAGTACATAGAATATAAAGCGTTTTAATTTCACCGTGTATGTATGTATAATGGAGGATTTGAGAAGAGTAAGATAAGCATATCCAAGCATGGCCCTACAAAATGACTCGATATATGAAGGTATGAACATGCATGCAACAGTTGCAGAATGTGAACAGCTTTTATTGTGTAAACGGCATCGAAGTCCTGAACTCAGGTCTAAACTAATGAACTCTGACACACACAAACACACACACATGATGGAATCTGGCACACACACATGATGGACTCTGGCACAAACACACACACACACGATGGACTCTGGCACAAACACACACACACACACACACACACACACATGATGGACTCTGGAACACAAACACGATTGACTTTGACACACACACACACACACACACATACATACACCAACACAGTTACACTCATGCAAACACACACATACACTGACACTAAATTATACGCACACCACAAACAAATACACACACGCAAACACACACACACACACAACAGAACCACACACATAAAAACACACTTGCACGCATGCACACTCAAACACCCATGCATGCATACACACACACACATGATGGACTCTGGTGCACACACACACACATACATACATGATGAACTCTGGCACACACACACACACACACACACACACATACATGATGGACTCTGGCACACACACACATACATACACGATTGACTTTGACACACACACACATACATACACACACCAACACAGTTACACTCATGCAAACACACACATGCACACACACATACACTGACACTAAATTATATGCACACCACAAACAAATACACACAAACACAATCACACACACACCACACACACACACACAACAGAACCACACACATAAAAACACACTTGCATGCATGCACACTCAAACACACACTCACCAACACCCATGCATGCACACACACATACACACATGATGGACTCTGGCACACACACACATACATAATGGTCTTTGCCACACACAAAAACACACACACACATACATGATAAACTCTGACACACACACATACATGATGAACTCTGACACACACACATACATGATGAACTCTGACACACACGCATACACACACATGATGGACTCTGACACACATACACACACATGATGGACTTTGCCACACACAAACACATACATACATGATGAACTCTGACACACACATACATACATACATGATGGACTCATATGTATGAACACACACGCATACACACATGATGGACTTTGCCACACACACACAAACATGCACACACACACATGATGGACTCTGACACACACGCACACACCCATGATGCACTCTGACACACACGCACACACCCATGATGCAATCTGACACACACGCACACACACACGATGCACTCTGACACACACACATACATGATAAACTCTGACACACACATACATGATGGTCTCTGACACACATATACACACACATGATTGACTTTGCCACACACACACATGATGCACTCTTACACACATACATGATAAACTCTGACACACACATACATGATGGACTCTGACACACACACATGATTGACTTTGCCACACACACACACATACAGTACATACATACATGATGAACTCTGACACACACATACATGATGGACTCTGACACACACACATACATGATGCACTCTGACACACACATACATACATGATGGACTCTGGCACACACACACACATGCACACATACACTAACACTAAATTATATGCACACCTCAAACAAATACACACTCGCATCATTATAATCACACACAACAGAACCACACACATAAACACACACTCACACGCATGCACAGTCATACACACACACTCACAAACTCGCACACATGCACACACACACATACACACAGTCACACATACACAAACTAATACTCAACTCTCACAAGCATACATACATACACACACACTTAGACTGTGACACGTAACTACTTGCATATACACACACTTATACACTAACTTACATGCACATACACTAACACGCACACTCACAAACACACACACACACATAAATTCACAAACACTTGCACATAGACATACATACACCAACACACTTAGATTCTGACACACAATCATGCTTACTCACAAACACACACACAGAGACACTTAACTGCACACATACTTACACTGGCACAAAATTACTTACATTATATATATATATATATACACACACTCACATGCACATACACTCACTCACACCCACATACACACAGAATACACACACTTGTACACATGCACAGACACTCGCTCACACACGCACTTGCACATGCACAACACACGACCACACACACATGATCAACACAGTTTGTTCACTGAACTCTGACAACTTAATTACATACAACTACTGTATTGTACAGTGTATCACAAAAGTGAGTACACCCCTCACATTTCTGCAGATATTTAAGTATATCTTTTCATGGGACAACACTGACAAAATGACACTTTGACACAATGAAAAGTAGTCTGTGTGCAGCTTATATAACAGTGTAAATTTATTCTTCCCTCAAAATAACTCAATATACAGCCATTAATGTCTAAACCACCGGCAACAAAAGTGAGTACACCCCTTAGTGAAAGTTCCTGAAGTGTCAATATTTTGTGTGGCCACCATTATTTCCCAGAACTGCCTTAACTTTCCTGGGCATGGAGTTTACCAGAGCTTCACAGGTTGCCACTGGAATGCTTTTCCACTCCTCCATGACGACATCACGGAGCTGGCGGATATTCGAGACTTTGCGCTCCTCCACCTTCCGCTTGAGGATGCCCCAAAGATGTTCTTTTGGGTTTAGGTCTGGAGACATGCTTGGCCAGTCCATCACCTTTACCCTCAGCCTCTTCAGTAAAGCAGTGGTCGTCTTAGAGGTGTGTTTGGGGTCATTATCATGCTGGAACACTGCCCTGCGACCCAGTTTCCGGAGGGAGGGGATCATGCTCTGCTTCAGTATTTCACAGTACATATTGGAGTTCATGTGTCCCTCAATGAAATGTAACTCCCCAACACCTGCTGCACTCATGCAGCCCCAGACCATGGCATTCCCACCACCATGCTTGACTGTAGGCATGACGCACTTATCTTTGTACTCCTCACCTGATTGCCGCCACACATGCTTGAGACCATCTGAACCAAACAAATTAATCTTGGTCTCATCAGACCATAGGACATGGTTCCAGTAATCCATGTCCTTTGTTGACATGTCTTCAGCAAACTGTTTGCAGGCTTTCTTGTGTAGAGACTTCAGAAGAGGCTTCCTTCTGGGGTGACAGCCATGCAGACCAATTTGATGTAGTGTGCGGCGTATGGTCTGAGCACTGACAGGCTGACCCCCCACCTTTTCAATCTCTGCAGCAATGCTGACAGCACTCCTGCACCTATCTTTCAAAGACAGCAGTTGGATGTGACGCTGAGCACGTGCACTCAGCTTCTTTGGACGACCAACGCGAGGTCTGTTCTGAGTGGACCCTGCTCTTTTAAAACGCTGGATAATCTTGGCCACTGTGCTGCAGCTCAGTTTCAGGGTGTTGGCAATCTTCTTGTAGCCTTGGCCATCTTCATGTAGCGCAACAATTCGTCTTTTAAGATCCTCAGAGAGTTCTTTGCCATGAGGTGCCATGTTGGAACTTTCAGTGACCAGTATGAGAGAGTGTGAGAGCTGTACTACTAAATTGAACACACCTGCTCCCTATGCACACCTGAGACCTAGTAACACTAACAAATCACATGACATTTTGAAGGGAAAATTACAAGCAGTGCTCAATTTGGACATTTAGGGGTGTAGTCTCTTAGGGGTGTACTCACTTTTGTTGCCGGTGGTTTAGACATTAATGGCTGTATATTGAGTTATTTTGAGGGAAGAGTAAATTTACACTGTTATATAAGCTGCACACAGACTACTTTTCATTGTGTCAAAGTGTCATTTTGTCAGTGTTGTCCCATGAAAAGATATACTTAAATATCTGCAGAAATGTGAGGGGTGTACTCACTTTTGTGATACACTGTATATAACCAAATATATTATAAAGATGGGGTGTTGGGCTGCTCAGGTGGGCAGCGGTAAGAACACACGCTAGTGCACCAGAGCTAGGATTTCGAATGCATTGTATCAGGGTGGGGTTGAGACGTCAGCTTGAGATGATCTGTCTCGACCTACCACTTAATTACTTAGTACCATGTAGTGACCAATACTTGTGTCTAGTCTTGTCTCCCTTAATTACTTTTTAGTACAACCTCTGGCAAACAGAATGGATGAGCTGCGACTGTGGACCACAACACGTGGGTGGAGGGCGGAGTATAACATCATGATTGAGACGGAGATGTGGCTGAACTGTAACATGGAGCTGGATGGACGAAGCATGTTCAGAGCGGACAGAGTGGCAGTAAACTCCGGTAGGAATCGAGGAGGAGGTCTGTGCATTCATTTTGTTAAAATCATTTGACTAAAATAATGAAAAATAAACAAATGGTGAAATTTTAATGTACACCATCACCTGCAGCGCTGCAGCAGTGAGATCTTCTGCCTTTGTGACATCATTGTGATGACACTGAGTGTTCTATGAGAGCTCAGTTTAGTTGAACCTTCAGTGTTTGTACATCATTTCTCATGATGGCTGCTGAACAGGAGAGACGTGCTACCGACCGTCCTTCTCTAATGCGACGCTTTTTGCGTAGTCTATGTCTGTGCTGGCCGTTCGGTCGAGTTCGTTCTCAGACGTCTTTTCAGGACGTCTGTGGTGGCGAGACCGAACCGGGGGGCAGCGTGGACGCAGAGAACCAGATAGTTATGGAGGGATACTTGTTCAAGAGGGCCAGTAATGTCTTTAAAACATGGAACAGGTTTGTAGAGAGCTAGAACACACGATGAGCAATCATTTAGGTAGAAATGAATGGCTAATTAAACACCTCTAATCATCATAGCAATCGTTTCCTAAATATTGTACATTTTACTGACTCAGACTGATCATCGGCATGTTAAATCAGAATACACGACGATTCAACTCTGGATGATTTAATATGTATTTAATATGTTTATTATATAATAATAAATTATTAATAATAATTTTATATCATTGTATTAGTTACAAGTGAAATCCTGCAGAATTTCAGTACTATGCAGTTGTTTTATTTCTATGATTCCTTTTGTTTCTGTTTCTTTCCTTCAGGCGCTGGTTCCTGATTCAGAACAACCACCTTATGTACAAGAAGAAATCCGGGGTTAGTCACGTGTCCTTTGTCTAAAGTAAAATCAGTAGCAATAGTGGCTTACATCAAAATCAACATAAAAAGGAGAAACTGTTCCTGAACAATCAGTTTTAAAGACTCGTTTGCTAAAGTTTGAGTTGTTTTGCTTGTGCTTTGATTTAAAACTGGAATATTAGAGGTAAAGAAATGTTTGAGAAACCTTTTGTACCCCCAGCAGAATATCACGGTGGTCATAGCTGATTTACACCTGTGCACGGCCAAACACTACAAGAGCATTGGACGCCGTTGCTGCTTCCAGGTGGTTTCACCTACAAAGTAAGTCCAGTGTATCATCAGGCATGAAAATTCATTTTCTTTCTTTATTTATGACACGCTGAAGGGCGTGGCTATGCAAAAGTTCTGCTAAAGAAAGATGATGAATTAAAAAAGGAACATTTTACTCTCTTTATAATAGAAATGACATGAAAACCGGAGTGGAATAAGCACTTTGTTGTGCTGTAGATTAGTGCCATGTTCAGGGTGTGTGTGTGTGTGTGTGTAGGATCTGGGTATTGGAGGCCGATTCAGAGGAGAATAGAGAGGCTTGGATCAGAACCATTCAGAACATGGTTGCTAACACCGATGGTGACAGAACAGACGACTCCATCACTTCCCAATCAGATGAGGTGGTGGATCTGAGCCCAAAACAGGAAGGATCCAGTAGCTCCTCTGAATCACGAGGATCCCAACACACAGAGAGAGACTCACTACGTCCACGATCCGCTTCTGGAACTTCAGGTGGGTTTGAAACTCCAGTCTAACAATAACTGCTCTCACTGAGAGCTACCAAAAAAAAGTAGTAAGTACACACTACAGCAAGTCGACTAGAAAACCATTTTTTTCCAGTACACACTACAGCAAGTCGACTAGAAAACCATTTTTTTATTCAGAGCTAAATTTACTAGGTGAAAGGTTTTGAGTGAATGAGTGCAGTGATTTAGAAAAGAATCCAGTTCAGGTTTGATTTAGAACAATTTTCTAGGAAAGATTCACTCTGTGATTGTTTGAAAGTCGATGTAAAATGCTGATACTAACACAAAACACGTCTTTTAAGTCGAGAGCATTGACGGTACAGTTGGAGGGACCTCACACATCGAAGATAGCCCGGAGGAACTGAGCACCAGCACTTCCTCCAGCAACTTCATCCACACAGGTCAGCCAGAACTTTACTGAACCATTCAGTGATATTGTGAACTGGTAAGATTTAATGATAAAACATTTGTAACGTATGACTCTGTAAAGCTCTGTACACTTGTTGTACTTCTGATGTGTTAGAGATCATTTACTGACAGCGATTAAATGACATTTGTGTGAACAACAGCTGGTGAGAAGAGCACGACTACAGGAAAGCACTCTGTACAGAGAGGAAGCGCTCCTTCCAAAGGTCTGTCCAGCCTCACACCTTTCATAGAACAAATATTTTCTAGAGCTTAAATCATGCTGCTCGTGAGTTTTTTATTGAGTTTTTTACTTTTACTGAGGAGTTTCTATCAGATTAACAACACGTCCTGTTTTACAGAGTGCTTCGATAGCCTGTACGGAGTCGGAAAGCTTCTGGGCAAAGGAGGCTGCGGTTCTGTGTTTGCAGGACTTCGTAAGGCAGATGGAAAACAGGTGAGATATTTACTCGGCTCTGCTCAGTGACACGAGAATTGTCGATCATTACAAAGCTGCTTTGATCTTAAGATCCACATTGACTACGCATGTCATCAAACTTGTAGTTAAAACGCGAACAGCTCTTTTGGTTACTGTTGGCCCGTAATATTCATTCCTGATTTTAATGGTTTTGTTTTGCATGTTTTAATAGGTTGCTATTAAGATTGTGCTGAAGAGTGGCTGTGACAGATTCATCACCATTGTAAGTAACATTTGTTTCACTTGTGAAATATTGCAAAGATGCAACAGCCATATAAAAAAAAAACCTTATCTTATAAACATGATGCATTAAAATGCAAAATAGCATCAAATGTAACCGCCACTCTGCCTACTGACTACCAATTCCAACCCCATGTTAACCATGTCTGCTCAAATGTTAGCCTGGTAAGAAGAACGGTCTCCCTGTAGAGGTGACGTTGATGCTGATGGTGTCCGAGCCACCTCGCTGTGAACACGTCCTGGAGCTCCTGGAATGGTTCGACATGCCCGAGTGCTACGTCTTGATCCTGGAGCGACCCGCCCGCTGCATGGACCTCTTCAAATACCGCAGGAACGGCTCACTTCCCGAACGTCTGGCTCAGGTCATCATGTGGCAGGTGGTTCTCGCCACCCGTCATTGCCGTAATCGCGGCGTTCTCCATCGGGATATCAAGGAGCAGAACCTTCTGGTCAGTTTCGACACGTTAGAGGTCAAGCTCATAGACTTTGGCTGTGGGGACTTGCTCAAGTCGACACCCTACAGACGTTTTGCAGGTAATTGTACCTCGGAGGTCAGTAGCTATGAAACACAGATGACAGCGATCGCATAGGAAAGCCGTGTGTGTGAACCGTTTCTCGCACTTTTATTCAGGCACCATACTATACGCCCCACCTGAATGGATCGAGGAAGGTAAGTATCATGGTTGCGCTGCAACGGTGTGGAGTCTGGGCGTCCTTTTGTTTATTTTAGTGTGTGGAGAGCTGCCATTCTGGAATGAGAGGGAGATCGCTGCTGGACATCTGATCTTCAAAGCTGGTGTGTCTAAGGGTAAGAAAATGCAGAAACATAAGAAGCATGTCTCTTATCGTTTTTTTTTTTAAAGTGATGTTAAATAGTTTCTATTACAATATTGTAACGACCCGATCACTGCACGCACAGCCTGCCGTCATCTGATAAGACGCTGCCTGGCCAAGGATCCGAATGAGCGACCCAGCCTCGAGATGATCCTGGAGCACAACTGGTTTTCAGAGATCCTTAGGAACTAAGTCCAGGTCAGTCAGAACACATAAGGATAGACCTAAATGGATTTAGCTAAGAGTCTGTGTTAGCATATAGGCCAGATCACATGTTGCAATGAATCATCGTTGCATTTTGCTAATAACATCAAAGACACTAGGTTAGTAATTGGTGTGTAAAGAACTTTTAACCAAATACAATCATACATTTTTTATAGCTATAACAACAATTCCTCATGTCAAACTGTTTTTTCCCCCTTTTCTTTACTCTACAGGCACCTGTATGGGTTTGTAGCAGACGGATCATGGGTGAGCATATCGGAGACTAAGCAATGACTAAATGTGTATGAACAAAACCGTCCACTGTTTGCTTTCATGTAATGTCAAAGTAATCTGAGAGCATGAACACCAGAAAACACAACAGGAGTGATTTGGAGATCAGCATCATTTTGTGGATCAGCTTGACGAGTCAGTCGACTGAATAATACTGAAGTTTTTCAAGCTGCTTTTCATCCGTTTCCCCCCTTAGATAATTATTAGCTTAACATCCCCTTAACACATGATGGAAATCAATCTCACATTATGTTTTCACCACCACAGCACAGGTCTGCTACAAGAACACATCCAGAGGTTTTTAGCTGAGGTTCAGATCACCTCCATTCCTCAGCACCGTGTACATACCACGCCAGATCAGAAAGGTGAGTGCTGGGAGAAAGTGGTTTAGGCAGTTAGGAGTTTAACATAATACAAACATCAATGATTGATATGGGTGTGTGTGTGTGTTCTGGGTAATTGCCTTATTGAAAGCCCCATCAATGAACAAGTCTAACCTACTGGAAGAAGCAACCAGATCAGATTTGGGCCTAAGCACCTTGATACCTGGTAGAAGATGAAATGACTGAGTCACCACAACAATCTACGGTGGGTGTCTGGGAATGGATCCTGCAGACTTTTAACACATGTGTATTGTGCCTTGATTGAAGTTGATGGTAATTTAACGGTCAGTACATTGTTTTGCGTCTTTACAGATCAACGACCACGTCTGTCATCCAGAAAGCACTTTGACCTTCTCTGTGGTGGTGTATGAGACAAGAGATAAAACAAAACCAATAAAATATTGAATAAAACTGTGTTTGTACTGGCGTGTGTATTTTCTTTACCCACTTTATGACTTGCACAACACAGGAGAGCACATTTTATAAAGAATTGATGCAGAAATGTAGATGAATCCTAAACAAGTTTGGAATGACCTTTTCCTGCAGCTGTAGTTTTGTACAGCTGAGAACGTATGGATATAAAAAATGATCAAAATGACCCTCTACAATTAGACACATTTTGCCCAGCAACATTCCAGAAAACCAGACTTCACTCACTAAATCACTAAAGTACTTTATTTAAACCAGAGGGTCTAATGTCATGTAACAAAAAGCTTTTTCAAAACTGATTTCGTTCATTAAAACATGTTACATATGACATGTTCTGACATTTCAACAACAAATGTTTAAAACACAACATAAAGGCACTGATCCCATAAACTGTAGTCCAGTGGTCATCAACAGGAACACTTCCATGTTTTTAATAGAAGACTGTGCAACTCCCCAGCACATCACTGTTGTTTAGAACTGGCACTACTTATGTCTGTCCAAAGATCTCTCATGGTTCTGTACAGGCTAAACAACAGAAACAGAAATGAACAAGCAACTCGTCACATAAGTGATAAAATATTATAAACTGAAATCTTTATCAATGAATAATGAAAATATTGAAAAAAAAATAATTCAAGTTAAATCAAGGAAAGTAAGGTGTGACTCATTTGAGAGTCGTTGCCCCACCCTGCCAGGTGTGAATTGGGGTTAAACTGACTAGGAGGGACATGCTTTATAGGTGGCTGACCAATTGGTGTGAAGTCCCTGGGATAAAGCAGGTTGTGTCTAAAGGTGTTGCTGGGTCTGAAAAAGTCATTTTGACGCTCGCTCTGGCTGCACGCTTTCTGTCTGCTCTCCGCTTGCTTTTAGTTTTTAGTTATTTTAGTTATTTTTTATCTTTTATTTCTAAAATATAGAGCTCAATCAGCAGACACCGACAATAGATCGTCTGGAAAGGCACATAATTACAGAAATACATTACAGAAATACATTAAACTAGACATTTAATTAACGGAGTTTTCCACTAGCCGTCAGACTAAACTCGGGCACAGTTATCAGGACTACCATGGCTCCTATCACTACAGCGGGTTCTTCGTGCTGCTCCAACTGCTACAGACTCCTACGGAAAATTGCTGTGCTGGAGACAAAAATGCTCACAATCCTACCTGGAACGGATAGGAGAAACGGTTTCAGATCACTCGAGGGTGAGTCAAAATCTAACACAGAACAACCAGCTAAACTAAGGCTAGACAGCTTAACAGACTTCCCGAAGCTTGACAGAAGTCAATCAAAACAGGGGAACAGAAACGAGCCATGTGAGAGAATAAGTCGGTGGCACAAACTTGGAGCAAAACCAAAAGCACAAAAGCAGCAGGTGGCTGTCTTAATGTCTTCCACGCCAGACTGTTCATCATGGGCTCGGAAAGCTAAAACTATTCCAAAAGCTAGCACAATTGCACCCCGTGGGAAAATAGCAGGGTCGCAACAACAACCGATCCCTTTGCTGAATCGTTTTGAACCGCTCAGAAATCTGATCGAGGTTATCCCCAGTGGTAATGGTAACGAATCAAAACCAGCGAAGCTGACTATAAAAGGGGTCTCAAAGCGGGCTAGCTAAAACACGAGGCTGATTAAGCAGAGGCCCTCGCCTGATGCAGAGAACGCTCCGAAAACTCTGATCGTCGGTGACTCTGCCATCAAGAATATAGGCAGCAGATCAATGCTAACATGCTGTCTCCCGAATGTGACTGTCTCGGAATTAAATGAGGAACTTCCCAACATTCTCTCCCAGCATGGAGCGATCGACCGAATTATTCTGCACGTGGGCAGAAGTGACATCCGCAGAGAGGAGTCAGAAATCTTAAAGAACAACTTCACTGAACTGTTTAATACACTTGAGAAGCTGACTGCTCAGAAGTTCATCAGTGGACCTCTCCCAGCCAGAGGATCTAATATGTTTTCACGGCTACTTAACCTCAACACGTGGCTAAGCAGAACCTGCAGTTTGAAAGGTATGGATTATATTGACAATTTTAATCTATTCTGGGGGCGCAGAGAATTTTTTTACCCAGATGGCACCCACCTAAGCAAGACTGGAGTGAAGGCACTAAAGGACAACCTCCATTTTGCTCTTCGCCACCCATCTGCTTCTTGGACTGACTCGACACAATACATGCATCCTCAACCTCCCTCACCTGCCTTTAACCATGAAGGACCATCAAACATACAATCCCCATCACTGGAGAACACAGCTCAGGCTGAGTTTCTGACTCTTGACGAAAGCTATTACGACCTTCATCATCAGGCAGTGACACAGCAGTCAACAGCAGAGGCATCACAGTCATCCTCCAACTTCTCTCTCTCAACAACATCACCTCCACATATGGATTTCACAGAGAAAATGGAGAAACTGGTGTGTGTTGGGACTAAATTCTCACACTCCATCTCAGCCAGTCCACAGGTTTCACCCAAAAAGCCCAGGGCACCAACCAGTCTAACCTCTTACCTGTACCACGACAACCTCGGGCTGCCCCAGGGGCTCCTGTGGTTCCTTTAAAGCTAGCTCTGCTTAATATTAGATCTCTAGCCAACAAATCATTTTTAGTGAATGACATAATTCTATCTTACAGTTTAGATTTTCTGTTTCTAACTGAAACATGGTTAGCAGAAGGCAGCAGTGCCACTGTTCTTAACGAAACAGCACCAGCAAACTTCAGTTCTATGAATGTGTGTCGAAGTGGTAGGAAAGGTGAAGGAGTAGCTGCCTTATTTAAAGATGTATTCCAGTGCAAAGAGACTGTGCTTGGCAATTTTATGTCTTTTTTATTTTGAAGGGTACTCCCAAAATTTTATTTTTAACCATTTATAAAACTCCAAGGTACTCTGCACATTTTATAGATGAATTTACTGAACTACTGTCAGTTATCTCCACTGAGTACAGCTTTTTCATCATAACTGGGGATTGTAACATCCACTTAGATAATAACAAGGACAATAACACCAAAGAACTTCTTGGACTTTTTGACACGTTTGGTCTATTGCAACATGAGAAAGGGCCTACACATACTCGAGGGCACACTCTGGATCTAGTTATTACTAAAGGTCTAATCATTTCTTCTGTTATGGTCAATGACTTAGCCCTCTCTGATCATTTTTGTGTCTTCTTTGAAATGCTGATCACTTCAGATGCTCAAACTAGCACTGTTTCTGTTAAGAAAAGGTGCATAAATGAAAGTACTAGTTCTCAGTTTATGGAGGCCATAGCTATATCACCAACTTTAATTGCAGAGTCAGTTGATGAACTCCTGGATAACTTTAACGTGAAAATATTGACTGTCATGGATGTGGTTGCCCCGGTAAAAGTCATGAAAACGTTGAGCAAACAGAAAGCACCATGGCGTAACACAATGATGGTAATAGCTCTGAAAAGAGAATGCAGGAGAGCTGAACGTAAGTGGAGGAAAACTAAACTTCAAATCCACTATGATCTCTATAAGCAAAGCCTTTGTAGTTTTAACTCGGAGTTAGGCAGGGCTAGACAGCTGCACTTCTCTAAGATCATCAACAGGAACATCAACAACACCCGCACTCTATTCAACGTGGTCGACAAGCTTACAAATCCTCCCAGATCACGCCAGAACTTCTGTCCACAGTGAAATGTAATGAATTTGCTCATTTCTTCTGTGAAAAAATAAAAACTATTAGACTGACCATCAACGCCACTCAGTCAAACGATGAAACCATGCCGCCCCTACAGACACCTAGAAATAACATGACTATTATGTCACAATTTAATACAATAGACCAAAAAACTCTGGAGAAAACAGTTCAGCTGTTCGGTTATTTTATGCCTTTTTTTTTTGTCTCTCTAACTCCTTACTTACGTTGCACATTCTCTGTACCCCAGATCCAACAATGCAGGTCTTGTCAAGGTGACAAAGACTTGTCAGAGCGGAAAGAAGTGGCTGATGCTGGCACCAGCCGACACTGAGCCTTGCAGTTTCCCATATGGTCTATCGGTCAGTATTTCTGTTTTTTACCCAGGCGGCCTGGGTTCGACTCCCGGTATGGGAATTGGACTTGAGCAAAACTTTGCCTATTACTTCTTCGGCGCCTTGTTGCTGTAGCTCAAGCACATTGTTCTGTTGGAACTATGACTGCAGTCTATCGGGGGCAGCCGATGTGAGCCACCAGTGGCAGACTGCTGGTAAGCCGTGATCATGTAGTGGTTAGTACTCCGCGTTGTGGCCGCAGCAACCCCGGTTCGGATCCGGATCACGGCACTGTTCTTTTGTATGCCGTGCTTCGAAGGTTTCTATTCTCTCCTCAGTCAAGAGACAGAAATGGGGCTGGAGCTTCAGGAAAGTCACGACCGCATACTCACAGGGGCCAGTAGTTCCCATATGGTCTAGCGGTCAGGATTCCTGGTTTTCACCCAGGCGGCCTGGGTTTTACTCCTGCTATGGGAATTGGTCTTTATGATTGGACTGGAGCAAAACTTTGCCCGTTAGTTTCTTGGCGCCTTGTTGCTGTAGCTCAAGCAGCTTGTCCTGTTGGAAGTATGACTGCAGTCTATCAGGAAGCAATCACCAGGAGCCACCAGTGGCAGACTGCTGAAAAGCCGTGATCGTATAGTGGTTAGTACTCTGTGTTGTGGCCGCAGCAACCCCGGTTCGAATCCGGGTCACGGCACTGTCTTTTTGTATGCCGTGCTTCGAAGGTTTCTATTCTCTCTCTTTTTTTGTCTCTCTAACTCCTTGTGTATGGTTCTCTGTACCCCAGATCCAACAATGCAGGTCTTGTCAAGGTTACAAAGACTTGGCAGAGCGGAATGAAGTGGCTGATTCTGGTTCCCATATGGTCTAGCGGTCAGGATTCTTGATTTTTACCCAGGTTTTCGACTCCCGGTATGGGAATTGGTCTTTATGATTGGACTCGAGCAAAACTTTGTGTATTAGTTCCTCGGCGCCTTGTTGCTGTAGCTCAAGCAGCTTGCAGTTCAAATCTTAGGCCATGTGGGGGTGTTGAGGAAAATTGGCATTGGTAATGTGCAAGCAAGTCAGGATGGCCAAGCAGTCGTTCAGCTCGCAGTCTCCCCTGGAGCCGTGGGTTAAAATCCCCCTTCTGACAGCTCATGCTTTATACCTTCAAAATGGGATCAAAAATGCAAATGCACATAAGGTATTACAGTTACATATAATCACAAACACCCCCTCCCCCCACCACCACCACCATCAAAAAGAAAATCCTTCAGCAGCACTGCAACAAGAACAGGACAATCTCCTACAAGTCCAACAAAATCAAAGAGAATGCACTTCATAAAATACCTCATCCCAGAATATGGCTGCATGTTGGCGCTGTTGGCTGACTGAGACTTTTTGAACTGCACTAAACAGTTGGTATATCCTGCACTATTTTGGCCCTTACATAAAGCAGCATCAACCCTTAAATCCGTCTGTCAGTGGTACAAAGACAGTTATTATTTTTTTCAGTACGTCCTAAATGCTGGGATGAACGTTTTAAATAAACGTCTCTGATAGTTTAAAAGCAACGCATGATATACCGTACTTGTACTCGGTTGGGAAAAAATGGTATCGATGCATCCCTAATCTCAAGTACAAATTCTTCAACTCTCTAAATAAACCATGTAGTACGGGACATTACCGCTTACCTAATGCAGTAAGGAAGAACTCGCCCAAACAGGGACTTGAACTCTTGAACCTCAGATTAAAAGTCTGATGCTCTACCGAATGAGCTATCTGGGCCCTACAATCTGTTCTTTTCCTCACAAGGATGTGAGATCAATTACAAACTTTAACATACGTTGTCCTGTAAAACTTTAATTAATATAAAATGTTTTTATTTCTGTTTCGGCTCTCTTGAACGCGATTGTATAAAGTTTTAGGTGAAGTATGTTGCTGCTTACACACACAAAGAAAAACATCTCTGGAGGAGAATTTTGCAGGTAGATTACAAACAGATTCCTTTCTTTCACCTTTTTATCTTTTTTCCTGTATCAATTGCACGATGGTTTTAAAGTAATTAAAATGTTATGTGCATTTATATGTGGCAAAATAAAAAAATCCATAAAAATCAAATTGAGTTAGCAAAGAATCTTAAATTATACTAAATGGTTCTTCAAGTAGAAACAGTTCTACCAAGAACACCTAAAAGAACCCTTAAGAAACACTTCTTAGCGCTACATACATCAGTTGTATTCCACACAGGTCAGCATGCGATGAAACTTTGCTCGAAACAGACATCGTTTTACTTTCTAACTGTATTCATATTATGTCATCTAGTGGACAATTGAATAGCCTACAACGAGCACAAACAGGGTTTGAGTTCTTAATGAATAATTATTAATCTTAATAAATAATCCAGTCAGTTAAAAACCCAACAAGAAGGCTGTACCTAATACACTCAGACTAGAGAAAACACAACCTAACATGCTAGTGCTGTTACAGTGCTAAGAATGGTCCACCCAAAAACATTATTTGGTCAGTTGGAGATCTCATATGGGGCTCCCTTTCTATTGATATATGGTTTACAGCCTAGTGACAAAGTGTACAGTGCAGCAGATGGGTTACAGTCAGTACATTTACAAAACATAATAATGTGAAAAGATTAAGCAGTTCATGCAAATATTATTCCATGTGTGGCGAGGTCAGGATGGCCGAGTGGTCTAAGGCACTGCGTTCAGGTCGCAGTCTCCCCTGGAGGCGTTGGTTCGAATCCCACTTCTGACAGTTCATGATTTATACAAATCTACTTCTTTAGAGGACACAGCCATCAGGGAATACAGTTTTCATCAAAGGGTGAACATGGTCTGCAACAATGCTGAGGTAGGTGGTACGTGTCAAAGTAACATCCACATGGATGCCAGGACCCAGGCTTTTGATCACTGAAAATGTGAGAAATTGAATCATGTATTCTTCCTGATCTTGTTCTGTTTATTGTTGCAGCTCTGCTGGAGGGTTATATTTTTGGTGTTTGTGGTGGTGGTGGTGGTGGGGTCTTTGTTCCCATTTTGGTTTATTTAGTATATGATGTACTTTACATCCATTTAAATATGTACTTAAATACTTAAATATCCATTTAATCCACAAGTATGGATATTCAGCGTCCATTTACATTGTTACAGCAGTATTTTACGACAAAAATTGAAATGTTCACATTATTTAAATGGATGTAAAGTACATCATATACTAAACAAACCAAAATGGGAACAAGGACCCCACCACCACCACCACCACAAACACCAAGAAAATAACCCTCCAGCAGAGCTGCAACAAGAACAGGACAATCTCCTACAGGTCCAACAAAATCAAAGAAAAAATGCACTTCATAAAAGACCTCACATTGTTCGTCCTAAAGGCTAAGATCAACGTTTTAAATAAACTGAGTCTGTGATGGTTTAAAAACAACGCATAATACAGAACGTGAGCTTAAACACGTTGCACTCTCACTTTATAATGCAGCATCAACGCTCTGTTAGTACATTACAATTTACAAATCCTAAAGGAAGGTTCTGTGTAAGGGGAATTAGCTCAAATGGTAGAGCGCTCGTTTAGCATGCGAGAGGTAGTGGGATCGATGCCCACATTCTCCAATGCCGAAACATTATGATCATTTAAAGGCAACACATAATATGAAAGTCGTTGCTCACTGAAACGCTGCATCAAACATTAGGTCAGTCTGTAAGTTCTACAGTGACAGTTATGCTCTATTTTTACTCAAATCGTTTGGTTTAAAGACCTTTTTTGACTTGTTTAAATTGACAAATGTAGCGCCCCCTAGCACCCCTGGCTGTATTTGGAAAGCGCTCCCCGACTTCTTTTATTTGTTTAAGAAATCTCTTTCTTTGTGGTAATGTAAGGATTTAAAAGGGCCACTACTTATCAGTACTTACGATTATTTTATATTTAAGCTATACTCTTATTTAAACCGAAAAAACTACTTCAATTACCCTATATATATGTGGTACTAACCTTGCACAAAAAAACCTGCGACTAACACCATTTACAGTAGCTGTATTAACATTATCTCTGACTCACATACCAAACTTGTATACGTTAATAATACTTAAACAAATTAACTATTTACTCATTTACACAATCATTAATATGCATTTCAAACCCCAATATATTATACAAAAATGTTATAATACAGATTCACTCAAATTACCATCAGTAATATTCAAAACATTATCAATCTCTCCTAAGTTAGGTAAATAACTAACTAAAAAAAGGGTACCCAAAATTACCATTGCAGGTCTGATCCAACCTAATAGTCCCAATCAGCACAGATCACGAAGTATATTTGGTCGGTTGTGGTGGAGCTGTCCACGTTCTTTGTTTACATGGATGAAACAGAAAAAATCCACCAGTCTTTTTCCTTTTGATCTTGGATGAAACAATCAGAGTTTATCTGATGCTTTTAATCCACTGTAATCGGCACAGCTGCTGAGGAAGCGTACTGCCTTCAATGTCCATGCGCGTAAACTCAAGAGACGAAGTTCACGGCTGATACAGCATAAACAATGTCACTAATCGACTGCAAGATGTTAATATAAGACTCACTGTCCGTTTGTCTTTATGCATCAACAGAGATAAATCCTAAACAGGTGTTTTACCCACTTACATGACACTTGTTTCACATCACGCTATTTTCTCCACTTTTTTCTTCTTTTTCCACCCACTTTCTCCCGCTCTTTTCCCGACCTGTGACAGTTCATGCTGATTGGCTTAAAAATAAATCAAGGGAGGGCTATACATACACTTTACTTTAAACAGCATAAAATAACCAGAACATTATTTACAGAACAAATAAGAACAACTTATTTACGAGTTAAAAATTAACATAAACAAAAATATTAGTAATCCCCAAATTTTAATTGGGCTACACAAACACACAATAATTTATAATTCTCCAATTTTGAAATGTCTCGGAGTTTTATCTGAAACGACTTTTTGTTAAAGTAGCGGTACGTGACTTTTTAATGGTTTTTCATCTGGTGAAACTGCTTCATAAAAGATGAACAGCTGAAACTCACGACATCCCCTTTAAAATGCTGAAAAATGACATCCCCTTTAAAAAGCACAAATGCTGTTTTTTGACTTCAGCTCAGCATTTAATACTGTAATCCCTTCCAAGTTAGTCACTTAACTTGGAGATCTGGGTATTAACACCTCCCTTTGTCACTGGATTATGGACTTTCTTACCAACAGACCTCAGCATGTTAGGTCAGGCCACACCTACTCCATCACCATCTCACTCAATACAGGCGTACCACAGGGCTGTGTGCTGAGCCCATTCCTCTACTCCCTTTTCACCCACGACTGCAGGCCTGTGCATGGATCCAACTCCATCATTACGTTTGCTGACGACACCACGGTGATTGGACTCATCAGTAACAACTCTGTCCCCCCCCCCCCACCCCCCACACACACACACACACACACACTACAAACATGATAATTTTTATCCTTTTTCCGCTTTGTATTTCACTGGTACATACCTCATTTGTACATAAATCTCATAAATACTGTATATATCTGTTTATTATGTTTTTACGTACTCATTCCTTGATCGTGTCCATAGCACCTTAATCACTTTAACCTGCATAGCACCTTAATATTAATATGCACCTTAATATATATATTGTTTTCAGCTACATATCTTGTTTATAGTATAGTTTATAGATCCTGTTAATACCACTGCTATTTACCCACTGTAAATAATGTATATCATAAATACTGTTTATTCTGCACTTTCTGCTTATTGCACTTCTGGTTAGATGCTAAACTGCATTTCGTTGCATTGTACTTGTACATGTGTAATGACAATAAAGTTGAATCTAATCTAATCTAATCTAAAAAAATGCAGCATGAACCCTTAAGTCAGTCTATCAGTGGTACAAAGACAGTTTTGATTGGGTTTCGATCGTCCTAAAGGCTGCGATAAACAGAGTCTGTGATGGTTTAAAAGCAACGCATAATACAGAAAAGAGTATGTGAGCTTAAACACGTTGCACCCTCACTTTATAATGCAGCATCAACGCTCTGATAGTACATTACAATTTACAAAAGGCTAAAGGGGGTTCCTCATAAGGGGAATTAGCTCGAATGGTAGAGTACTCGCATAGCATGCGAGAGGTAGCTGGATCGATGCTCGCATTCTCCAATGCAGAAGCATTGCAAACTTTTATGCACATTTTCCCGTAAGCTAAGTAGGGACTTGTAAATAACATTTAGACTTGTAACGCACTGTAGTTAAAAACATGGTCTTCATACTATTTATTTTGTTCTTCTGTCTGTGTAGGGTTTTTACCATGAAGTAAAATCGAGGGAATCTAAATGCATTTATCCATCCAACAATCCATTCAGTAGCTTTTAACTATTCATGCAAACGAATGACTTTTTATATTTATATATTGCTCATTGTAGTACTTGTGTCTGCATGGACTTGAACATCACATGACTAAACATTAGGTAGAACTATAGAGACTTATTTACTGTCTTGCCCAAAAACAAACTGGCATAAAGTACTCGACGAGTACAACACACTGAACAATAAAATATAGATGACATACTATAGGCCAGTGAGGTGGCTGCTGCTTCTGGGTGTGTAGTTTCTAAATGATCAAGTCAGCACAGGCACAAGCACTACAAGTATTTATAATAAAGTTTATGTTTAATATTGTGTATATACAGTGTATCACAAAAGTGAGTACACCCCTCACATTTCTGCAAATATTTCATTATATCTTTTCATGGGACAACACTATAGACATGAAACTTGGATATAACTTAGAGTAGTCAGTGTACAGCTTGTATAGCAGTGTAGATTTACTGTCATCTGAAACTAACTCAACACACAGCCATTAATGTCTAAATAGCTGGTAACATAAGTGAGTACACCCCACAGTGAACATGTCCAAATTGTGCCCAAATGTGTCGTTGTCCCTCCCTGGTGTCATGTGTCAAGGTCCCAGGTGTAAATGGGGAGCAGGGCTGTTAAATTTGGTGTTTTGGGTACAATTCTCTCATACTGGCCACTGGATATTCAACATGGCACCTCATGGCAAAGAACTCTCTGAGGATGTGAGAAATAGAATTGTTGCTCTCCACAAAGATGGCCTGGGCTATAAGAAGATTGCTAACACCCTGAAACTGAGCTACAGCATGGTGGCCAAGGTCATACAGCGGTTTTCCAGGACAGGTTCCACTCGGAACAGGCTTCGCCAGTGTCGACCAAAGAAGTTGAGTCCACGTGTTCGGCGTCATATCCAGAGGTTGGCTTTAAAAAATAGACACATGAGTGCTGCCAGCATTGCTGCAGAGGTTGAAGATGTGGGAGGTCAGCCTGTCAGTGCTCAGACCATACGCCGCACACTGCATCAACTCGGTCTGCATGGTCGTCATCCCAGAAGGAAGCTGACGCACAAGAAAGCCCGCAAACAGTTTGCTGAAGACAAGCAGTCCAAGAACATGGATTACTGGAATGCCCTGTGGTCTGACGAGACCAAGATAAACTTGTTTGGCTCAGATGGTGTCCAGCATGTGTGGCGGCGCCCTGGTGAGAAGTACCAAGACAACTGTATCTTGCTTACAGTCGAGCATGGTGGTGGTAGCATCATGGTCTTGGGCTGCATGAGTGTTGCTGGCACTGGGGAGCTGCAGTTCACTGAGGGAAACATTAATTCCAACATGTACTGTGACATTCTGAAACAGAGCATGATCCCCTCCCTTCGAAAACTGGGCCTCATGGCAGTTTTCCAACAGGATAACAACCCCAAACACAACCTCCAAGATGACAACTGCCTTGCTGAGGAAGCTGAAGGTGAAGGTGATGGACTAAACCCAATTGAGCACCTGTGGCGCATCCTCAAGTGGAAGGTGGAGGAGTTCAAGGTGTCTAACATCCACCAGCTCCGTGATGTCATCATGGAGGAGTGGAAGAGGATTCCAGTAGCAACCTGTGCAGCTCTGGTGAATTCCATGCCCAGGAGGGTTAAGGCAGTGCTGGATAATAATGGTGGTCATACAAAATATTGACACTTTGGGCACAATTTGGACATGTTCACTGTGGGGTGTACTCACTTATGTTGCCAGCCATTTAGACATTAATGGCTGTGTGTTGAGTTATTTTCAGAAGACAGTAAATCTACACTGCTATACAAGTTGTACACTGACTACTCTAAGTTATATCCAAGTTTTAGTTCTATAGTGTTGTCCCATGAAAAGATATAATAAAATATTTGCAGAAATGTGAGGGGTGTACTCACTTTTGTGATACACTGTATGTAAGGGCCAAAATAGTGCAGGATATACCAACTGTTTAGTGCAGTGCAGTAACAAAACGGCTTTGTAAGGCAAGAACTGAACAACAACAAAAAAGCATTTAATTTGACATAAAATATGTGGGTATTAATATGTACAACTCAGTGCATTATTAGGCTGCACATAATTATAGTTTCAAACGGTCCTCTTTTTACTACAGTGTGTTTGAAACGGCTGGGGGTACAATTTGTTGCTGTTGCTGTTTACACACACAAAGAAAAACATCTCTGGAGGAGAATTTTGCAGGTAGATTACAAACAGATTCCTTTCTTTCACCTTTTTCCTTTTTTTCTATATCAACTGCACGACTGTTTTCCAGTCCTTAAATGTTATGTGCATTTATATGTGGCAAGAGAAAAAAAAATCCATAAAAATCAAATTGAGTTAGCAAAGAACCTTGAATTATACTAAAGGGTTCTTCAAGTAAAAACAGTTCTAGCAAAAACACAAAAAGAACCCTTTCAAAAAAACATTATTTGGTCAGTTGGAGATCTCATATGGGGCTCCCTTTCGATTGACATATGGTTTACAGCCTAGTGACAAAGTGTACAGTGCAGCAGATGGGTTACAGTCAGTAAATTTACCATACATAATAATGTGAAAAGATTCAGGAGTTTGTACAAATATTAGTCCGTGTGGGGCCAGGGTGGTGTCTGGAGTACTCCAGATAGTCAGGATGGCCGAGCGGTCTAAGGCGCTGCGTTCAGGTCGCAGTCTCTCCTGGAGGCGTGGGTTCGAATCCCACTTCTGACAGCTCATGCTTTATACAAATTTACATCTTTAACCCTCTACCATACATAATAATGTGAAAAGATATGACAGTTAGTACAAATCTTAGTACTAGTTAGTCTTAGTTTTTTATTATTTCAAATGCCATTAATAATTTATAATCACTGATTTGTGAGATATCAGCAGTAGTAGGTCATGTTTAACTGGTTTAATATTGTTTAAGCGCTGATTATCGGCTGTTTTTCGTGAGTATGTTGGGCGGTTTTCCATGTATTTTGGCGGACTTTGAGATGCGCAATCTGGCAACCCTGGCTGAAGCGTTCATTCATATTTTGGAGCGATGTATGTTTGTATGCTAGAATATAAATAACATCTTTTACAAACTGCTGTCTATTTACATTGACATTTTCTCTTCTGTCTTAACATTTTTGGAATTGGGTTTGTAAAGATAAGGGATACAGTAGATAATATATGTAAAGAGCTAAACTAACCGAGAGAAGCGCTAACGGTGGTGGAAGAGTCTAAAAGGGTTTGGAACATAGTCGTATCATCATAGCAGTACAACACAGTTTTGTCCGTAGCATCCGAAAATATCCAGAAGCTAATATACACAAACTTTTCTTTAAATAAACTTACCTTGTTAATAAAGTATGACCACAATTTCTAAACAAACACAGTATCCGCTGCTGCAGTCTCTACACAAACTTTTCTGCACTGAAATCGCAAGGACACATTTTATGGATATTACGGTAATGCACTGAAAACGCGTCCTACAGTCATGCAAGCACATACAACAGTGTGTGAGTTTACACTAATCAGCCATAACATTAAAACCACCTCCTTGTTTCTACACTCATTGTCTATTTTATCAGCTCCACTCACCATATAGGAGCACTTTGTAGTTCTACAATTATTGACATGACCACTACAGAGCAGGTATTATTTAGGTGGTGGATCATTCTCAGTACTGCAGTGACACTGACATGGTGTTGGTGTGTTAGTGTGTGTTGTGCTGGTATGAGTGGATCAGACACAGCAGCGCTGCTGGAGTTTTTAAATACCGTGTCCACTCACTGTCCACTCTATTAGACACTCCTACCTAGTTGGTCCACCTTGTAGAGATAGTCAGAGACGATCGTTCATCTATTGCTGCTGTTTGAGTTGGTAATCTTCTAGACCTTCATCAGTGGTCATAGGACACTTCCCACAGGGTGCTGTTGGCTGGATGTTTTTGGTTGGTGGACTGTTCTAGGTCCAGCAATGACAGTGAGGTGTTTAAAAACCTGCAGCGCTGCTATGTCTTATCCACTCATACCAGCACAACACACTAAGACACCACCACCATGTCAGTGTCACTGCAGTGTTGAGAATGATCCACCACCCAAATAATACCTGCTCTGTAGTGGTCCTGGGAGAGTCCTGACCATTGAAGAACAGCATAAAAGGGGGATAAAAAAGCATGTAGAGAAACAGATGGATTACAGTCAGTAATTGTAGAACTACAAAGTGCTTCTATATGGTGGAGCTGATGAAATGGACAGTGAGTGTAGAAACAAGGAGGTGGTTTTAATGTTATGGCTGATCGGTGTATACTCACCATGTATGCGTGGCTTTCCTCCGGGTATGAAAACGTGCCAGTAGGTGTAACTGCTGCTCTAAATTGCACCTGTATGTGTGAGTGAGTGGATAAATTAGTGTGTGATGCTTTGCGATGGTTTGACGCGCCCTGTCCAGGGTGTATTTTTGTCTCAAGCCCAGTGTTCGTGACACTGGACCCACGCTTGCCCTGTAATGCTGAATATCAATACAGGCAAATGAAGCGCATTTAAAAAAGCTTTAAAGCATTCTTGAAAAATGATGAAGCCAACCTTTTTAAAAAGTAGATCCCGATGACCTGTTGACTGAAATAGTAGATCCCAAGCCACAGAAGTGTGGGCACCAGTTTTACCGTTTACAGTTTTACAGGTTTTTTTTTAGTTTTTAGATTTAAAAATCTGATATGATCATCGTAGGTCCTACAACCCTGGCAAAAACCACAAAAAATTTTCAAATTACCATTGATAATGACACTTTGTCTCCGTCTTCTAACATCCGAAATCTTGGTGTAATTTTTGATAGCAACCTCTCTTTTGACCTCCATGTAAATCACATCACCAAAACTGCTTTCTTTCATCTAAAAAACATAGCACGTCTACGTCCATCGCTCTCCTTTTCTGCCGCCGAAACCTTGATTCATGCTTTTATTACATCCAGAATTGATTATTGCAATAGCATCCTTTATGGTACATCTAACAAAATCCTAAAAAAACTTCAGTATATCCAGAATTCAGCTGCTCGCCTCCTTACTCATACTCGCTCCCGTGATCATATTACACCTGTTCTCCAAAAACTTCATTGGCTTCCCGTTGCTCAACGCATTCAATTCAAAATTCTTCTATTCACTCACAAAGCTCTCCATAATCAGGCCCCATCCTACCTCACCGACCTGCTCCATCAGCACATTCCCTCCCGTAGCCTTCGCTCTTCTGAGGCTAACCTACTGTCCATACCCTCTAGGACCAAGCACCGGACCTGGGGTGACAGGGCCTTTTCCATAGCTGCTCCATCTTTATGGAATGCTCTCCCCAAACACCTACGAGATTGTCCTGACCTGTCCAAATTCAAGTCACTTCTCAAAACTCATCTATTCAAAATGGCATTTAACTTGTAACAACACGAAATAAATGCTTTTATTTTTGCTATTCTTTTTAATAGTTTTTATACTTAGATCACGACAGAAATGTGAAGTCCTAGATCCTAAAACTTGTAAAGTTTTCAGTTCCTGATTGCATGTGAATCTGTCCTGTTTCTGTCTAATTTTAAGAAATTGTTCTATATTTGTTGTTCTCTCTCATAATTTAGTTAATTTTTAATGAACTGTCTTATGCTGCTCTCTTTGTTTTTATCTTAATTATTCTTGATGTTGATGTACTATTTTGATTTTGTACTATGATTTGTATGGTGTATGTACGTATTTGTTTTGATTATTTGTCTTATGTAAAGCGTCTTTGAGTATCTTGAAAAGCGCTATATAAATAAAATGTATTATTATTATTATTATTACATTGGCTACGTTTTAACAAGACGTACCAAGAATGGCCTGTAGATGGCGGACTGTAGTCGTTTTTAAAAGCAAGCCAATTATGCCACCGAACTTCAATATGTACAATACTTTATAATGTATCAATTGTAACAGTATCAAATAATAAAACATTATAAAAAATTATAAGTTTATGCGTTTCTGTCAAAACAAAACAAAAAAGGTATGTAAACAAAACTGTTTGAGCGTAAATAGGGCGTTACTGACATTTTAACTCGTACAGACTAGCCTTATGGTTAATGCTGCAACGAATTTTACCCTAATTTCATCTTTTCAGATTGCAAAATGATCATAATGTTTGTGTACTGGAGAATGTGGGCATCGATCCCACTACCTCTCGCATGCTAAGCGAGCGCTCTACCATTTGAGCTAATTCCCCTTACACAAAACTTTACTTTACCCTTTGTAAATTGTAATGTACTAACAGAGTGTTAATGCTGCATTATAAAGTGAGAGTGCAACATGTTTAAGCTCACGTACTCTTTTCTATATTATGCGTTGCTTTTCATTAAAATGTTATGTGCATTTATATGTGGCAAAATAAAAAAATCCATAAAAATCAAATTGAGTTAGCAAAGAACCTTAAATTATACTAAATGGTTCTTCAAGTAGAAACAGTTCTACCAAGAACACAAAAAGAACCCTTAAGAAACACTTCTTAGTGCTACATACATCAGTTGTATTCCACACAGGTTCGAAACAGACATCGTTTTACTTTCTAACTGTATTCATATTATGTCATCTAGTGGACAATTGAATAGCCTACAACCAGCACAAACAGGGTTTGAGTTCTTAATGAATAATAATTAATCTTAATAAATAATCCAGTCAGTTAAAAACCCAACAAGAAGGCCGTACCTAATACACTCAGACTAGAGAAAACACACCCTAACATGCTAGTGCTGTTACAGTGCTAACAATGGTCCACCCAAAAACATTATTTGGTCAGTTGGAGATCTCATATGGGGCTCCCTTTCTATTGATTTTTGGTTTACAGCCTAGTGACAAAGTGTACAGTGCAGCAGATGGGTTACAGTCAGTACATTTACAATACATGATAATGTGAAAAGATTAAGCAGTTTACGGGTTCGAATTCCACTTCTGACAGCTCATGATTTAAACAAATCTACTTCTTTAGAGGACACAACCATCAGGGAATACAGTTTTCATCAAAGGGTGAACATGGTCTGCAACAATGCTGAGGTAGGTGGTACGTGTCAAAGTAACATCCACATGGATGCCAGGACCCAGGCTTGTGATCTCTGAGAAACTGAATCATGTATTCATCCTGATCTTGCTCTGTTTATTGTTGCAGCTCTGCTGGAGGGTTATTTTTTTGGTGTTTGTGGTGGTGGTGGTGGTGGTGGGGTCTTTGTTCCCATTTTGGTTTATTTTGTATATGATGTACTTTAAATCCATTTAAATATGTACTTAAATACTTAAATATCCATTTAAGTATGTTTATTCAGCGTCCATTTACATTGTTACAGCAGTATTTTACGACAAAAATGGAAATGTTCACATTATTTAAATGGATGTAAAGTACATCATATACTAAATAAACCAAAATGGGAACAAAGACCCCACCACCACCACCACAAACACCAAGAAAATAACCCTCCAGCAAAACTGCAACAAGAACAGGACAATCTCCTACAGGTCCAACAAAATCAAAGAAAAAATGCACTTCATAAAAGACCTCACATTGTTCGTCCTAAAGGCTAAGATCAACGTTTTAAATAAACTGAGTCTGTGATGGTTTAAAAACAACGCGTAATATAGAAAAGAGTATGTGAGCTTAAACACGTTGCACTCACTTTATAATGCAGCATCAACGCTCTGTTAGTACATTACAATTTACAAATCCTAAAAGAAGGTTTTGTGTAAGGGGAATTAGCTCAAATGGTAGAGCGCTCGCTTAGCATGCGAGAGGTAGTGGGATCGATGCCCACATTCTCCAATGCCGAAACATTATGATCATTTAAAGGCAACACATAATATGAAAGTCGTTGCTCACTGAAACGCTGCATCAAACGTTAGGTCAGTCTGTAAGTTCTACAGTGACAGTTATGCTCTATTTTTACTCAAATCGTTTGGTTTAAAGACCTTTTTTGACTTGTTTAAATTGACAAATATAGCGCCCCCTAGCACCCCTGGCTGTATTTGGAAAGCGCTCCCTGACTTCTTTTGTTTGTTTAAGAAATCTCTTTCTTTGTGGTAATGTAAGGATTTAAAAGGGCCATTACTTATCAGTACTTACGATTATTTTATATTTAAGCTATACTCTTATTTAAACTGAAAAAACTACTTCAATTACCCTATATATATATGTGGTACTAACCTTGCACAAAAAAAACACCATTTACTAACACCATTTACAGTAGCTGTATTAACATTATCCCTGACTCACATACCAAACTTGTATACGTTAATAATACTTAAACAAATTAACTATTTACTCATTTACACAATCATTAATATGCATTTCAAACCCCAATATATTTTACAAAAATGTTATAATACAGATTCACTCAAATTACCATCAGTAATATTCAAAATATGATCAATCTCTCCTAAGTTAAAGGTAAATAACTAACTAAAAAAAGGGTACCCAAAATTACCGTTGCAGGCCTGATCCAACCTAATAGTCCCAATCAGCACAGATCATGAAGTATATTTGGTCGGTTGTGGTGGAGCTGTCCACGTTCTTTGTTTACATGGATGAAACAGAAAAAATCCACCAGTCTTTTTCCTTTTGATCTTGGATGAAACAATCAGAGTTTATCCGATGCTTTTAATCCACTGTAATCATCACAGTTGCTGAGGAAGCGTACTGCCTTCAATGTCCATGCGCGTAAACTCAAGAGACGAAGTTCACGGCTGATACAGCATAAACAATGTCACTAATCGACTGCAAGATGTTAATATAAGACTCACTGTCCGTTTGTCTTAACGCATCAAGAGAGATAAATCCTAAACAGGTGTTTTACCCGCTTACATGACACTTTTTTCTTCTTTTCCACCCACTTTCTCCCGCTCTTTTCCCGACCTGTGACAGTTCATGCTGATTGGCTTAAAAATAAATCAAGGGAGGGCTATACATACACTTTACTTTAAACAGCATAAAACAACCAGAACATTATTTACAGAACAAATAAGAACAACTTATTTACTAGTTATAAATTAACATAAAAAAAATATTAGTTATGCCCAAATTTTTATTGGGCTACACAAACACACAATAACTTATAATTCTCCAATTTTGAAATGTCTCGGAGTTTTATCTAAAACAACATTTTGTTAAAGTAGAGGTACGTGACTTTTTAATGGTTTTTCTTCTGGTGAAACTGCTTCATAGAAGATGAACAGCTGAAACTCACGACATTCCCTTTAAAATGCAGCATCAACCCTTAAGTCAGTCTATCAGTGGTACAAAGACAGTTTTGATTGGGTTTAGATCGTCCTAAAGGCTGCGATAAATAGAGTCTGTGATGGTTTAAAAGCAAGGTATAATACAGAAAAGAGTATGTGAGCTTAAACACGTTGCACTCACTTTATAATGCAGCATCAACGCTCTGATAGTACATTACAATTTACAAAAGGCTAAAGGGGATTTTAAAGGTGCTTTAAAGGTGAAGGCTGTTGCTGTTTACACACAAAGAAAAACATCTCTGGAGGAGAATTTTGCACGATTGTTTTCCAGTCATTAAAATGTTATGTGCATTTATATGTGGCAAGAGAAAAAAAAATCCATAAAAATCAAATTGAGTTAGCAAAGAACCTTGAATTCTACTAAAGGGTTCTTCAAGTAGCAACAGTTCTACCAAGAACACAAAAAAACCCTTAAGAAACACTTCTTAGTGCTACATACATCAGTTGTATTCTAGAGGTCAGCATGCGATGAAACTGTGATAGAAACAGACATCGTTTTACTTTATACCACAGTTAGTTCCGACCTTACAATCTGATTGGTTGAGAAGCGTTCTAACCGTGCTGATATTCGTGATAAAAAAACACCATTTACTAACACCATTTACAGTAGCTGTATTAACATTATCCCTGACTCACATACCAAACTTGTATACGTTAATAATACTTAAACAAATTAACTATTTACTCATTTACACAATCATTAATATGCATTTCAAACCCCAATATATTTTACAAAAATGTTATAATACAGATTCACTCAAATTACCATCAGTAATATTCAAAATATGATCAATCTCTCCTAAGTTAAAGGTAAATAACTAACTAAAAAAAGGGTACCCAAAATTACCGTTGCAGGCCTGATCCAACCTAATAGTCCCAATCAGCACAGATCATGAAGTATATTTGGTCGGTTGTGGTGGAGCTGTCCACGTTCTTTGTTTACATGGATGAAACAGAAAAAATCCACCAGTCTTTTTCCTTTTGATCTTGGATGAAACAATCAGAGTTTATCCGATGCTTTTAATCCACTGTAATCATCACAGTTGCTGAGGAAGCGTACTGCCTTCAATGTCCATGCGCGTAAACTCAAGAGACGAAGTTCACGGCTGATACAGCATAAACAATGTCACTAATCGACTGCAAGATGTTAATATAAGACTCACTGTCCGTTTGTCTTAACGCATCAAGAGAGATAAATCCTAAACAGGTGTTTTACCCGCTTACATGACACTTTTTTCTTCTTTTCCACCCACTTTCTCCCGCTCTTTTCCCGACCTGTGACAGTTCATGCTGATTGGCTTAAAAATAAATCAAGGGAGGGCTATACATACACTTTACTTTAAACAGCATAAAACAACCAGAACATTATTTACAGAACAAATAAGAACAACTTATTTACTAGTTATAAATTAACATAAAAAAAATATTAGTTATGCCCAAATTTAACAGCACAGCCTTTTCACACCACAACTGTATTACTCCGCTGACGCGTTGCCAGTAACGACAAGCTTCATGCACACAAACGCGCACGCAGGCGACACAGACCTTTTTCCCGATCGTAGTGTTAAACTTTATATTCGTTGTGGAACTACTTTTTGGCGGAAGGTATTGTCAATATTAAAGCATATTTATTATGAAATTCAGGGCTTCTTTGATTTATTTTCTTTCTTTATTTTGTAAAAACTGTTGTATAAAAGCAATAGAACACTTGAGGTCATGTGTTATCGCGAATAACATCACGGCTGCGACCGAATCACAGCCGTGATGTTATTCGCGATAACACACTCCCTCTCGTGTTCTATTGCTTGATTCTAACGCAATATTAACTGTATTCATATTATTCCATCTAATGGACGATTGAATAGCCTACAACAAGCACAAACAGGGTTTGAGTTCTTAATAAATAATCCAGTCAGTTAAAAACCCAAAAAGAAGGCTGTACCTAATACACTCATACCAGAGAAAACACACCCTAACATGCTAGTGCCGTTACAGTGCTAACAATGGTCCACCCAAAAACATTATTTGGTCAGTTGGAGTGCTCATATGGGGCTCCCTTTCTATTGATATATGGTTTACCGCCTAGTGACAAAGTGTACAGTGCAGCAAATGGGTTACAATCAGTAAATTTACCATACATAATGATGTGAAAAGATTAAGCAGTTCGTACAAATGGTGGTGTCGATGGTACCCAAGCTAGTCAGGATGAGGTCTAAAACGCTAAGTTCAGGTCACAGTGTCCCATGAGGCGTGGGTTTGAATCCCACTTCTGACTGCTAGTGCTTTATACAAATTTATGTCTTTAACCCTCTAACATACATAATAATGTGAAAAGATTCAGCACTTTGTACAAATCTTTGGCCATGTGGGGGTGTTGTTGGTAATTGGCATTAGGACCTCGCAAGCATGTCAGGATGGCCGAGCGGTCTAAGGCGCTGCGTTCAGGTCGCAGTCTCCCCTGGAGGTGTGAGTTCGTATCCCACTTCTGACATCTCAAGCTTTATACAAAGTTACTTCTTCAGAGTCAACAGCCATCAGAGAATACAGTTTGCATGAACTGGGTGTACATGGTCTGCAACAATGCTGAGGTAGGTGGTACGTGTCAAAGTAACATCTACATGGATGCCAGGACCTTGGTTTTTGATCTCTAAAAATGTGAGAAATTTAAACATGTATTCATCCTGATCATAAAGTATGTTTATTCAGCGTCTATTTACATTGTTACAGCAGTATTTTACAATTGAAATGTTCACATTATTTAAATGTATGTAAAGTACATTGTATACTAGCTGTTTACTTTTTTCCCTAAGTAAAAACTGTCATTACCTCAACATGTCATTACCAACACATAACTTCTTGTGATGGTAAAGACACTTAGTGATGGTAATAACAGGTTTTTAGTTTCACCATCACTATCTTATTAACTATTTAATAATTAAAGCTAATTAAAGCTAAATAAGCATAATGGTTTTATTATACAAGGAAACATTAATTTTCACTGATTAGTCAATATGGCCCACAAGATATCAGCAGAGATCCAAAAAAATATCAGTAATTATATGAATAAGAAAAGGTAAGTTTAAAGTAATATCACAACCTTCAAAATGGGAACAAGGGAGCATCGTAAGGGGAATTAGCTCAAATGGTAGAGCGCTCGCTTAGCATGTGAGAGGTAGCGGGATCGATGCCTGCATTCTCCAGTGCAGATACATTATGATTATTTAAGGGTATCATGTAATATGAAACTCGTTGCGGCATCGCTTAATCGTAGCTTCAAAAATTAGATCAGGATTTAAGTGAGTCATTAAGGCAACAAAAAATATGTGGGTATTAATATCTAAAACTCAGCGCATTATTAGGCTACACATAAATTTACATTTTCAGCAGACGCTTTTATCCAAAGCAACTTACACAATGAGCAATTGAGGGTTAAGGGCCTTGCTCAGGGACCCAACAGTAGCAACTTGGTGGTGGTGGGGCTTGAACCGGCAACCTTCTGTTTACTAGCCAGTACCTTAACCACTGAGCTATCACTGGCCCAGTGATAAATATAAATATAGATAAATATATAAATATAAATTTAACCTGTCCTCTATTTACTACAGTCTGTTTGAAACAACTAGTTGGTGTGGAGAACATGTTACACACACAGTGTGCTATTATTTCAAGCTTATCAAGTACATGATATTTCACTTAATAACATCTCACAAAGTACAAATTCTTGAACTTTCTAATTAGTGTGATTGCTGAAGGCAATCATACTATTGTTATCCGTTAGTCATATTATTATTATTCTGCCCGTTTTTTGTCCGGCTTTCTTCGTCCGCAATTTTCGAGATATCGACCCCGTTCCAGCGCCAAATCGTCCGGCCCATACGGGAATGGACTGCTTGTACACAGCTTTTCGATCCGCCCGCCCGTTCGCCCGCCACGCCCGTTTTTCCGAAAATTTTGTCCCATAGACTTCAATTCATTTTCGAAAAAATTTTGAGATATCGACGCCGTTCCAACTTTAAATCGTCCGGCCCGTTATTGAAATAACTTCTTGTTTTTTGCGTTTCGATCCGCCTTTCCGTTCACCCACCACGCCCGCTTTTTTACCGTTTTTTGGTCCCATTGACTTCCATTCATTTTGTCTGAATGGTTGTTGAATGGTTTTTTCTACAACCTTTATTTACCCTATAAGAACCCCATTCACTTGCATTCATTTTTTGAAAGTTTGAGATATCTACGCCGTTCCAACTCTATATCGTAAAGCTCACTGATGTAACCCCGACTCAGATACAGCATGGGGATTCGAACCCACGCCCATTTGCCACGCCCGGTTTTTGTCCCCATTCACTTCCATTCATTTTTTGAAAGTTCGAGATATCGACGCCGTTCCAACTCTATATCGTAAAGCTCACTGATGTAACCCCGACTCAGATACAGCATGGGGATTCGAACCCACACCCACCTGCCACGCCCGGTTTTTGTCCCCATTCACTTCCATTCATTTTTTGAAAGTTCAAGATATCGACGCCGTTCCAACTCTATATCGTAAAGCTCACTGATGTAACCCCGACTCAGATTCAGCATGGGAATTCGAACCCACGCCCAACTGCCACGCCCGGTTTTTGTCCCCATTCACTTCCATTCAATTTTTGAAAGTTCAAGATATCGACGCCGTTCCAACTCTATATCGTAAAGCTCACTGATGTAACCCCGACTCAGATTCAGCATGGGAATTCGAACCCACGCCCAACTGCCACGCCCGGTTTTTGTCCCCATTCACTTCCATTCAATTTTTGAAAGTTCGAGATATCGACGCCGTTCCAATTCTAAATCGTAAAGCCCACTGATGACACCCCGAGTTGGATAAAGCATTAGGATACGCGCCCGCCCGACCGGCACACGGCAATCACACTCGCATTTTCTCCGGAAATGCACTCTCTAGTTAAACCATGTTGTACGGGACATTACCGCTTACCTAATGCAGTAAGAAACAACTCGCCCAAAGAGGGACTTGAACCCTGGACCCTCAGAGTAAAAGTCTGATGCTCTACCGACTGAGCTATCCAGACTTGCTTTAACCCTCACAAGGATGTGACTTGAATTACAAACTTTAACATATGTTGTCCTGTAGAACAGTTCCAGCAAGAACACCAAAAAACCCTTAAGAAACACTTCTTAGTACTACATACATTAGTTGTATTCCACACAGGTCAGCATGCGACATCGTTTTACTTTCTAACTGTATTCATATTATGCCATCTATATTACGGTGGCCCGCTGAGTTAAAACACAATAACATTTACAAAACAAACAAAAGCTGACAACACAACAACAATAAGGAAAAACGCGAATATATTAAGAGACAACACAAATTCTTTAAGGTGGAACGCAATTACATTAAGGGAGAACACAATGAAATTAAGGAAACACAAATACACACTACACTACATCTAGTGGTCGATTGAATAGCCTACAACCAGCACAAACAGGGTTTGAGTTATTAACACATAATCCAGTCAGTTAAAAACCCAACAAGAAGGCTGTACCTAATACATTCATACCAGCGAAAACACACCCTAACATGCTAGTGCCGTTACAGTGCTAACAATGGTCCACCCAAAAACATTATTTGGTCAGTTGGAGTGCTCATATGGGGCTCCCTTTCTATTGATATATGATGTGGTGTCAACGGTACCCAAGCTAGTCAGGATGCGGTCTAAGGTGCTGCGTTCAGGTCACAGTCTCTCATTGAGGCGTGGGTTTGAATCTCACTTCTGACAGCTCATGCTTTATAAAAATTTACATCTTTAACCCTCTACCATACATAATAATATGAAAAGATACAACAGTTCATCCAAAGCTTAGTCCACATGGGGGTGTTGTGGGATTGGTATTAGACCTTTGCAAGCAAGTCAGGATGGTTGAATGGTCTAAGGTGCTGTGTTTAGTTTGCAGTTTCCCCTGGAGGTGTGGGTTCGAATTCCACTTCTAATGTTTTACATTTACATTTTCTGCGTTTAGCAGACGCTCTCATCCAGAGCGACTTACAGAAGTGCTTCCATAGTAAACATTTCATTTCTCAAGTTTTACTAAACAACAGTCAAATAACACAAATCTGCTGAAACCTGTTAGAACCAAAGTGTTTTTTCTTTGTTAGTTTTTTTGGAAATGGAAAATTTTTTTTAGTAAATAAGTACAAGTCAGCTTAAGTGCTTAGTAAAAAGGTGGGTTTTTAATCGTTTTTTAAAGACAGCAAGAGACTCAGATGTTCGGACAGACAGAGGAAGTTCATTCCACCACTTGGGTGCTAGAACAGAGAAGAGCCTTGATGCTTGTCTTCCTTTAGTCCTGGGTGGGGGCTCAAGTCAAGCGAGACTAGTGGCTCGGAGGTTGCGTGGTACAGAGCGGGGTTTGATTAGACCACGATGGTAGCTTGGGGCTGGTCCATTTTTGGCTTTGTAGGCGAGCATCAGTGTTTTAAACTGAATGCGTGCAGCTACAGCTCATGCTTTATACAAATTAACATATTTAACCCTCTACCATACATAATAATGTGAAAAGATTTGTTTCAAGATTGTTTCAAAGTTATTGCATGTTTGTCAATAAAAAAAATTAATAAAGGTCTTTAAACTAAACGATGAATGAAAATAGAGCGAAAACTGACCTCATTTTTTACGCAGCGTTTCAGTGAGCAATGACGAAAGGAGTTTGATATTACGTGTTGCCTTTAAATGATCATAATGTTTCTGCATTGGAGAATGCAGGCATCGATCCCGCTACCTCTCGCACGCGAAGCGAGCACTCTACCAATTGAGCTAATTCCCCGTATAAAGAACTCGCCTTTACCCTTTGTAAATTGTAATGTACTAACAGATCATTGATGCTGCATTATAAAGTGGGGGTTCAACGTGTTTAAGCTCACGTACTCACGTTTATCGCAGCCTTTAGGACGAACTGAACCAAATCGTAACTTTGTACCACTAACAGACTGACTTAAGGGTTGATACTGCATTATGTAGGGACCAAAATAGTGCAGGATATATCAACTGTTTAGTGCAGTGCAATAACAAAGCAGCTCTGTGAAGCAACAACTAAAATGAACATTCAACATAAAATATGTAGGTATTAATATCTAAAACTCAGTGCATTATTAGGCTGCACATAAATATAGATTTAAACGGTCCTCTATTTACCACAGTCTGTTTAAAACAACTAGTTGGTATGGAGAACATGTTACACATGCAGTGTGCAATTATTTCAAGCTTATCAAGTACATGCTATTTTGCTTAGAAATATCTCACAAAGTACAAATTCTTCATCATTCTAAACAAACCATGTAGTACGGGACATTACCGCTCACCTAATGCAGTAAGAAACAACTTGCCCGAACAGGGACTTGAACCCTGGACCCTCAGATTAAAAGTCTGATGCTCTACCGACTGAGCTATCACAAGTGTGGTGACTGCACTTGCAACCTCTTCGACTTCTATTGGAAAATGCAGGTAGAAATGGCATACGTAGTTGCTCGTTTCGATCAGCACCTTACCCAGTGGTAGCGTGGCCGAGCGGTCTAAGGCGCTGGATTAAGGCTCCAGTCTCTTCAGAGGTGTGGGTTCGAATCCCACCGCTGCCAACTCAGGCTTTTCAACGCCGGCTCCATGTTTACCCACCCAATGCAACGTATACTCAATCACAGTCCCAAGTATGGCACACGCGATTGGCCCTTTTCGACCCACAACCTTTCTTAACTTTTTTTTTTATGTAACATGAAACAGTTCGACCGCACTGTGCACACAAACCTTAACTTGGTGTACCTTTGTATCGTTGCTGTCATCTCTAGCATCGCTCCGACTACATGCAACTATGATATAATAGGAAGCATAATAAAAAAAAAAAACTTGTACTCACCCAATAACTGTGTTTATACCTAAAATGAAACGCAGACACTGTGAAAACAGCATACGTTCTAAAGCCAATGAGCTTTTAAACAAGCTCAAACACACCGATGCACCACGGAGTCTTAAATTAAGCATACAGCACGATGGTTTAGCAGAAGAAATGTTGTAAGAAAGTAAGCCCTTAAATACTGACCGTCTTGTTGCTCTGCTTGCAAGCTTACTGTAACAAAAGAACGGTCGTGTATCTGATGGGTTAAGATTAGTCGCTACTCCAACAGTTCTTCGCTGTGGCTGGTTAAATGCTGGAAATTACCGCTTACCTAATGCAGCAGGAAGCAACTCACTCAAACAGGGACTTGAACCCTGGATCCTCAGATTAAAAGTCTGATGCTCTACCGACTGAGCTATCCAGGCTCTGCAACCTGCTTTAATCCCCACAAGCATGTGACTTAAATTACAAACTTTAACATATGTTGTCCTGTAGAACTTCAATTAATATAAAATGTTTTTATTTCTGTTTCGGCTCTCTTGAAGGTGATTATATAAAGTTTTAGGTGAAGTATGTTGCTGCTTACACCAGTGGCGGAGCCAGACAATTTTCATAGGGGTGGCCAGACTGAGACCATTGCTCACACAGGGGTGGCACAGAAACTGTCTGAAACCTTTTTTTTATGTGGCAAGTTGCTGTGGATCTAGTAGTGTTTTGGTCACTCACTCATTTACCTATACAGGCAGTGAGTGTCATGTAGAATTACATCAAGCCTAGCATAAAAAAAAAAGCCCAATTTAGAGGAAAACCGCCCAATCTGGCAACACTCAGGGCTCTAGACTAACCTTTTGCACTGGTTGCACTGGTGTGCCTAACTTTTTTTCTTAGGTGCACCAGCACAAAAGTTAGGTGCACCCAAATTTTCAACCGCATCGCATTTAACACCTGTTTCACAGGTTCACTTTTTTTAATACTGACTTTGATTGATATTGATTAACTAACAATCTGGTCAACATAAAGTTCTTTATTTGAAGCACAATTCTACA